>NW_012134081.1:3739606-3740038 GCF_000956105.1 Propithecus coquereli
TGTCAAATATTTTAGGAATGAGTTAGTCAATGTTATGACCAATAGTGACAAACGTAAAAAATAGATCTTTATATTTGATGTTACTATGACACTTTTTCTAAGGGATCTAGGTGCTGAAAAGCTGAAAATCAGTGACGTAGATAATAGCAATGTTGCATAACTGAATTTTAAAACATAAAAAAATAAAACTTCTGAATATCTATCAGGTCAGTGTCCCTATTAAAATTAATGGTTCCCGAGCTAGATTGTTGAGATATCATTTCTTTCATCACAACCTTTTTAAAATTTATATTGAGAGAAGAAAAAAAATCACTATTTATAAAAATGTTGTAAGTATTTTAATTCTTGCAGTGATACACGATTTTTTGAAAGTGTAATACTGAATTGTTTAATAGTTTGATCTTGAATCTCTTATGTAGTGATGTTTGGCAA
>NW_012134081.1:3740088-3740674 GCF_000956105.1 Propithecus coquereli
GAGGGTAAAGCAAATGAAACTTGGCCAGAGTAGAATTTACTCAAAACAGCATAAATGCTTTATAACATTCATATGTAAAACCATCTGGGCAACTGGATGCAGCAGTTTGATGATGTTACATAAACTTACCATTTCTATGAAAGACTCATGGTCCCATCCTAAGGGTTTCTGTAGCTATCAAGAGGATAAAACACTCAAAAGGGTGAGAAAAGGAGGCTATATTCAGTAGGAGGGGATATTTAAGGCTCTTATATAGCCATAGTACTAGAAATTTTAAAAGCTCATTTGTCTGTTCAGAGCATATGAACATGGTACCCAAAGTCATTCAAAATTGGCACACTTGTAAAAAAAACCTAAAAGGGAGCTTCAGTAAAATTCTGCCAGGTTATAGCTTCCTTGGAACTGCTTGGAGTTATAAAGCTCAGAGAAGTTTCTGAAATTCTGATTAAATATTGTACTCATGAAGTTTAATTTTTTCAACAGGAACATATCATGCACTTTTGGAATGATATGTTAGTTGAATTTCTAAATTCTCAAATTTTAGTTGAATCTTATCCATATTCTTTCTTTTCTCCCTCTCTTCTCT
>NW_012134081.1:3741739-3757920 GCF_000956105.1 Propithecus coquereli
TCATAGACGTGTCTTGTTAACCTGACATGGTTTCATCAGTCAGAAGGAGAGTTATAAATAAAAGCTGAAGTGGCTATTTTTCTTAGGGACTCTGAAAAACAAGTGCCCAAGCTGAAATATTAGGAATTCAGGAGTCAAGGATATACAGAACTAGAGAAATGGCCAAGCTTCCCACCAGCTCTCTGCCCTACCCTTGTTTCATAGGATATGGAATGGTTTTGTCTCTGTGAGAACTAAGAGAAAACCAGTACCCTTTGTCAATTTGGGGAAAGCACATCCATACAGTGGGAAGAATGATATTAAACAGAACGAGATCATATTTCTAAATAACACAAACTATAGCCATTGATTATAAAAATTGATTCACTTTTCAACATGAATATGGTAGTGCATGTGCTGAAAAGTTTATATTCAAAGGATTGACAGCTGAATTTCCTACTGTCCTGGTGTAGAAGAAATTGATTTTCCTTGAATAAAGATCCAACCCTCTTTTGGCACAACAGCGTAAGTTCTGTAGTGGGTAAAGAGAATCAGTGAAAACACCTCACTTTAAAATGTGATAAGGTTTTCAATAAATCAGCTACTTTATTAGGCTCACTCTGTAATTCACAGTGAAATAGCAGAACTGGATGTCCCTACCAATATTTCATAGTTTTATTTTGCAAAAGCATCATCTCTAGTGTTCTGTCAGTATTGTATGATTTACTGTTCTACACTCAATTCTGAAATATCCATCTCCATCTCAACTATTCTATTCTTGGCACCAGGAAAGATTTTGCTTCAGGTTTTATTTATTCAGAACCTGTTCCTGTTGTAATTTTTCTATCACTGTCATGTCATTTTGCCACTAATGTCATATAGCTGATAAAAGAGCACACAGAGAGAAGCTGTGTTCTTGCTAATTAGAGAGGTCTGATAAATAGATTATCTTATTTAGTAAGGAAGTCCTTCACAAGCAGATGGATGCAGATGGGCATGTTTAGTGCTGGTTTATCAATTTACTGCTGTGTTAACACTAGTTTTTTCTCTTTTTGGTAAATCTGAGTATCTCCTTGAAACGTGCTTTAACAGTTATAGCTAAACATTATTGCATGACTACCATGATTAATTGTGTATGTATATACTTGAATTATTTCATTTATCCTTACCCCAACCCTATGAGGGATGACTTGTTATTACAATCTCCATTTTACAGATGAGGAAACCAAGGCAGAACCAGGTTATAATAATATAAGATTACACAGCTAATAAACATAGAGTTGCAGTGAGCCCTGGTCATTCTTCTGTAGAGATAATTGTTTGACACAACTATCTCAGATAATGTTCATCTCTAATAACTCTCATGCTGATCTTATGATACAGACATAAATATGTACATAGGATATAAATTTATATAAAATATATAGTAAGCTTGTCATCTGAATTTTGATCTTATATTATTGTTTGTTCATTGAGGAAATGTACAGTTTCTGTTTCTGTTCTATAACATAAGGCTAACTTGCTCATTATGACCTTGGCTGGGGATACTATACTTATCCCCAGAATACAATCAAGACTTATCTTTATGTGGGAAGAAGTATTTTTTATCTGGTACTTTCATTCAAATGATTTCCACTTTGAAGATGAAATGTGGAATCTACTTCCTCTCTGTGGTCTCCTTTGTTTTTAGGGACCCATTCACTAACTGGTTTCTTAAACAGAAGGTATATAAGAGTGATAAGCATCTTACCCTTGTGTTACAGCTTTTTTATTTTGATATTATCTACTGGAAGTTTCCTTAACACACACACACACACACACACACACAAATGGTTTTGTAGCTGTCATTTTAGGGAAAGCTATGTGAAATAGTAGAAAAGCATAAAGCATGATAATCCCTGGATAAATATTTATTATTTTTAATGTGTAAAGCCTATTCAAGAAAATTTCAAGAAGAAAGGTATATTCATTTTAAAAGCAGGACAAGGCGAAATTGGACTCGTTTCCCAAGAAAACTCAATTGTGTTCTTCTTGTCTGTTGAGTGATTCTTGCTCATCCAGCCATATTCCATGCACTGCCAAATCTTGCCCTGAATTTGTAGGATGTCGACGTCAACTCCCACCCAGTTCTGATCACCTGGACTCCACAATACCTTGTTCGTAAAGGCTCAGCCACATCCAGTCCTCTAGTCTTACCTAACCATCTCAGAGAGTACTTCATAAGCTTCTGCACTCTATAAAAATGGGTCCGAGTGGAAAAGCATTAGGTTTTTGTAGGCCTAGTTCATTAAGATCCTCAAATTTGATACTTGTATTGCAGTTTGTAAGACTGCTCTTCTACTTTGACTTCCTTTGTAGTATAACAGTCTTTCAGGGGGCGTAAGCCCCCAATTCATAACTTCCTTAGCAGGCACCATAACACTGGCTTTATATTCTGCCAGTCACCTTTTGACTGTTTCTCCCTGTTCTCCCTTTACTTTCAGTGGCCCTTCCTGCCCAAAAAGATTGGTCGTCTGGCACTGAGGGTTAGACACCTTTGACTTTAGGGATTATCATTTTCAGACAACCATTGCTGTCCCCTCTACCAGATTGCATCCTCTTGGACACTGGCCCAGACCTGGATTAAATCTGAATGCACTGATTTCCTGAGGGTAAACATTACATGTTAACCCACTACCTGTGGAGCTCAGCCCTGGGAATGATTTGATCTGGCTCTCATCCTTACGATCATAGCTTCCTCACCTTCCCCACCAGCTTTTCAGGCCACAAGGTCCCAGCATGTCTGTGAACTGAGCCTCTTAGAGGAGCAACAATAAATATGTGGCTTTTGTTCTTAAGCATCTACTGGCTGTATCTCAAATAAAATACAGTTAACCCTTGCACAACACAACTTTTAACTCTGTGGGCTCACTTACAAGTGGCTTTTCTTCCACTTGTGCCACCCCTCAGACAGCATGACCAAGCCCTCATCTTCCTCTTCCTCTTCAGCCTACTCAACGAGAGGACAACAAGGATGAAGAACTTTCTGATCCACTTCCACTTAATGAGTGTAAATATATTTTCTCTTCCTTATGATTTTTGT
Organism: Propithecus coquereli; assembly: GCF_000956105.1. Classification (NCBI taxonomy): domain Eukaryota; kingdom Metazoa; phylum Chordata; class Mammalia; order Primates; family Indriidae; genus Propithecus; species Propithecus coquereli. The sequence continues at coordinate 3,744,801 of NW_012134081.1, forward strand.
ATCAATGGACTTTTCATGTTATGGGTAAGACTCTGGTCAACAGTAGTCTATTAGTTAACTTTTGAAGAAGTCAAAGTTACATGTGCATTTTTGAATATATAGGGGTGGTCAGCATCCCTGACCTCTGCTTGTTGTCCACTTTTGTTTTTTGTAATGTAAAGGCCAAAACAAGCTAGAAAATGGAAAGGTGAGCACTGGGTTTTTGCCGATATGGAAGCTGGAGCTAACTAGGTAAGATATCCCTGGGTATGCACTAGTCTTGTGTCACGCCACACAACGCACTGCTTATAGAAGTCTGTAAGTGGTAGAACTAAAATTTCAACTCTGAGATGCATGATTGTGGGTCAGTCACTCACCTTTCTGAAGATTGATAGTCTTTATTGTTACATCGAGGAGGTGGACAAGATGTTATCTTTCAGTCTCTGACAGAAGATAACATATTAAGTTATCTTCATATGTCAAATTATAATTTCAGTGAGCAATGCTCTTAAAGCATCTTCTAAAAGACCGGAAATGGAAAAAGGAGAAATCCCCTCTGTCCAGGTGCCTGGCTCTGCTGGGGACTAACTCAGGCTTGAATCTGTTTCATTGCGATTTGGCATTTTTTAAACATTGCCATTCTGCTTCTTTTATTGAATGGTTTTAAGTTTGTATCTTGAACATTAAACTTCCTTCCAAATTTTATGAGAAATATGGTTTCCCTACCATCCAAGTTTTACTCAAGAAGGCTTTTTAGATTGTCCTACAGAGGGCTGGGTGTGGTGGCTCAGGACTGTAATCCCAGCACTTTGGGAGGCTGAAGTGGGAGGATTGCTTGAGGCCAGGAGTTCAAGACCAGCCTGAGCAACACAGCGAGACCCCATCTCTACAAAAAATAGAAAAATTAGCCTGACACAGTGGTGTACTGGTGCGTGTCTGTAGTCCCAGCTACTCAGGAGGCTGAGGCAGGAGGATCTCATTGAGCCCAGAAGTTTGAGGTTGCTGTGAGCTATGACGAGGCCACTGCACTGTATCCCAGGTGCCAGAGAGAGATCGTGTCTCAAAAAAGAGAAAGAAAAAAAAAGAAAAAAGATTGTCTTATGGAGCAGAGGTTTCCAACCTTTTTGGCACCAGGGACTGATTTCATGGAAAACACAAGTTTTCCACAGAGAGGGGTGGGGGAGGTGGAGCTCAGGCTATGAGGCACGGCAGTTCCTAAGTGACCACACTGGTACTGGGTCTCAGCCCGGGGGTTGGAGACGGCAGTTGTTCAGGAAAAAAGCCATATTTCTGTTATCTTTAGCATCAGTCATTTTCTTATTTTTCATTTTTTTCTTTGCTTATTACCAATACACATATTGGAAATCTCTTTCCCCAACACAGCCAAAAAAGAAAAACAAAAAACTTCTGTTTTAAATTTACATGAATTCACTTATTCCTTCACATTGTGCAGATATGGACATATGGTAGATAAAAGTATTCTGAGGTAAATTCTTAGAATTTTGAATTATTTTAGCAATAACAAAGTATCCCAACAATTTCTTACAGATTCAGCTAACTAATTACTGCAGATGTGGTTGCAACCCAAGTCACTTTAGTACCTTACTAAAAGTGAGATGCTTCAGGCAAGATTATCAGCATGAGAATAAATGAGTTAGCAAGCATTAATAAACCTGGAGAACACCAGTGCTAAATGTTTTATGCCTCATTTGAGTATGTGCCACAGCAGAAAATTGAATGAACAGCTTTTTGGTTATGAATACTCGAAGTAAATTTTTTTTAGCATTGTTTTGCATTTCCGTTGCTGACAGACTTATCAAAATGAATGTTTTGTGATAGAGAATGCCTTCTAGGCACACTCTCTCCTAGGGTTTGGTAGTGTGTAAAAACTGCAGTCACCCTTCATATCTACCTTCCTTCTCTCACGAGAAACCTTTCAACTGTTAAGCAAGTACTGAATGCCGACTCCATACCAGAGGTAGGGTTACACTCTGCTCAGACATGGGGTTATGATGGGATGGTGAAAAGGAATTATACCACATACTCTAGAAAGTCACCACGTCCACCAGTGGTTCTGAGACAATATTTAGCATTCACATTTTATTAGATTCTTGAACTATGAATGATACGATAATTTCAATAATTTTCTTAACAGCAAAAGTTTGCTGAATAGATACCATGGGCACTTAATGCTCCCTATTTCAGATGTAAATGGTATTGTTTTTACCCACAGGGAGGGTATTCTCCTGAGTTTACAGATGGATTTTCTGCTGTCCCATATTCCAGCACATAAAAGAGAAGGGGGAGGAGAAATAGAAACAGGAAGAGCAGGGTGGAGGAAAAGTATTTTTTTAAAAATACTCTTTTAAGGCCGGGAGCTGTGGCTCACGCCTGTAATCCTAGCACTCTGGGAGGCCAAGGCAGGAGGATTGCTTGAGCTCAGGAATTCAAGACCAGCCTCACCAAGAGCCAGACCCTGTCTCTACTAAAAAAAAAAAAAAAAAAAAGAAGAGAAAAAATTAGCCAGGCATGGTGATGTGGTGGCATGTGCCTTTAGTCCCAGCTACTGGGGAGGCTGCGGCATGAGGATCCCTTGAGCCCAGGAGTGGAGGTTGCTGTGAGCTAGGCTGACACTATGATACTCTAGCCCAGGCAACAGAGTGAGACTCTGTCTCAAGAAAAAAAAAAAAAAAATACTATTTTAATTGTAATGAGTGTTAGGAATTCTTTAGATTCCAAATGAAAAATTACTTCTCATCTAGCTGGGGTAGAAACTAACATTTGTTGTGTCCTTGCTATGTACCAGGGACTTTATATAATAATACCCAGCATTTATTGAGAAGTAACTTTATGATTTACATAGATTATTTTTGCATAGATTGTTTTAGCTAATCTTTACATGATTTTTTTCAATCCTATTTTACTAATATTATTTTATCTAATCATCCCTAAGATGCTATGAGATGGATATCATGACTACGCCATTTTATAGATGAGGAAACGTAGGCATAGAGAGATTGATACATTGTCCAAATTCATACAGCTAATAAAATATGGAACCAGAATTTAATTTCAGGCAGAGAAAGAGATTTCCCATGAAACAAATGAAATTTAAAATTCAGGAGCACACACTTTTATAAGTTCCTTACGAGGACTTCCACTTAAATTGTATTTGTAATTTTGAAAATTTTTTTATCTTAAAAAGGACCCTAAAAAGTTTATGGACTTCAGACCCCAGGCATTTAGACCTTGTACAGCAAATTCAAATTCCAGTTAATAAAAGTACCCATCTGCTTGAGCCATCTTTTATTTTCCTCCTCTGACCATGGAGGAAATGGATTCCCTAGAAGCAAAGGCCAATGTGTCCACATCTCCCCTGGAGCCTGTGTTCTTTTCATCTCTAAGGGACCATGATCTTCTGGTTATATTTATTTTTGTTCTCTCTCCTTCATCTCTGTTATCAATCTATTTCTCTCTGCTTTATTAGTTCCATCAGCATTCAAACATGCTCTAATTTCAACATTAACAAAGAGAGATTTAAAAAAGGAAACCATTTTATGACTCCCTATTTCCATTCCAGCTATTTTCATATCTCCCTACTCCCTTTTCCTGCTAGCAAAAGACCTATTGACTTGGTCTGTCTTCACTACATTCATGTCTTCATTTATTCAACAAATATTTATCGATACCTACTAGGTCTCGGATGTTGTGCTAAACCACAGGATAAATATAAAGAACAACACAGACTTCATAGGTGTCATAGCTGATAACAGAAGTTTGTATCTGGTATGTCCTTTGGTCTCAGGTACATTCAAAAGGTAAAAAGGATCTTAGTTTTCGGGTTTTTAGTCTCAGCTTTTATCAAACATGACCATGTTTTGGAGACTTGTGCCTGTACTCAAGTAACCCATATCCTTTAAAAAAATATTGCAAAATTTAGAAGAATTTTTAAATATCAAACCTGTCATTTGTATCTAAATTTATTATGCTGCATTATCATTTAAGAGCATTAGTCTGCTATTAATTTAAGACCCTAACTTCACCTGATTTCTTAGATATTTTGGCGATCGTAGTGGATAAAAATCTCTCATTACCATGCGCCAAAAACAAGAGGGGCATTAGCCCTCAAAATGGGATTTTCATGGCATTTACATTAATATAAGTACGTTTTATTGACCCCATTTTATAGACAAAATAAGCATTTGAGATAAACTAGGAATTTGCCACATGTCACCTAATCAATGATATACAAACATAAGATCTGAACACAGTTTTTTTAAATTACATAGCCCAGAGTCTTTCAAATACATTTTTTGAATGTGGCAGAATCAAGAGACACAGGATGGGTGAGATTGGATGGGGACAAAAGTATCTTAAGGTGAGTATTATGGAGCACGGCCTCAGGAGGAGGAAATAGGAAAAAAATACATATAGGAAAACCTTTCGTAGAAATGTACAATTATTTGTGCCTGGATAAGACAAACCTTAATTGTAGTGGCAGTAGACTAATTTTGTGTCCTTTGAAATCTTGCCTAATCTTCCCCTTGTCCCTAACAACAGAAGAAAGGCTATTTAAATGTTCCATCAAAGAGAATTCAGTTGACAAGTGACTGAACTATTGACAAATTGATAAATTGTTTGAGTTTCACCATCATCTTCTATGTAATCAGATTCATAGTGTATTTTTTGTAAAATTTCACAAGTTCTTGTTATTTTTGCTTCCAAAATACTGGACTCTTTTTGCTCTTTTAGGAAAAGCATTTTAAAGGGAAGATTTTTGTTCCTGGTTTCCTTTAACTGAATTTAAGTTTATTTGGAATTTTGCATGATTTATTTTTCTACAGAGAGTTTTGTTGTATTTTTTCCCCTTTAATTTTAACTTGAACAGCTTGATGAGAGTTTAATAGAATTTGTTTTAAAGTTATTGCTGACCTTGAATTGAATGGGAGCCAGTATATCCCCATGCAGGTGTGGGCTTCGATTTATGGCAAATATGTTTGTCTTTACAGTCATGCATAATTTCCAAATTCCAGAAATTACTTCTGTTTTATAGCTATACCTTCTAAACCCACTGTAAGGAGGGCTCTGTCAGCATTTCTATTACATTCTTTACAGAGGTTTATAACATAGTCATAAAACTCACTCTAGGATTAGTTTTGGCAGATAAACTCTCACCTAGGAAAAGAAGGTAGTGTTTTTTTCTAACAAGTTAAAAAGAATATACTGGCTTTTCTGTTCTCATACAACTAGAATTCATAGACTCCTTTTTGCCACATAACTTCTCTTTCTCTAAATGAGGATGCCCTAATTAGCTTTTATATAAGTGTGCATTATAATCTCTCCTTTCTCCTCAGAAGAGAGAACTGCACAGTAGTTCAACTCGGACACCAGAGTTCAACAGATGTGAGTTCAAATCTCTACTCTGTGACTTGAACAGGTCTGAGATTGTGAATGATCTACTTAATAAGCGGTAGCTATAGAGGTATATGCTACCTCATTATTTTTAGTCTTGTTATTACTCAGTAACTTAATGAGCTCTTTAATCAGATGCCTATCTTTAAATAATGAATTAAATTTGTTCTTTCATTTTGTTGTTCAATATTGATTATCAGACTGGATGTTAGAGATACAAAGGTAATAAAACATGCCTCCTGCCCTCAAGGGATATGTAGTTCAGCAGGAAAGAGTCAGACATTAAGGAGACAATTAAAATCAAAATATTTAATGTTTCCCTAGAGGATTGGACAGCTCACAGCAAAGATATCTGACTCAGATGAGGACCTCAATGAAGGTTTTTTTAGATGATAGTCGAAAGGGTAGGTGTTCTGCGTGGAATAGTAATGGATGATTAGGAACTAATTAGATAAATATCCTGTGTAAAGCATAGACAGGAAAAGTATGGTGTAAACTGGAAAGTACAATATGACTGGAGTAAAGAGTATAGGGACATCGCGGAGTAGCAAAAAGGTGTAATAGAAAGATATTTCTACCTTCTCCAGCATAGAAAACATGCTATTCTTTCTCTTGGTCAGATATCCTATATGCCATATATGCTTTTATTTTGGTTTATAATCTTTGTTTTGGTGGAGCATGTTCTACAGCAACTTTGTTTTTTTTAATTTCAGAATATTACGGGGTACAAATGTTCTGGTTATGTAAATTGCTTTTGTACCGTTTGAGTCGAAGTTACAAGTATGCCCATCTCTCAGTGTGCATTGTGCACATTAAGTGTAAATTTACCCATCCCCTCCACCCCCACCTGCTAGATTTCGGGTGAATGTTATTTCTATATGAGCACATAAGTGTTAATCAATTAGTTCCAATTTAAGGGTGAGTACATGTGGTGTTTGTTTTCTGATTCTTGTGATACTTGGCTTAGAAGAATGGTCTCCAGCTACATCCAGGTTAATACAAGAGGTATTAGTTCACCATTTTTTTATGGCTGAGTAGCACCCCATGGTATATATATACCACATTTTCTTAATCCATTCATTTATTGGTGGGCACTTGGATTGTTTCCACATCTTTGCAATTGTGAATTGTGCTGTTATAAACATTTGAGTGCAGGTGTCTTTTTTATAGAATGTCTTTTTTTCCTTTGGGTAAATATCCAGTAGTGGGACTGCTGGATCAAATGGTAGTTCTACTTTTCTTTCTTTGAGATCTCCATACTGCTTTCCATAGAGATTGTAAATAGTTTGTAGTCCCAACAACAGTGTATGAATATTCCTATCTCTCTGCATCCACGCCAACATTTGTTGTTTTGGGACATTTTTATAAAAGCCATTCTCACTGGAGTTAAGTGATATTTCATTGTGGTTTTGATTTGCAGTTCCCTGATGATTAGAGATGTTGAACATTTTTCATATATTTGTTAACCATCAGTCTATCTTCTTTTGAAAAAAATTCTGTTCATGCCCTTTGCCCACTTTTTAATGGGGATGTTTGATTTTTTCTTGCTGATTTGCTTGAGTTCTTTACAGATTCTAGTTATCAGTCCTTTGTCAGAAGTATAGCATGCAAACATTTTCTCCTATTCTGTAGCTTGTCTATTTGCTTTAGTGATTGTTTCCATGGCTGTGCAGAAGCTTTTTAATTTGATCAGGTTCCCATTTATTTATTTTCTACAGTAACTTTCTTTTAAAAAAATTGTGTGGGAGGTAATTTTGAAACATATTATGTGTCTTAAAAATGGCTTTATTCTACCTTCTCCCTTGACATATAATTTAGCTGAGTGTGTAATTTTAAGTTGAAAATTAATTCCCTTCAGCATTTTAAAGACCTCGCTCCATTGTCTTCAGCATCTGAGGGTGCTGGTGAGAAATCTAAAGCCCTTCTTATCTCTGATCCTTTGCATATGACCTATGTTTCCCTCCTTGGATAATTTTAGAATATTCTTTTGCCACTGCTTTTCTGGAATTTAACCTAATTTTACAACCTGTTCTAGACAATCTGTTGGACCTATCATTCAGAAACTCATATCCTTCAGAGCTGGAAAATTTTCACAATATTAATATTATATTGGTTATTTTTTCATTTATATTTTTCTTTTCTTAAATTTTGGAGTTCCTCTTATTCAGATGTGAGATAATATTTTCATGTGCTCTAGTTTTCATATTTTTTCTCTCTTGTCTTCCTTTATTTTATCCTTTTGATCTACTTTCTGGAATATTTTTTGTTTAATTTATCTTTCAATTCCTCTATTGATTTTTTAATTTTTGCCTTTATGTTTTCAATTACCAAGGGTCATTTTTATTTCTAAATAATCCTCACAATTACATTCTGTTTTTCTCACCTTTACATAGGTATAATAGAGAGGTAATATTGTTTATATTTAAGGAATACAACATGAGGAATTGATGTATGCATTATGAAATGGTGAACATAGCCATCAATTCACAGTTACCTTGTGTGTATGTGTGTGTGTGTGTGTGTGTGTGTGTGTGTGTATGTAGTAAGAATACTTCAGATCTACTCTTTTAGCAAATTTCAGCTATAAAATACAGTATTCTTAACTATTGTCACCATGCTGTACATTAAGATCTTTAGAACGTATTCATCTTATAACTGAAAGTTTGTACTGTTTGACAAACATCACCCCATTTCACCCACCCTCCAAGCCCTAGCAACCACCATTCTACCCTGTTTCTATGAGTAAACGTTTTTGGATTTCACATATATCGTCCCCATATAAGTGAGATCATGCAACATTTGTCCTGATTTGTTTGGCTTATTTCACTCAGCAAAATTCATTCCCATTTCATCCATGTTGTCACAAATGGTAGGATTTCCTTCCTTTTTACAGCTGAATAATATTCCACTATGTGTGTGTGTGCATGTGTGTATGTATATATTTACACATAAACACCACATTTTCTTTATCTAGTCATGAATAAACAGACACTTAGATTGTTTCCATGCCTTGGCTACTGTGAATAATGCTTCCGTGAACATGGGAATATAGATATCTCTTCAAGACAATGATTACATTTCTTTTGGAAGTGTACTTACAGGTAGGATAACTGGATCTTATGATAGTTCCATTTTTAAATTTTTGAGAAAACTTTATACTGTTTTCCATAATGGCTATACCAATTTACATCCCCACCAACAGTGTACAAGTATTCCCTTTTCTCCACATCCTTTCTAATGCTTGTTATCTCTTGTCTTTTTGAATAGCCATCCTAACAGATGTGAGGCGATATATCATTGTAGTTTTGACTTTTATTTTCCCAATGATTAGCATTATTGAGAACATTTTCATATACTGGTTGGCCACTTATATGTCTTCTTTGGAAAAAATGTCTATTCAGGTCCTTTGCCCATTTTTATTCAGATTATTTGGTTTTTGTTTTATTTTGTTGCTGTTGAGTTGTATGAGTTCCTTACATATTTTGGATATTAACCCCTTATCAGATATGTGGTTCAAAAATATTTTCTCCCATTCCACAGGTTACTTTTCTACTTTGTTGTTTCCTTTGCGATCCAGAAACTTTTTAGTTTGATATCGTCCACTTGTCTCTATTTTTGCTTTTGTTGCCTATGCTTTTGGTTTCATATCCAAAAAGCATTGCCAAGATCAATGTCAAGGAGCTTTGTTTCTGTTTTCTTCTAAGAGTTTTGTAGTTTCTGGTATCCAGAGTTGTCACTCCTCTTAAATATTTTGGAAGCATTTGGGAAGAAATTATGTTAATTTTTCTTTAAATATTTATAGAATTCATGAGTGACATCATCAGATCTTGGGTTTTTCTTTGAAGGGAGACAGTTTGTTACTGATCAATCTCCTTACTCGATATTGGTCTGTTCAGATTTTCATTTCTTCATGATTCAGTCTTGGCAGGTTTTATGTTTCTATGAATTTATCCATTTCTTCTAAGTTATCCAATTTGTTGGTGTATAATTGTTCATTGTTGTCCCATGATGCCTTCTCTTTCATTTATGATTTTATTTCTTTGAGTCTTCTTTCTTTTTTCCTTAGTCTAGGTAAAGTTTTGCCAATTTTGTTTATCTTTTCAAAAAAACCAACTAGGTTTCCCTGTTTTTTTCTGTTATTATTATTTCAGTCTCTATTTCATTTATTTCTGCTCTGATCTTTATTGCCTTCTTACTAATAACTCTGGGCTTAGTTTGTCCTTTTCTAGATCGGGGTGTAAAGTTATGTTGTTTATTTGAGTTTCTTATGTTTCATATCGGCCTTTATCTCTATAAACTTTGCATTTAGAACTGCTTTTGCTGTATCTCATAAGTTTTGGTAGGTTTTGTTTCCACTTTGGTTTGTCTCAAGGTACTTTTTTATTTCTGTTTATTTCTTCTTTGATCTATTTTTCGTTTAAGAGTATGTCACTTAATTTGCACATATTTGTAAATTTTCCAATTTTCTTCCGTTAATGATTTCTATTTTCATACCATTGTGATCAGAAAATATCCTCAATATGATTTATTTTTTATTTTTTTTGAGACAGAGTCTCACTCTGTTGCCTGAGCTAGAGTGCTGTGGCGTCAGCCTAGCTCGCAGCAACCTGAAACTCCTGGGCTCAAGCAATCCTACTGCCTCAGCCTCGCAAGTAGCTGGGACTACAGGCATGTGCCACCATGCCTGGCTAAATTTTTCTATATATTTTTAGTTGTCCAGCTAATTTCTTTCTATTTTTTTGGTAGAGACGGGGTCCCGCTCTTGCTCAGGCTGGTCTCGAACTCCTGAATTCAAACGATCCACCTGCCTTGGCATCCCAGAGCGCCAGGACTACAGGCGTGAGCCACTGTGCTCGGCAGCTTGATATGATTTAAATCTTGAATTTGTTAAGACTTCTTTTGTGGCCTAACATATGCTTCATCACAGAGAATGTTCCATGTGTGCTTGAGAAGAATGTGTATTCTGCTGCTGTTGGATGAAATGCTCTGTATATATCTGTTAGGTCAACGTGGTCCATAATGTTGTTCAAGTCTGCTGTTTCCTCATTAATTTCTGTCTGGATGATATATCCATTGCCAAAAGTGGGGTATTAACGTCTCCTACTATTATTGTATTGCTTTTTATTTCTCTTTTCAATTCTATTAATATTTGCTTTGTATATTTAGGTGCTATAATGTTAGTAGCATAAGATCAGATGGCAATTTGTGATCCTCTGTAGTTTGGCTTCTGTTTTAGGTCCAAAAAATTGCCATCAGAAAGTTTTAAGTATTCGATTAATGTGATATAATTTATGTTTTTGAGCAATTACTCTTATTTTAAAGGGATGGAGTTACCGGGTTTCTTAATTGATAAAGTAAAATAGAAATTCAACCTAACTTCTAGTTTTAAACATGTCTCCATAAATCCAGTTTATTTGCCACAAAAATGGAGAGTATAGAGCCATCTCTACCTATATCACCCAGTGAATGTAAAAATAGTCAATGTTCACAGTTTTGAGAAATGAAGAAATGGGGAGTTGCTGGATGAAAATATTGGGATTGAAAGTAAATTCATCCCTTAATTTTGTCAACGTTCACCAACTATTTGTTAAGCCCTGTACTAAGTTCTTGAGGAGATAGAGCCCTAAAGAAAATACGACAAATGCTCACGTAATGATGAAAGTAGGCTACTGAATGGTCAATGAGACAGCAACCAGATGCTGATATTGTAATCGCTTACAATTTAAAATATATACCAACCAAATTAAAGATACTAATTTTAGAAACTAATAGAATAAAATAGAATTGGTTAAAATAAGGAACTTGGATTCACCATCTCACTAATAGTCATTTTGTAAAGACCAAGTAAAGAGAATGAATTCCATCGAGAATGAAAATATAGTATATGTGGTCCATAGATGTAGCTAGTTAACATGATACTCCCAGCAGAAAAAACATATAAAACAGAGCAATACAGAACAAACAAAAGGAAAGGATCTAGGAGAGAGATTGAAGAATGATAGAATATACTGCCTAAATGAGTGCCATTTAGGAGAATACTTCAAAAAAATTAAATGCAAGAATGATTATGTTAGAAATAAAATTTATTTAAAGCTTTCTCCTTGTGGAAAGTTTTGTGTTTCCATGTCTTTCTCCTAAGCAGACTAGGCTATGCACTCCTCCAAAACAAAGAACATTGCCATGGAAAATAGTTTTACGTGACAGTTAGAAGCACGGGCTTTGGTAGCATTAAACAATAACCAAAAAACAAAAAACTGCATTTAAACTCTGCCTATACAATTTACTCACTGTGGGAATTCAAACAGGATAATTGGCAACAATGTAGCCTCTTTTCCAAAAGAAAGAATCATGAAAGCAAAGATTTTAAAGCTGGAAAGGAATTTGAAAGGAAACAATCAACAGAGTAAAGAAAATATTAGGGAATATTGGGAATAGGAAATGAGAGTAAATATTTGCAAATTATATGTGATAAGGGGTTGATATCCAAAATGCATAAGGATAGCAAAAGAATAGATAACCTGATTTAAAAATGGGCAAAGGACCTCAATAGACATTTTATCGAAGACATACAAATGCCCAATCGAGATAGGAAAAGATCCTCAGTACCACTAATTATCAGGGAAATGCAAATCAAAACAATGAGACTTTCTTCATACCTGTTAGAATGGCTATTATCGAAAAGAAAAACATAACTCTTGGCAAGGATGTAAAGAAAAGAGAACCCTTGTGCACTGTTAGTGACAATATAAATTGGTACAGCCATTATGCAAAACAGTATGGAGTTTCCTCAAAAAATTAAAAATAGGACTAGTAATAATTTATAATAGCAATCCCATTTCTCAGTGTATATCTAAAGGAAATGAAATGAGAGTTCTCAAAGAGATATCTGTGCCCCTCTATTCATTGCAGTATTATTCACAATAGCTAAAATATGGAAACAACCTAAATGTCTGTCAGTGGATTAATGGATAAAGAAAATGTTTATGTACACAAGGGAATATTTTTAAATCTTACAAAAGAAGGAAACCCTGCCATTTGCAACATCATGGATAAACCTGGATGACATCATGCTCAATTAAATAAGCCAGACACAGAAAAGCAAATACTGCCTGATCTCACTTATATGTGGAATCTAAAGCAGTGAGACACATAGAAACACAGAGTAGAATGGTGGTTGCTAGGGCTTGGGGGAGAGGGAAATGGGGAGATGCTGACTGGTACAAAATTTCAGTTACACAAGATAAATAAGTCCTGGGTATCTAATGCACGGCGTGGTGACTATAGTCAACAGCCCTTGACTTACTTGAAAATGTTAAGAGGGTAGATTATGTATTTTTACCACACACACACAGAAAAGACAACTATGCGAGGTGATGGATATGTCAAGTTAGCCTGATGTGGTGATCACGTCACAGTGTATACATATATCAAGACATCAAGCTGTACACCTTAAATACAGTCATGTGCTGCATAATGATGTTTCCATCGACCATGGACCACCTATATGATGGTAGTCTCATAACATGGGAACCTGCAAACTATTTTAAGCACATCTCTGCTTCATTTCTGCATATATTTCCCATTGTTCTCTGCCATTCCTCATGGGTCCACATAGAGGTGGAAAAATTTCTCAAATAAAAGAGGGTACGATATTAAAAGAAATATATTGAATGGTTAGAACTACTGTGGACAAGCAAAAACGATAGCCAATAAACTGCTAGGTATCTCT
>NW_012134081.1:3758940-3772054 GCF_000956105.1 Propithecus coquereli
AAAAAACATATGATCAAAGCAAAGCACAGTTTTCTGAGAAACTTTGTGATATATGCTATAAAGTTGTAATCTATTAGCCTGTGGCTTGGGTGTTTGGGCAGCTATTCAACATTCTGATTCACATTTGTTGAGAGTATAGGTGACTACAATTCTATGGTAACATATGTGTAATCAGGGACCTCGGTTAATAGGGTGGTAGCTTAGACATTTTATCTTGCACAATTCTGTTAAATTTGAACCTAACAGTATTGAAGCACTTGTTATGCTGATGTTGCAACCAACTTGCCATATCTTACCATTACCTATGTGTAGATAACAGAATTCTAAAAAGTATAAAATGAAATTTCAAAATGGCCAATGACAATAATTAATAATGTTATGACATTTTGAGCACTCATATGCTTTTAGATGAAATATTTTTATAGTTGATTTGACTTTCTAATATATTTATGTAAAATGAAATTGAACTATTTCCTGGTGATGATCAAACTAATGACCAAGTAATATGATCCACAGCTTTCTAGACATTACAAGTGGAATAAATATTTACCACAAATATTCACTAGATGGGTATTTGAGAATATATTTGCAAATAAGAATTTTATTTTACCTTTCTCTTTACCCCAGAAGATATATAATTTTGAAGATAATTCTTGCCATTCAGAAAGGTGGCATTATGATAGAATTTTAGTCATTGCCCAGAGGGTTTGGCAGAGACTAAATTTCATATTAGTGTATGGTAAATATTTCTTGAAATCAGTTAAACGTGTACCTATTTTCTTGTAATACAGTTTATCAAGACTGAAAGACCTCAATGGCCAGATCCTGTTATTTTCTCTCTCTTCTCTCTCTCTCCCTTTTTCTCTCCCTCTCTCTTTCATCTTTTTTTTTTCTTTTTCCCACTAAAATTAAACACATAGCGAGGACAATCATCATAATGACTAACTATACACTATGGCCCTAAGTATAGCCATTGATATCATCATTTGCCTCCAACATGATGGTGATGATGATTAGAATTGCCTCATACTTTTAGAAAGCAAAGATCAGGATGTTAAGTTACAAACCATAGGTTAATAGGTTGTAACTATACGGCATATGTCATACAGAATGATCTTTTTAAAAACATTTTTCTTAGAAAACTGCTTTATTATCATCATCACCATCATCCCACCTTCTTCTTTATAACTTATTGTGCATCTACCATAGACCTGATTCTCTACCAAGAGATCAGTCCTTACCATCTCATCTAATTACATTCCTCCCCCAGAGTCCTTCAGCTTCATTGGCCTTTGTTAAGGTCCTCTGTTTCTGATCCTCTCTCTTAACCTTGAGCATGCTCTACCCTCAGTATGCATTGTTCTCTTCTATACCACTTGCTATTCCCTTGATAAACCCCTCTCATATTTCATGTTTTATCCTTTAATTGAATATTGTCAGAGATGTCTACACTCATTGACAAATTTAGCTTCCCTAAACTTCTCTTCATGATTAATTATATAATCATTTATTTAATGAGACCAGCCTAAGCAACGTAGCAAGGCCCCATCTGTACAAAAAATAAGAAAAATTAGTCTGGCATGGTGTCAGCATGCCTGTAGCCCCAGCTACATGGGAGGCTGAGGCGGGAGGATAGCTTGAGCCCAGGAGTTGGAAGTTGCAGTGAGCTATGATGATGCCATTGCACTCTAGCCCAGGCAACAGAACAAGACCCTGTCTCTTAATAAATAAATAAATAAATTTCCTGTTCATATATTTTTCCATATTTTTATTGGATCCATTGTCTTTGTTCTATTGAATGATAGGAGTTATTTATATATTTTATTAATAAATGTGTGTATAAATGTGCAAGAGACAGAGATTATATATGTGTATGAGAGAGACAGAGAGAAATGTTGCAAACATTTCCTTTTGTACATTTATTAACTGCTACATTGCTCAGTGGAGAGCTGGTAGACAATAATAATAATAATATCAAATATTGAATATTACAAAAATAATAGATGCTGAACTGTAGTTCTTATATCTATCTATATTTTTTATTAAATCCTCCTAGATGGGAATTGATATTTATACTTAACAATCATGAAAACTGAGGGTTGGTTGGATGATATGAATTGCCTGAAGTCAAACATTAGAAAATAAAAGAGTCAGAATTCCAAACAGGTTTTGCTGGCTGTCCTCATGGCATTGTGCTACTAATATCTACATATATGATGGTGTTATCTATACCTTATAGCTATATTATATTATTATATATGTTTTATATATAATATAGCTACTGTTACATCTTTATTATATATGCCCATATTCATGAATTCATTATGTCCTAATAATTTAGATGTTCTCCCAAATTACTTTATACCTGTTTGGTGTAATATAAAATAATGTCTCTTTGAAAATTTTAGGTTAGTATAAGAAATGCTATATTTCACCTCAGTTAAATGTAAGATTGTATTACCAACCAATTTTCATTATAAAGTAGACAGTTTAAGATGTAGACATGCTTAAGGCAAAACAGTCAAGTAAATATTGCTGTTTTATCTTTCTATACTTTTTTTTTTGTGAACACTACTTCTCTTAAAGCTCACACTACCACCACAGCCGAAAACCTTCCTGCTTTCCCTCAGATTCCATATTAATCCCAACAACCTTGACCCAGTATACCACTCCGTGATAGAATAGGCTGTCACACATTCCTGCTTTCTAGGGCATAATATCACAATCCCAGACTTGCATAAATTTAGAGCCATGCCAGATGATCAACGTAAAAGCCAGTGAAATAGCAGGGTGGTTAGGGTAGCTCAATATTGTAACCCTTTCGATAGAGGACAAGGTGAGGAGTGAAGACTATGGGCTTTGCAGTTATTCAGGCCATGATTTTAAATTCTGCATTAGCCTTGTGACCTTGGATGCATAACCACATAACCTCTCTTCTCCTGTGCTCTCATCTACAAAAATAAAGATTGTCATTATTCATTTTAATAATTAAAGAAAATAGTTTGTATAATTGTATCAGGTATACAGAAGACTGTAATCAATATTGACGATGATTATAATATATAGTTTGAAAAGTTATAAAAATCTTCACTTTATTCCTGTCTACCCACCTCTTCCCACCTTGAAGTTGGTTTCTGTGTAACTATCTTCTTGGCTTCAGCTCAGACATCCTTTTCATCAAGAAATTTCATCAAGAAATTCTGTCTCATCTAATCACGTGACGCCCTGTATATCTCATTTCATTGAACACAGCACGTTATAATTATTTATTAAATACCTGAATCCTTCCCTTGATTTTAAATTCCATGAGGGCAAGGACTTTGGTGGGTTTTTTGTTTGTTTGTTGTTTTTCTTCTATATCCCTCATCATGCAGCATACTATGCAATTTTTGTTGAATTTCAACATGAATATATGCATAAATATATGTTTTCAGGCATAAATATATGCATGTCTGAATGAATGGATTGTGAATGAATTGACAGTTATGTGATTGGAAACATGAGTGAATGGATAGATAAACAACTTCGCACAAAGACTGAGGACTGATTGCAATGTCAGTTACAATGAGTACCAAGTGGAGAATATGTTTTTGGAATGTCTTTTTGAAATCCCTTACCACACCAAATATCATGTCTTCACATGGTGCTGACCCCAACTGCTTCAGTGAATGAAAATTCAAGGAAGTTGGCAATATAGCGAATTTTAGTTAGTGTATGGCAAACAGAGTCTAGGGAGTGAATAATATGTCACACTGTGCCTACATTTGCCTCTCAATACATTAGGAAAACACTTCTATAAACACAGTTCTACCTCTACCTGCTATTTTCACTTAACATAAAGGTTAAAATATGAGATGTTTTACTTCATATAGTGTACATTTCATTATTCTACGTTACAAGCACAGTGGATTCTTTGGAGGTGATTCATTATGCAATTTAATCTGATATTGAAAATCCCAACACAACAACCAACAAACTTGCAATGAATTTTAAGTAATACATCTTGCTTAATGCGTGTGCTGATTTACTCAGCATATCAAAATGAAGTTTGTCAGGCATTTATTTGATTGTTAGCAAAACGGTAAATAGTCCACAGTGTTCAGCTTACTTTCAGATATTAAAACTATGGTTCAGCTTGATTTGACACCGTTGAGATTTGACAATGGATGATATCTGCATCAGAGTAGCTCAGTAGGTACAAGAGCAAAAGGAAATGTTACCTACCACAGCTGTGATACTGACCCTTATTTGCTAAATTGGAAAAAACTGAATGGAAAACTTTCTTCCTCACACTGACCTTTCCCGGATTAATTACTTACATCCAATTTGATTACATTTCATCTGTCATTCATCAGTAATAATTCCCTGTACAACATGGTTGAATGCGTGTGAACTTGTCTGCCTCATTTTGTAGAATTAATTAATGCTGATTGTAACTCTGAATTTTAACAATTTTGGAATGTGTTTACTTATTTGAAATAATTTTTCTAACCTCCTATGGTTCTGAGACAATGTTCTCAAGAGAAACTTGCAACTTATGTATACATCCAGTAGGTACATGTGTGTGTATATATATATATATGTATGTGCATCATATGTGTTGCAGATATAAAACATTAAAGCCAAAATATACAAAAAGAAGACAACCACTTGTCTCAACCAAAGTACTACAGGACAGATTTTATATTATTTATTTTTAAAGGTAAGACATGCTCAAATTAAATGTCAAACATAATTTTGTATTTGAAATTTGAAATATGTGATTGTACTTAGAGAAAAATCATAGAACACATGTTTTCTTGCCAAATTTGTATTTGCATAATAGTGAGCTATAAGGTTATAGATCACTTTGTGGCAGAGTGCCAACCCGTAACTGCTTGGTAAAGCTACTAAAAATTTCAATCTGAAATGCATTTATCTCAGTTAGGAGTTTGGATCCTCTATAACAAATGAAATGCACTGGAGTTTCTTAGTTCCTAAAAAATAGAGGGAGAGAAAATACTAAATTCTGTTTATTTCCGCATTTCTTCCTTTAACTGCTGCAGACATAAATGCAAAATGAATGTTGACATATTTGTTTAGCATCCCTGACCAGATTAAACTGCTTTAGAAGTTCTTCTGTAATCAGGCTTGAAAAATAGAAACTAACATTCACATCCCTGGATAGATTAAATTGTTTCATAAGTTTCGTATTAATCAGACATAAAAAATATTTTTTAAATGTAGGAGTAGGTCCTTTGCAAAGTACTTGAAATGTTTCTTGCAATAATTTTTTTGTAATTTCATCATATAATGCTATTTTTTGTCATACACATATGAAATAATAAGTATATCTGTATAACTTGTCTGTGTCTTCTATTGGTAAGTTGCTAAATAGGAACAGATATAGATCTATCGTGGAGTACAATGTGTGTGTATAGAAAGAACACTAGGGCAGGACTGTAGAGCTGTCAATTGCTTACAAGGTGTTTTGAGGAAAAGACAATGGAAAGGAAATAAAATTTTTAAAGTTTTAACCTTTGTTCCAGGTGAATTACAAGTATTTGAGCATTGGTCTTCATAATAACTCTATAAGTTTAGCAGTATTATATGCATTTTACAGATGAGGAAACCGAACCTCCAAGATATTAATTGGTGTGTCTCATACAACATAGCTAGTATGTATTAATAGTATACTCAACATTCTATATTAGATCCGTCTCACCTTAAAGTTCCTATTCCTTCCATCCTGTGATGTCTCTCTGACACTACATCTTCCCTTATAAAATGAAAGGATTGAGTTACATTATTACTATTTTTATATTCTCTGTAGCTCTTACCTATATAGGTCTGTGATTCTTGATTTGATTTCGTCTCCCTTTTCAAAATGGGGGTATACTACCTGAATATGACACAACACACAGAACTAAATTGTTCCACTTTCACTCCATCTTGCACTCAAATTCTCTAAATTCTTGCTGAGCAGGCATTGACACTTGTGGTAAAGAATGATTTATCTATTATAGAATTGAATTGTATTTTAACAGTGTAAGCTCTTGACTTTATTTGGATCACTCAGCCAATGAATATCAATGACTCTTGAACTTTGCTAGGCACTATGGCAGATAATAAAGACATGCACCACTAGCTTTTTATGTGATTTGATGAATTTATCCCATAAATTTGCAGGTAGTTAGCTGTGATCACCAGTAGTCACTTTGGTTCCTTTAAAGATCTTCTCATTTATCTCTTATTCTTCCTAAAATTATACGAAATTAAATTTTTTCAATTGCTAAATCATGATCAGAAAGGACAGGTCATAGTCTCTCAGTTTCAAGGAATTTTTTAAGTGAAATATTTGTACAAATAAGTTTAATTTCTATTTGTTTTTTCCTCACAGACAAAAAAAGAAATAGATGCATCTTATGCATTTAGAAAGGTATATTTAATAAGATCTAAGCAAAACTCCGAGCTTTCTTTCAAAGTGTCAATTGTACTAAAAAACAGCTTGAATAGTCAAATAAGAGGTCAAAATATTAGTCAAATGTCTCATGACACAAACAATGCCAAATTACTAAGATGTCCTGGTCATATTTTTTATTTCAACCATGATGAAGTAATAGGTATTGGACTTACCTCCATAAACACTGTAAAATTGGGCAAGTTATATGAAGCCAGCATATTCAAATACTGGATAATAAACAGCACATGGAAAAGATGCTTGAGAAAGGGGGAGCACACATGATGTGCTCAAATTTCATTACAAGTTTCTAAGTGGAAATACTTTCCAAAATGTGACACAGGGAAATGGAGTTCAAACAGAAACCAGAGATCTCACTGAGTAGAGAAAATAGAAATTAGAGTTTAAGGCCACTGAAGTGCTAGAATCTGTGGGACTGAGTACTGGAGACAAGAAATTTGCTTAGGGTTACACTTGAGTCTTTATCCAGATACTAAGAAGTGCATGTGTCTGGTGAAATACTACAAGACTTAGCAGAGAAAAGCTACTGAAGGTCTGTGAGCTAAAAATAAAAATTTCGAAAATTATACAATGCTGGAGATGTTGGTGTTCAGACTCTAGAGAGTGGAAAACAACTTTTCTGAACTCATCAAACATTCAGTTGATTATACATGTAGGTTAAACCTTACCAGTGAGTTTACTTTAAACTCACTCTAACAAAGCTTAAAAATCAGTCTTCAACAGGATAAAACTGTATGGCTCAGTAACTGTTAAGAAAGGAAACGTAATTTGGCCTCTAAAAATGCAATATGTACTATATTGAGAGTACTTCTAAAATGAGTAGGGACACTCTCCCCCCAAAATTAAAAGTGAACCATAACTATAAGAAAAAGTAGTCAGTACAAATTGTGTCATATCCCACAAATGTTAAAATGAACAGCCAAGATCTTTAAACAGCTATTATGAAAATATTCAATGTTTTAATAAAAAAGTGTAATAAATGAATTACCAATGGAGAAACTCAACAGAGAAATGAAAAATATGAAACAGTTCAAAAGGAGTATTCAAGAACTGAAAATTAAAATGTCTGAAATGAAAATTTTTCTGTACAGTTCAAATGAAGATTAGATAGTATAGAAGAAAAAGTTCAATAAACTTGAAGAAAGATCAGAAGAAATGGAACATGCTCACGTGCAAAAAGAAAAAAAAAACTAGAAAAAAAAAATATGCCTTAATGACATGTAGGACAAATTCATGCTGTCTTACTGTATATGTAACTGAAGAAACAGAAGGAAAAGACAGATATAAATATAAAACACAGATACAAAGAGCAGATTATATACAAAATAAGAAAACAAATTAGAAAATATCCCTGTGGTCAAATTTGGAAAATCATAGACAAGGAGAAAATATTAAAGGCAGCCAGAAAATAAAAGAAACATATACAGGAGAAAAATAAAAATACGAATCTTTGACTTTTTATTAGAAATATTCTAAGTTAGAAGACAATTTAATGACCTTTTTAAAAGGCCAAAAAGAAAAAAGCCACATAGAAATCCAACTCTATGAGTTAGATATATCTTTTAAAAAGATGGTAAAACAAAGACTTTTCATATAAACACGAGAAAATTTATTAAAAGAACTGCATTTTAAAGAAGTGCTAACTTCATCATTCCCCATGGTATGTGAAATGATATCAGAAGGAACTTCAGGCCTATCTTGAAGGAAATCACAAATATGAAGATAAATAAAAAAAGACTTATGTTAAAAAATTATACTTGATGTAATGACAAACTGCCTCCTATTTAAAACATGCAAAATAAACATATATGACAATAATATCACAAAGAACTGAATGGTGGCAAATGAACATATACTGCTGTAATATATCTGAACATAAAAGTTAAAACCATAAATCCTCTAAACCAAAACACTTGGAAAGTCCTCATGACAAGTGGAGGGAGGGACACAATATTTCTTAGGGAAAGAAAAAAACAATGGATCATTTAAAAAATGGATAATTTTAACTCCTGCCCCTTCATGACACAATTAAGAAAATAATAAAACAAGCCAAAGACTGGGAGAAAATAGTCTCAAAACATATATGTGACAAAACCTTTACCTAGAATATATTAGTAGCTCTTATAATTTAATAGTAAGTAGAGAAACAACACAGATTTTTTTTTTCATGGGCAAAATATTTGAACAGAAACTTCAAAAAGGGAGATATAAAAATGGCAGTTAAGCACATGAAAAAAGTGTTCAACCTCATTAGTTATCAAAGAAAAGCAAATTAAAATCACATGAAAATAGCACTAAACAACTTCTAGAATAGATTAAATTGAGAAGATTGACCACGTCAAGTGTTGGCGAAGATGTGGAACAACTAAACTGATGGAAATTTAAAATGATACAGACAATTAAAATGGAATACGGTACAGCACTGTGGAAAACAGTTTGGGAGTTTCTTATCAGTTTAAATATATGCTTACCATTTGACCCGGCCATTGCACTCCCAGGTATTATCCCCCAAAGAAATGAAAACATATCTACATGAATTGTATATGAATGCATAACTTTATATGAAAATTAATAGCTGGTATATTCCTAGTAGCCCAAAACTAGAAAAAAAAACATATACAGTAAAATGAAAACAAAAATTCTGAATCACTCTACTGAAAAATACAATAGTGATTCATCAGTTGTTACAATGCACAAAAATATGGATAATCTTACAAACATACAATGGAGTGAAAGAAGATATATACCCCCCTTTTGTATAAACCATACAATTACATTTATATAAAGTCTGAACTATTTGTGCAGTGAAAAGTCAGGATGTTGGTTACCTTAGTGATGAGGCATGATGGTATTTTTGTAGTACTAAGTATTTGGGTGCTGGTTGGAATGCTTCCTTTACTTTGTAAAAATCCACTGTGCTATCAACCTATGATTTTTTGTTTTTCTTTTATGTATTGATGTTATGTTTCAAAAATTTTCATTAAAAAGTTATAGAATTTCAGAAAGAGAACAGGGTTGGACATATGAACTTGAAGTAAAACTGGGATTTAATTTGGCTTTTGAAAGGTGATTGTAATTACATTAATTCAACTATTTATACTCAAGTTGTCTTACTTTTGTACAACATCTTATATGATGCCTGGAAAATAGTCCACATGCAAATAATCTTGTTCAAAGATGAAATTCTAAGGAAGTGAGTGAGTAACTACCATATATTTCCCAAAAATGAAAATAAAGGACAACGAACATTCTGCAGACAAAGTACTTTTTTCTTAAAATGGAAATGCCAACTATTACAGGTTGGTGGTTTTTGCCTTCTACATTTGTCCACTTAAATCTTTTCAGGTTCCCATATTTAACATGTTCTAAAACAAACTCATGATACACCATCCTCAAAAAGCAAAGACTCTTTCTATTGAATTTCCTGTGTTATTTAATGACAACAAACTCATTCAAACCCTTAAAAACTGCAATCTTTTCTGTGAAATTCATTCCTCAAAATAGTTTAAAAAAACAAACAAAAAAACTCCTACCAGCAGTTCAGGCATCAGGATGAGTGAGTTTTCTTCACTGATTTGCAAATGCACATTTTATATGCACACATTCAATGGTCAACATTTATCTGTGCTTATATTTTCTGTTCTTTGGGAAGTTGCCATCTAGCAAGGTGGTATGGTTTTTTGCTTTCTTCCTCTCAGTGTATTATTTTTCTTCCCATTTATATATGCCCATTAATAAGAACTTAGAATTATGGATCCTTCATCACTATTATTAATATAACCCCCCTGGGAATATGTCCAGGAAAAGCCAGGATTTCCATTAATTTATACATTTATTTCAAAACATGGAATATCTTTTCTTGACAGGCCCTGTGTTACTTGTGTAGGAATACAGTAATGAATATATCTAGGATCTGCCTTTCAGGAATCAACTGCCCACAAAAGAGAAATCTATTAAACAAAAAATAAAAGAAAAGATGGTTGGGTAAACACATTATTTTGTGGAAATATGGTGGAGAAACTTCTAAAGTTGTCTCTGGGAAGAGAGCAGGCATTGTGGAGGAAGTAAATTTTAAGCTATTGAGTAACATGAATTACCTGGTAAAAAATTGAAGGGAATATTTCTCTTTTGAAAAATGTAGAGGGAAATGAATGCAAAAAGAAAGGACCATTCTGGGTTTTTCCTTCTCTTTATGGGGAACTATAGATGCTGTTTGTCACTATGTTAGTCTGTTTTGTGTTCCTATAAAGGAATACCTGAGACTGGGTAATTTATAAAGAAAAGAGGTTTATTTGACTCTCAGTTCTATAGACTAAACAAGAAGCATGGCATCAGCACCTTATTCTGGTGAGGTCTTCAGGGAGCTTCAAATCAAGGCTGATGGCAAAGGAAAGCAGGTGTGTCATGTGATGGAAGAGGGAGCGAGAGAAAGAAGAGGGGGTGCCATGATCTTTTAAAAAATCAGCTCCTGCGTGAACTAATAAAACAAGATATCACTCTTTACAGCTGGGAGGACATCAAGCCATTCATGAGAATCCAATCCCAAGACCTAACAACTCCCATAGGGCCCCACTTCTGACACTGGGGATGGAATTTCAATATGAGATTTTGGGGGGACAAATATCCAAACTATATCAATCACCTACCCGACATTCAATATCCATTCATCCTCTCTTTTTAACAGTAACCATGATTTCATTTTGGCCACCCTCCCCTACCGCAAAGCAACTCAATGGAAGGTGACTCCATCTCAAGCTTTTGGGGTGGGCATTCATTTAGTTAAGCCAATTAATACTTTCCAACCCCTGCCCCAGCTTATGTGCTGTGCAATCATAGAGAAGTTTATTTGGAATCCCCCTCTGGATAGGGTGATGTGCAAATGTGATGACTGGAAATGCTGTAAGGATTTTTCCATTATTGCAAGAAATTAGCCATGGGTTGAACCTCGTGCTGAAAGTCAGAATAGAAAACAGAGAAAATAAAACTCTTAAATGAAATTTGGAGACAGGCATGCCTCTGGACTTCCAGTTGTGTAAGTCAAAATAAAATTTCCTTTATTGTGTGTTGTACATTAGCTTATATGGGAAGCAAACTTTGAGATGGAACTTAGCCTGCAAGAAATTTATCAGGGAGTGTTCATAGGATCAACATCTGTGAAAGGGAAAGGAGTCATGATCAGGCAGAGGAAGAAATTAGGCTGCAATGCACTCTCAACAAAGGCCTCAGCCACGCCACAGAGAACACTGAACCAGGAATGTTCCTCAGGCATAGTCCTAAGTTAGGGCCAGGAGGATGGGCATTTGTAACTCTGCATCCACTGGATATGGACTGCCCTGGAGGTGATGTGACCTTGGGTATAGCAACTCTATCAGCCAGGGCAATCCCAAAAGGATCTGACAGATGAGGTGTCTACTAGAAGCATTCCTAGCAAGTGGGAGATTAAGTCCTTCAGTCTTGACAGGGATCTGCATGGTGCACCACAATGCACCACTACAGGGTTTAAGCCAGTTTGTGTTTGGCTTTCTGTTGCTAGCTACAAACTAAAGGCATCCCTACTACTACAGGGAGATTCCGTGAATTGGAGGAAAGAACGTGTATGGATATTCTCCTGTGTGAAGTGATAGGGTATAATGATGGACCTTCTCATTAGGGTGTATTTTACGTGAGATGATAGGCTGAGAGCGTAGACTCAGGACCCATACAGCCTGGGGTCAAATCCCATCTCCAGCACTTGCTCTGTCACACTGGCTGTGCCCCTCTCTGTGACACAATGTGTTCTTCTTTAAAGTACAAATAGTAACAAACCTCTTAGATTTTAAGGCTATTAATTAGTTAATACATGTAATACGCAGTACATGGAACACCGTAAGCTCTTTATAAGCATCTATTATTAATTTTATGTTATACATTGAATATTTTCTATGGCACATTTTGCCCCATCTACACAGTCTCAATAAAACATTAATATAACAGGCAGTTACAACTGATAGTCACATTTAGAATTTTATGCCAAAGATATGTCTAAGAGATTTTAGTTAATCACATGATAGAACATTAAATGTAATTTGTACATTCAGCTCCAGTAATTTTTGGTAGATGTTGCAAAGTTTAATCTGGAAATGGAATCGCCATGAGTATGAATCTGAAGGGATGGGGGAGGCTGAAGGGAAAAAGAAATGAGCTCACAATGTTCACTATATCAAGTGTGAATTTCTAGATTTGTCCATGAGAAAGTGTACATCTGATTCTTTAACAGCCCTTAAAATATCAACTTGTGACTATTTTACTGAAATATTCACTGCTTTGACAGGTCAGTAGGGAGAAAAATAAGAAATTTATATGTGGGTAAAATTTAGTCTTAAAGTAAGTCACAAAGCAATTCCTGCACATTTATTAAAACTCTAGACAGTACCAATTTAAAGTTAGCCCTTTATCAAAAACTTAACAAATAGTCATATATGTATATATGAATAGTGATGTATTTAAATATACAGATCACATCGCTAACATAATGATTTAAAATTGACATTGTACTACTAACAGAAAGATAACCACATCATTAAGTTAATGATAACATATATTTTTGTTAATAACTGAAGATGATATGTTGTGTTTTTATATCTTATGCTTGTCTAAAAAATTTGAAGCATAATC
>NW_012134081.1:3776249-3777413 GCF_000956105.1 Propithecus coquereli
GAGCATTTTATTAACAACATCAGTACTAGTCTTAGTAGCTGAAATAGTCCTGAAAATTTATGAACCTTCATTAAAATTTATTTTTCTCACCTTCCTGGAAAAAAGCTATTAAAAAACTACCTGGTCTGTGTATGGTATCCTATAAGCTAGACATACAGGTTGCCTCATTCTAATCGTGACTGCTTTCAAATAAAAGCATCCTCCAGATGTACTAAAGGAAACAGTAATCAAACCCAAGCCTCACCATCTCTAATATATGCTACTCCACTTGGAGTTTTTCCCTTTGAATTCTTAATTAAAAAAATCCTTTTAATGAGAGGCAGCCTGAGTGTGAAGCTGTCAGTTCTACCCTTGTCCTTGATGCATACCAAAAAAAGGAGAGATTTCACTTTTAAAAGAAGCTCCAGTTTCTTGAGACATTTGTATTCAAACATGACTCTCTCTTTCTCCTTCTTTCTCCTGGGAGAACAGTTCTACTCTTCAAATGAAAAAGAAATAATAAAACACATCAGGAACAGCAGACCTCAGACCTAACGTTTCTCTCCTTGTCTTGGAATGTTATTTCCATATAGAAAGCTACTCTAATGGGACACTTGTAAATGGCAGGGAATTTAGCCCTTGTGGAGTCCTCTCCAGAAATTGGATTTTTGCTTAAGCAAACAGCAAACCATGCAGCGAGGGAAAAGCTATTTATTTGGCTGCCTGTTGAAGAGCCTTACAAAAATACAATTCAGTCTGCTCTGACCGTTGAGTCAATCAGCATACATTGGAAAACAAAATCCAGTTACTTGTGTAAGGTATCAGGCAGGCTCTTTCATGTAACAGTTAATCTCAAATACACTTTAATGATATTTTTCTTGATTACCCTTTTCTCAGACATAACGGCTTTTGCAGTTTACTTTCACATTAAGGAAGGGTAAAAAGGTTTGTACAAGCTGCCAACTGCTACCCTGTCTTTTGAGGGATTATTTAGAATCTTTGCTATTCAAATACAAGCAAATTTATACTAAGGAAAGTTAATCTTTAGTTTACGACATTTAATAATGTCATTCAAAACACCTTATGACAACAAGTTTAACTTCTTAAATCAGATTTAGTTCTGAAAAGGTTCTTATGATTTATGTAAGAAATGCTTTGAAATCTCATTTGCTTCATAATTTACAA
>NW_012134081.1:3777463-3781264 GCF_000956105.1 Propithecus coquereli
ACTGGCCTTGACAGCCCAGTACAGTAATAAAATGCACCTTATCGTCCAGTTTCCATTCCTCTTTTGAAACTTGCAGTAATTATTTTGCTTGTTATCTCTTTACTTGAGGGTATTTAGATTTTAATTTGTTTTCCTCTTTCCTGCTGTATTAGATGAGATTATTTTGATTACAAGTAACGGATACCTCAATCAGACTAACTTGTACTTTAAAAAAAACAGGACAGAGAGTAGAAATTATCACAAGAATACAGGCCATTTCAATCAAAGGTGAGGAAATATAGTTCTTCCTCCAAAAAGGAGTGAACGAAGAACTGGAACAGCAGAAACAAAGGGATCTTTGTCTCTCTGATACTATGTGCTCTCTGTCTCTGCTTTTCTGTGGAAATGTGTTCACTTCAGTCTCCGCACACTGGCTTTCTCTGTTTTTATGTCCTAGTTTTGGGGAAACATAAACTTTTATCATTACATAAAATCTTTGAATTCTAATTCTAAATCCTAGGGAGAGGGAATTTGAATGATCTGGCTCGATGAAATGTCCACCTTTATTCCAGTGGGCTGTGGCCAAGGCTGGTAAAAAAATGAGTTCTGCTGCCCATTTAG
This sequence comes from Propithecus coquereli, assembly GCF_000956105.1. NCBI lineage: Eukaryota > Metazoa > Chordata > Mammalia > Primates > Indriidae > Propithecus > Propithecus coquereli. The sequence continues at coordinate 3,778,064 of NW_012134081.1, forward strand.
CAGGAGCTGTAGAGTCAAATTGAAGTAGGAGACACAGGAGCAGTAGATGTGGGTAATAAGCTGTTCTAGGTGTAAGAGGTATAGTATAGACCCAATGGGCACACAGAAGTATTACCTATACCATACTGACAATGTTGCATGCATAGTTTAATTTCCAAAAGTACTTCAAATCAATTTGTATTTATAATGAAAATTACCCACATGTCTTAACTGGTTCGTGTTGCTGTAAAGGAATACTTGAAGTTGGAAAATTTTATTTTAAAAAAAGGTTTATTTGGCCCACAATTCTAACGGCTAGAAAGTTCAAGATCGGTCATGTGCATCTGGTGAGAGTCTCAGGCCGCTTCCTCTGATGAGGGAAGGGGAGCTGGCTGTGCAGAGATCACATGGTGAGAGGGGAAGCAAGGCAGAGAGAGTGGAGAGGGCACCAGCCTTTTTTAACAACCTCCTATTGCAGTTCCAGGCTCTTTTTAACAACCAGCTCTTGCAAAAACTAACAGGGTAAGAGCTCATTCAACCCTACTATAGAAAGGATATTAACCTATTTGTGAGGGATCTGCCCCCATGACCCAGACACCTCCCATTAGGCCCTACCTCCAACACTGGGGATCAAACTTCAACGTGGGGTTTAGAGAGAACAAACATTCAAACCACAGCACCACATATGCACACTATTGGAAGGAAAACCAAAAACCCTCATTCACATCAATAATCCTTAAGGTGTTTTAAGATTATGAATTTTATTATAATCAATAACATTATAATTTGATTCTAAAGAATTTAAGAGTTTTGAAATCTATTAAAATAAGTTCCACAAGATAGTTTAAATTGTAAACACATAACTGCGATATACATAGGGAATCTTAAATATTTCTGAAATAATTAAGAAAAAATAACGAATAAGCCGGCAACAATATATAAGTTAAAGAATGAAAAATAATGAAAAAATATACTGAATATTGCATAGAATAGACACAAAGTTTGCTTTTATGTGACTTTTAGGGATGCTTTAAACATTTTTTTCTGAGATGAATCTGAAGATTCTGACATGGATCACCCATACTTTGCTTGAAAGAAATTTCCATTTCCGTTTTTCTTTACTGAAAGGAGAAGAGCAAAAATCCAACTTGGATTTCTTCAGCTCCCTCTTCTCCTCCTGAGACAATCAGAATGCTTCCAGGATCTCAGCAACAGGCAGAATGTTGCCAAATGAAAATGTCCACAGGACCCTACTTTCTCATTTTAGCTGCCGGCCTTGAGGAAACAGCCCCAGTGCAAGCCTCCCATTGCCTGCCCTGTAAGTTTCTCATTCTACGGGAGTTGTGGGTCAATTGTGAAGCCAGCCCTAAGTGATAACAAAGGCACAATAGTCTTTGGATGATTTAAGCAGAAGCCTCATATTGCAGATTATATAATCTTGCTCAACTATTCAATTTAAATTTTGAACCAATAAAACAAAAAGATAATAAAGCATTCTTTATTTTTCCCTTTTAACATTAAGTGGCCAGGACTAAATGTACCTTAATGGCTTCATCTTAAAATGCCATCAAATAAGCAACAGGCATCTAGCTCAGTAGTGGTCCGATGATAAGAGATACTTCTCAAAAATGAAATTCTAAGTCCTAGAGACAGGAAAGAATATGATTGCATAGGGCACTTTATTTTTTTCTTTTCCTGACACCTGCAAATAATTTTGAACAGCATTTTTATCTAATTTGAATAAAGTGTTTTGTCCTTCTTAAAAATAAATACATTTAGCACCTGAAAATATTATCTTGGCCTCTGGCTGATGCAATTTCTCAGTTCTGCTTGTAATTTAAGAGTGTGGAGTAACTCCCTGTGTGATGTGTGCATCATATCGACTATAACTATACCTCAGTGAGGAAAGGAAATTTGAGCAAACATTTGGCTGTATCAGAAAATTAAGTTCTACCATCTGGACAATGCAAACACCCTAAATGAAGTTATTTTTCTAACTACAAAGAACCCCCTTGTGATGTGGCAAAGCAAACGTATTTTGAACATATCCCTGTCTTCTTAACACCAACATCTTGTCAAAAGAGATACTATAGACAAGGCCAGGTTTGTTTATATGTTATGAGTAAGTCAGAAAAGGAGATAAAATTCAAGACAGCTTAATGTATGAGAAAAGGAATTAATAAATAAATAAAACCCTGTAAATTCTATGGAGGTCATCAAGTTGGAGGTTCAAATGAACATATAGAGAACCTTGCCAAGGTTCCTTTCTTTCGCAAATATGGAAACTAAAACATCAGGAGACAGGACAAATGACCCAACATCATGGAGTTTTCCTTCACCCTACTAGTCTTTCCTATATTCCAAGTTTTTTCTGTATTATTCCTGCTCTGGTTATACATTTTTATAAAGATTTTGACAAAGTGAATATACTAGGCCTCTCTAGTAGTCAGGTTCTCTTGGATGTCTTGAATTGTGTATCCTCATTTTTTTTTCCAAGCAGGAATCATATTCACAGTACTAGAATGCTTCTCTTTGCACTGAATAAACATTCCCGGGTAGAATTATCTCTCCCTATACAATGTTATTTTCCAATGCAGAGTAAAACTAACGGATTTAGGGAGGGAAAAACACAAGAAACTTTCAGGTGTTTTACTTGATTAAATTCAATTGTTTCCAAAAATCTGTATGGTACTGGGCCTTTACTTTTCACTTACTTTTTTTTTTAATGACACTTAGTAGTAATATTAAAGTACAGCCCCAATAATCATGAAAAAACAAACTTAGCTGCCCTTGAGCTATATGAAAAAGAAATTTGATAAACAGAATCACCGTGTCCTCATGGTGATACTTTAAACTTCTCCTTTAAAGAAGCTTTTATATAAAGACCAATTTATCTTTTAGTTCCTGTAGTATGTATCACAACTAAGTCAACAGTCATTTATTTAATTCAAATCAGCCAACATTGTAACACAATTACATTTTCTAGACTACATTCCGTGAGTTTGTTTTTCCTTTTAGGTAAACTCTTTTTGAATAACTGCATTATATTGCTAAATCTGTGTTCGTTTCTTTAAATTGAAAAAGTCAATAAAATTAGTTAATGTAAAGATGCATGACTATTCATTTTCAAGAACCATAAATCAAAAACAAGCACCTATTAGATTACACATTCGAATCCATTACAGAGATTTTAGACCTCGATAATTGATTTTTAAAAATCAA
>NW_012134081.1:3783069-3801661 GCF_000956105.1 Propithecus coquereli
ATATATGCCAGGTAAATATTAGTATAAACTCATTGATTATATATGGACAAGTTTTAAGTATTTGATATCATTGATGAGCATATAAATAATTTGTATAGATATTTTGTTAAAGTTTAGAACACACTCATTTTAAAGTCCTTTTTTATGGAAATGATCAGAGACACTCATAGTAAATTTGCTAACACCACAAAAGGAGTGCATTGGAATATACATTTTTTTAAGCTCACAGAATGAGCCATGTTTTATATTGGATTAGGAAAAAAAAAAGTTCAGTCTACTTCTTTCTTTACTCAGTAAAAAATAAATGATATAAAGCCTAAATCCTCATATCATGAGTAGACAAATTATGCTGTTAACCTGCATTTCCAAATTAAAAATTTTCTGTTCTAAGACATATGGGATAAAATAACATTATCCTTGTTTTAGAAGTTGCAATTTTATTTTTGAGATAAAATGTGCAAGCAACAATTGACTTCAGAAATATTATGTAGTAACAAAGCAATATATGTACACTTGTTTGAAATTTTGTATTTGTAATTGTTGGATTTATACTTGTTCATAGTACAGATTTTTTAAAATACAAAACAATATAAGGAAGAAAATTAAAATCTGATGTGATCCTATCTCACTTATCATCAAAATGTGTTAATTCAAACTTCAAAAAAAAACTATGACACGCCCACCAGAAAGACTGAAATAAAAGACAAAGAATGTCAAGTTTTGACAAGGATGAGGAGGAACGAAAATCCTTCTGGTGGTAACAGGCATTGGTGAAAAAGACTTTGAAAACTCTTTAGCAGTATTTACAAAGACTGATCATAGCCGTGCCCTATGACTCTATAACTCCACTGCTAAGCCTGTAACCAGCAGAGACCCATAAATACGTGCACTGAAAGACATGAGCGTGGAGGATATTCACAGCAGCACTATTTGCAATCGCTAAAGCTGGAAATTACCCAAATGTTCATCAACAGTAGAATTGATATATATTGCGGTGTATTCATACAATGAAATACAATAAGCAATAAAAATGAATAAATTATAATTTTATGCACCATTATGATACAGCGCCAAGGAAGCCAGGCACAAAATAGTACATATAGCACGATTCCATTTAAATAAAATTCCAAAACAGGCAAAAATAATTCATGGTGTTAGAAGTGGGGATAGTGACTACCTTTCTTTGAGAAGGCAGTGACTAGAAAAGGGTACAAGTTGGCTTCTGAAGTTCATTAGGCTCCACACTTAGAATTTAAGCATTTTCTGTGTGTGATAATTTACTTCGGTAATATTTACAAAAGAAATTACACATACTCAAACCAAAAATATGTATGTGTATTTATTTGCAACCATTTAAAATACATATTTTAACTTAAACATTGAAATCATAGCATATAAATTTTATTTATTTCTTAAATTGAGCAATATGTGTATCTATTCTTTGAGGACACTACTTTTAATGGTTACATAGTGTTTAATTGTATGGTTAAACAGAATTAATTTAAGATCATTTCTCTCTTTCTGGATATTTAGTTTTCTTTGTATTTTTAATAGTATAAACAATCCTTTCACAAACATCTTTTTATATTGCTGATTTTCCTTCAGGATTAAATCTCAGCAGTGTGACAACCAATTTAAAACAAGATGATCGTATTTTTGCCTTTCGATAATGTTGTCAAATTGCATTCGAGAAACATTTTACCAATTGATAGCCCCATCAGCTGTTAAGAATAAAGAAACAAAAGTTTAAAAATCTTTCCCAAATGGTCAAAATAATCTCATTATTTTAACTGGAATTATTTTTTTTTGAGGTAGTTTAAGATTTTAATAAGTTTGATGGATAATAGTACTGTTTTGTTTACCTAACTTCTATGAATGATTCATTTACATTTTAGTTGGAGGATTTTCCTCTTTTGGCTTGCCTCTTTTCCTTTTCTTGATTTGAAAGCATTCTTTATCAAGCATAACAGCATTTCATATTTTGCATATTTTTAAGTTCCTTTATTGCTATTTTATCTTGTGTATGCTTTATAAGTAGAATATAGTTTGAATGTGTATTTAAGAATCTTACTGAGATTTTCCTTTAAAACTCTTTTATCTGGAATTTATTTTGGCAACATTTGCAATAGTTTTATCAGTTACAGTAAGTTCCCACTTTCATGTTACTTGAATTAACAGTAATTACAAAGTTGAAGTTTATTGAGTTTAAAAATGGATTTTTTAAAAAATAATGAACTAAAAGCCTCATCAGAATTTTAAAGAGGAACAAATACAATTCTCATCCAGAAGTATAGAAGCTGGGTTTGAGTGGGCATTGCATAATGATACATTTTAATAATGAAATCATATTTAAGTTTTAGAAGCAAACGTTAGCATCTGTTTAAGTTAAACCAATCACAAGATAATTGAATTCACCTATGTAATATTCTCCCTGTTTGTTTTTGCTTGCATTAGGAACACATGGCTCAAAATTGTAAGTAATACTCGAAGAAATGTCTCTGGATTTAGACCAGTCTAGACTCTAGTTTCAAACAGTGTCATCATTCATGTTTTTCCAATTCCCATCTTTGCTTGCCTTTATTTTGGCTTGATTCTCAGATAGGCTCTTCCAATAATATGCTGAGATAGCTGCCAGAAGGTCCAGGTATACATTCCTGCGGCTGAGCAGCCCCAGTACAGAGACAGAGTCTCCCTCCCAATAGTTCTGCTATTAAGTCTTGGAGATTGTTTGATTCACCCATATTGTGCTTCTTTCCCACATCTGAAGCAATCTCTGTGGCTACAGGGGTTCAAATTTCTCATTGTCGGTGCCTGAATCATTTGCCCACACCCAGGAGTCAGGAAACAGGTTCCGACATTGAGAGTCAGGTATTGGCCTGAGAGTTGAGCGATTTGGTTCTCTGAAGGAAAACCATGGTTCTGTTACATGAAGAGTAAATGGATTTGGGGCTTGCAAAAAAAGAGATATCCGCTACGTATTTACATATATCTTTTTTTTTTTTTTTGACTGATCCAAGCCTCAACTACTGTCTACTTTCATAGTTTCTTATTAGACAGATCAAAGTTCAGGAATTACATTTAGCTATCAGGGATCATCTTTAGACTTCCTTTACCATTCTCACCATCTTAGATTTGTATGGGTCGTATTTTCTAAATTAGGGTCACATGCAAATCTAAGCAGTGTTAGATTAATGTCTTCATGTAACTCATTGGGAAAATGTTGGTACAAGGATACGTTTATTCAAATTTAGAAGTGGAGCTATATACCACACTTTGAGAGAATTTTCTCTAGATTGCCACCTCTCCTTTCATCAGGACCCTCGTGATACCTATTTAGTATTAGTAGCTGTAAATCTACCCAATTATATCATCCTCAAATCATGCTTCTCCATCATGCCCTATAATAATATAATGAAATATGTTGTCAAATGCCTTCTCAACTCCAAATATTTTTTGTTTACGTAATTTTCCACTACTCCACTTCCATTATCAAAAAATAGGATAAACTAGTCTTGGTGCAAGCATTGTGGTATTGGATACTATTTCTTGCTTTTGTAAGCACTCATATATCATGATTTTTGAAATTTCACACAGTCAATTACAAACTGTCTGATCCACAGTTTATGTAATCCCACCTTTTTCATGTTTTAGAAAATATCTACTTGTATAAAATTCTTTAAAAAAATTGACTACCTGCCAACAATCACATTTGTAAGTTCTTTCAGGCCCCTGGAATACCTGAATACTTGAACTCATTTAGATAGGCTTTTAAAAATAATTTATTCACTTAATTGGGCTTCAATTATTGCTCTACATTTTCTAGTCTGAAGATCATTTCCTTGACAAAATAATATTGAACAAAAATGGGATATGACTTTATTACATCATTTGCACTTCATCGAGCATCAGTTCTTTGCCAGGTTGTTGTTCCTATCCCGAATATTACAAAATTGCCCATTGTTACTTTTAGTATTATTCACCAGCTTAATTTATTGTAAGCTTTTGTCTTCCTATTACCATTTTTACATTCCAGACAGGAATTTCTCTTCATCCCTGAAGGTTCTGATGCTTTTGTATCCTTTCGTGTTCTTTTTCAATGTATTTCTGATTCCTTCTTCATTAGGACCTCTCCTAATTGTACTGTCAGATGGATGCTATTTTTATAAGTCTCTCAAAACTCTTGTAGTAGCTTCCCCATCTGAAATAATGAACTGTCCCTGTAGGTTTTTTTTCTCTGATTTTATAAAACCATATTTAACTAGATTTACCTGTGCTCCAGATTCCCTCACTCTAATGTCATAATCTTAAGATAATAAGTTTATTTGGTAATGTAGACTAGAAGAAAATGTTATTAGTGAGAAGTTCCCAAGACCTGAATTCAAATTCTTAGAGGGTTCCCTGTTAGCTCTATGTTCAGGGACATATGGCTGAATAACTCTAGGCCTCGTATTTTTCTCATTTCTAAGACAGGAATTAAAATTTAATCACATAAATAACATAGTGTGATAAAGAGCTTGCAAATAATAGAGTTGAAAATGAGGACCAAAAGGAATGAGAGATGTAGAAAGAACTTTACCTCATATTTGTTTCTTCAGCTAGCTCTGCATTGCTCAGAATAGACGTTAGCTTATCATATTTTTCTCTATATTCTAAAAGAGTTGTTGGCAAAGCCAATAATTTATTGTAAGTGCTGTTTTTGTGTTTAACATATCTTTAATTTTTGGATTTCCAAAGTAACACACTCACATTACAAAATGAATCTAGGCATTTTAGAAACATAACTCATAGAAATTTAAAGACCTCCATAATCTCATTCCCAGAGACAATCATTATTAATTACTTTTAAAATACATATTTTAACTTAAACATTGAAATCACAGCATATAAATTTTATTTATTTCTTAAATTGAGCAATATGTGTATCTATTCTTTGAGGACACTACTTTTAATGGTTACATAGTGTTTAATTGTATGGTTAAACAGAATTAATTTAAGATCATTTCTCTCTTTCTGGATATTTAGTTTTCTTTGTATTTTTAATAGTATAAACAATCCTTTCACAAACATCTTTTTATATTGCTGATTTTCCTTCAGGATTAAATCTCAGCAGTGTGACAACCAATTTAAAACAAGATGATCGTATTTTTGCCTTTCGATAATGTTGTCAAATTGCATTCGAGAAACATTTTACCAATTGATAGCCCCATCAGCTGTTAAGAATAAAGAAACAAAAGTTTAAAAATCTTTCCCAAATGGTCAAAATAATCTCATTACTTTAACTGGAATTATTTTTTTTTGAGGTAGTTTAAGATTTTAATAAGTTTGATGGATAATAGTACTGTTTTGTTTACCTAACTTCTATGAATGATTCATTTACATTTTAGTTGGAGGATTTTCCTCTTTTGGCTTGCCTCTTTTCCTTTTCTTGATTTGAAAGCATTCTTTATCAAGCATAACAGCATTTCATATTTTGCATATTTTTAAGTTCCTTTATTGCTATTTTATCTTGTGTATGCTTTATAAGTAGAATATAGTTTGAATGTGTATTTAAGAATCTTACCGAGATTTTCCTTTAAAACTCTTTTATCTGGAATTTATTTTGGCAACATTTGCAATAGTTTTATCAGTTACAGTAAGTTCCCACTTTCATGTTACTTGAATTAACAGTAATTACAAAGTTGAAGTTTATTGAGTTTAAAAATGGATTTTTTAAAAAATAATGAACTAAAAGCCTCATCAGAATTTTAAAGAGGAACAAATACAATTCTCATCCAGAAGTATAGAAGCTGGGTTTGAGTGGGCATTGCATAATGATACATTTTAATAATGAAATCATATTTAAGTTTTAGAAGCAAACGTTAGCATCTGTTTAAGTTAAACCAATCACAAGATAATTGAATTCACCTATGTAATATTCTTCCTGTTTGTTTTTGCTTGCATTAGGAACACATGGCTCAAAATTGTAAGTAATACTCGAAGAAATGTCTCTGGATTTAGACCAGTCTAGACTCTAGTTTCAAACAGTGTCATCATTCATGTTTTTCCAATTCCCATCTTTGCTTGCCTTTATTTTGGCTTGATTCTCAGATAGGCTCTTCCAATAGTATGCTGAGATAGCTGCCAGAAGGTCCAGGTATACATTCCTGCGGCTGAGCAGCCCCAGTACAAAGACAGAGTCTCCCTCCCAATAGTTCTGCTATTAAGTCTTGGAGATTGTTTGATTCACCCATATTGTGCTTCTTTCCCACATCTGAAGCAATCTCTGTGGCTACAGGGGTTCAAATTTCTCATTGTCGGTGCCTGAATCATTTGCCCACACCCAGGAGTCAGGAAACAGGTTCCGACATTGAGAGTCAGGTATTGGCCTGAGAGTTGAGCAATTTGGTTCTCTGAAGGAAAACCATGGTTCTGTTACATGAAGAGTAAATGGATTTGGGGCTTGCAAAAAAAGAGATATCCGCTACGTATTTACATATATCTTTTTTTTTTTTTTTGACTGATCCAAGCCTCAACTACTGTCTACTTTCATAGTTTCTTATTAGACAGATCAAAGTTCAGGAATTACATTTAGCTATCAGGGATCATCTTTAGACTTCCTTTACCATTCTCACCATCTTAGATTTGTATGGGTCATATTTTCTAAATTAGGGTCACATGCAAATCTAAGCAGTGTTAGATTAATGTCTTCATGTAACTCATTGGGAAAATGTTGGTACAAGGATACGTTTATTCAAATTTAGAAGTGGAGCTATATACCACACTTTGAGAGAATTTTCTCTAGATTGCCACCTCTCCTTTCATCAGGACCCTCGTGATACCTATTTAGTATTAGTAGCTGTAAATCTACCCAATTATATCATCCTCAAATCATGCTTCTCCATCATGCCCTATAATAATATAATGAAATATGTTGTCAAATGCCTTCTCAACTCCAAATATTTTTTGTTTACGTAATTTTCCACTACTCCACTTCCATTATCAAAAAATAGGATAAACTAGTCTTGGTGCAAGCATTGTGGTATTGGATACTATTTCTTGCTTTTGTAAGCACTCATATATCATGATTTTTGAAATTTCACACAGTCAATTACAAACTGTCTGATCCACAGTTATGTAATCCCACCTTTTTCATGTTTTAGAAAATATCTACTTGTATAAAATTCTTTAAAAAAATTGACTACCTGCCAACAATCACATTTGTAAGTTCTTTCAGGCCCCTGGAATACCTGAATACTTGAACTCATTTAGATAGGCTTTTAAAAATAATTTATTCACTTAATTGGGCTTCAATTATTGCTCTACATTTTCTAGTCTGAAGATCATTTCCTTGACAAAATAATATTGAACAAAAATGGGATATGACTTTATTACATCATTTGCACTTCATCGAGCATCAGTTCTTTGCCAGGTTGTTGTTCCTATCCCGAATATTCCAAAATTGCCCATTGTTACTTTTAGTATTATTCACCAGCTTAATTTATTGTAAGCTTTTGTCTTCCTATTACCATTTTTACATTCCAGACAGGAATTTCTCTTCATCCCTGAAGGTTCTGATGCTTTTGTATCCTTTCGTGTTCTTTTTCAATGTATTTCTGATTCCTTCTTCATTAGGACCTCTCCTAATTGTACTGTCAGATGGATGCTATTTTTATAAGTCTCTCAAAACTCTTGTAGTAGCTTCCCATCTGAAATAATGAATTGTCCCTGTAGGTTTTTTTTCTCTGATTTTATAAAACCATATTTAACTAGATTTACCTGTGCTCCAGATTCCCTCACTCTAATGTCATAATCTTAAGATAATAAGTTTATTTGGTAATGTAGACTAGAAGAAAATGTTATTAGTGAGAAGTTCCCAAGACCTGAATTCAAATTCTTAGAGGGTTCCCTGTTAGCTCTATGTTCAGGGACATATGGCTGAATAACTCTAGGCCTCGTATTTTTCTCATTTCTAAGACAGGAATTAAAATTTAACCACATAAATAACATAGTGTGATAAAGAGCTTGCAAATAATAGAGTTGAAAATGAGGACCAAAAGGAATGAGAGATGTAGAAAGAACTTTACCTCATATTTGTTTCTTCAGCTAGCTCTGCATTGCTCAGAATAGACGTTAGCTTATCATATTTTTCTCTATATTCTAAAAGAGTTGTTGGCAAAGCCAATAATTTATTGTAAGTGCTGTTTTTGTGTTTAACATATCTTTAATTTTTGGATTTCCAAAGTAACACACTCACATTACAAAATGAATCTAGGCATTTTAGAAACATAACTCATAGAAATTTAAAGACCTCCATAATCTCATTCCCAGAGACAATCATTATTAATTACTACTAACAAATCCTGTGTATATTTTGCTAGATTTTTGCTCTGTATATTGACTAATAAAAAGACATAAAAATGAGACCACAGTACACAATGTACATCTTTGCTTTACCTTAATGCATCTTGGATATATTTCCATATCATTACTTGTGAATTTGCTCATTTTTTTTAACACAGTGTGCTAATGCCAGTGGAATGAAATAATGAGTAACAGATATCTGAGAAGTTGAAGTGTTCCAGTCCAATGACTCCCACCCCATGCCAATTTAGTGGAGTGTCCTGTAATATACTGCCATAAAAATATTTGTAGTTCTCTCTCCTTTATTTTGAGCTTTCTATCTGGCCTTAAATGCACCCAATTGCCAATAATCAGTAATTCTGCATCCACTAAATAGCAGTTTCTTATATTTCAAACTAATATAATACTTAAACTATGAATTTGTAGGCCAACTTGTGGCTCCCTAACATGATGCTTGCCTACTCCCCCGAGTTCCATTGCGTGGCAGTGCAATCAGTGGAATAAGAAGCAATAAGGTGGAGTAAGAGAGGGTGCTCACCCTGGTACTGAAAGGAAGATACCAAATAGTAAATGATCCAGGTGATTTCCCCCCAAAATGAGGCAATCTCTCCCCCAACACTGAAGATCCCCCATTCAAAGTTATGAAGATATGTTTGTTTTTTCTTCTCTTTCCTGCTCTGCCTCTCCCCTCCTACAATAAGCGGATTTTTTACTTCAGCAAGTCATGCAACTTCAAAGTCTAGAGCTATTGGTCTCAGAGGCTCTGTTCAGCCTCAGAGGTCACAAATACTTCCACTCTGTTCAAGCAAGCTTTTACGGATCATCTTCTTTGTAGGATTCCATTGCTTTGATCTTTGATGGATGATGGCTGGATCAGGATTTCCATGGAAGCAGATTTGAGAGCTTTTTGCTGTGGGGAAAAATTTTGGCAAAGAGTTCTTTAAAAACTTGTTAGATATAGAAAGGCACGTCTTCTATCAACAAAATATGAGTTAGTATATCGTTAGCATCAGTAAACATTATCTATATTATAATTTAATAATAACAACACAAGTGATTTCCATATATCTAGAGACAAAATACGGTATGTCTAGCGCATCACATATTGCTAGTTTAATGGCTATAAAAGCAGAACGTTACACAATACTTCTTGACTGAGTGGAAAAACTATTATTTATCTTTCTGTATTAAATCACATCAACACTCAATTGTCCTATTGTTTACAGTTGCTAATTCTTTTAACACTAAAAAAAATAGACTTAGTTCTTCTATTAAATCTAAAGTCAAAAAAGTAATTGACATTTTATTTGACTTTAAATTGCAATTTTTCTGTCATTACGGTTTATTTTAATTTTCGGGCGGTCTTTTGATTTGCTTTTAGTAGAGCAGAAAAACTTGTTTCTTTGCATATTATGCTAGTTTGAAAAACATAATGAAAAATTCATTTCATTTATCTTTTATTGTTTTATATTAAGCATCCCCTTGTGGATTTGCATCTTGTGTTTCAAAACAGATTATCAAAATGAGAACAATGACAAAAATCTTGTTTCATTTTCAACTGTTCTTAAATCACTTATATTTCTGCTTTATACATTTGTTACAGTAGTAGGAAACCATGACATGCTTTGAACTTTGGCTGAGTTAAAACAGAAAACATTTTAATGGCGGGATAGAAAAAAAAAAATCTCTCCAAAGATTTCTGTTCTGTTGTGTTGAGTACTGATTCAATTAGAGCTAAGTGAATATACACCAAGAGAGAAATTGGACTTTGTAAATTTAACCAGGAGGCAGGTGATGATTAATTCTTTGACTTCTTTCTGTCCTGTTTGATATTGAATTGACTCAAATGCATTACAGAAAAATGAAACACTAGATTGGATTTTCCTTTTTTATGGAAGGTATGAAAACAAAGTAGTGTTCTCTAACCATCAGAGTCAAAATCATGATTTTTAGCTGTCGTCAGTATCCACTAGTGTTCTGGGGGCCAGAGGGTAAGAAACATGAGGTCACTGAAAATGCCTATTAATGTGAGGGCTAAATCTGTGAATAGCTGTTATTTTTCCAATACCTGTAGTATGGAAAATGGGAATATCTTTCTTTATAACTTTTTAAAACATTTATGGAAAAATCCAAATTAAAGTATGATACTTAATAAATGAAGTCTTGTTCCTAATGAGGAGAGTTGTACTTCTTTTCTCATTGAGCTAGTTTCCCCAGTTTTATTCCATGAGAGTAGGATTGTGCTATATATATTAACTGAGCATGCATGGCTGTACTCCTGAAACATCAAGAGTATGTTAACCGTATCATATGCTTCATGAAAAAGAAAGCCAGAGGTTACTAGTTAATAAGTTACTCAAATTGCCTTAAGTAACTATTTCTATAAAAATGCTTAAATTCTTAAAGGGCAAGTGGTGTTCTTTTAGAGTTTTGAGGAGCTGGCAGACTTGACCTAATAACAATGACAAGAATAATAAATATTTAAAGAGTATTCAATATATGGCAGGCTCTTTTTCTTAGTGTTGGACACATATCATCTCATTTAATTCTTATACTGGGACTTTATGCAGTTATTATTTTCCATTTACATTTTACAAGTGAAGAATCTTCTAAAATGTAGAAGATTACACAAATTTTCCAGCATCACAAAGCCAGTTAATGATACATCTGAGATTCAAATCCAAGAAATGTGATTCTAGATCCTGGATTTTTAACTGCTGTGTAAAGAGTGGCCTTCTCTGGCAACACCATATAAAATAACAATCGCTCCTCCCACTCCACCACCATAAAGTTGGCTTTCTACATCCTCTTATTCCTTCTCTTTTTCTCCACAACTCTAATAAGCCTAAGCATATTCTATATATCTTTAATGATTTGTTTACTTATTTTAGCCTTTCTTTAGTTGAATATAAGGTCCTTGTGGGTAGGGGTCATTGTCTGTTTGGTTCTCGGTAATATCCCAAGTTCCTAGAACACAGCATAGCTGAACTCGTCTTCCAATAAAAATTATATGTGTAATGGATGTAAATCTCAGGGGATTCCCAGCTGAGACAGAACTGAGACAATTCAGCAAGGATTCAAGACTCTAACAATGGTGGGATTTATATAAAGAGAAGGTTACATGGGATGGGATGAGAGGAATTCTAGGACTAATATCCTGTGTGTGACCAGTAGGTGGGATGAAATCAAATAAGGACATAGATCGTGAGCCATTGCTAAGAAGTATGTATGACAGCTGGTGCAGCAGGCTAGAATTCTGCTTCTATGGCAATCATCATAGACATTCTAAGAAATCCTTTTGCTTGCAGAAGATCTGAAGTTAATGATGGCTTTTATGCTAATTAATTATAGTCTGCATGGCCAGCTCTAAGCTGGACAAATTCTTCTCCATCTTGAAGAAACAGCTACCTAACATCAAAGGCTGTTACCTTCAGCAACAAGGACTTCTTGTTTTCTTTTTTTTTTTTTTTAACATTGGAGAAATCAGAAATTTAGTCTTCAGTGTCCTCTGGTTCTTTTTATTGAAATCCTCTTTTGCCAATGGTCTGACATGCCTCTGGGAATAGATTTGCATCACTCTTGTTCTTTCTTTGATGAACAAGAAGAATATTATTTCCTATTTACAAAACAGGCTAGAAGATATTTATGGCAACAGACAATTAGCTAAGATCTTTGTCTAAGATCAATCTACAGATTGAAAGATTGATCATTAATCAATTAATATGCTTTCCATAATTTCTATTCAAGACATTGACAGGCATTAGAAGAAAGACACAGGAGACTATCTTGGTCTCTGTCTTCAAGACTTCCATGGTTTAAATTTTAAAAGATATAAGCAATGTATAAATAAGTAACTCTATAATAGAATAGAATGTAATTGTTATAGCAATACTCATTATAAAAAATTCATTTCGAGGCCCGGCGCGGTGGCTCACGCCTATAATCCTAGCACTCTGGGAGGCCGAGGCGGGCGGATTGTTTCAGCTCAGGAGTTCGAAACCAGCCTGAGCAAGAGTGAGACCCCGTCTCTACTAAAAATAGAAAGAAATTAATCGGACAACTAAAAATATATAGGAAAAATTAGTTGGGCATGGTGGCGCATGCCTGTAGTCCCAGCTACTTGGGAGGCTGAGGCAGAAGGATCGCTTGAGCCCAGGAGTTTGAGGTTGCTGTGAGCTAGGATGACGCCACGGCACTCTAGCCCGGGCAAAAGAGTGAGACTCTGTCTCAAAAAAAAAAAGAAAAAAAAGAAATTGATTTCGACTCAAGTACCACATTTCAAAGAAGGCTTCAGTAAATCCCTCAAGTTTAAGTTAGGCCTTGAAAAATAGCTTAAAAATCAATAGGTGGTAAATGAGAAGGAAGGTATCCCAAGTGAGAGAGAAGAAGAACATGCCATGAACATGTGGACCTGTACTGGCATTACTTATTAATGTCTGCTTTCCCTCGAGACTGTAACTTACATAAAGGCAGGGTCCCATTTCTATGTCTATTTTGTATACCACTAAACTGGCACTGTGCACATTGTACAAATTAAATGCTCCATCAATAACTATTGAAAGAATTAACAAGAAAACAAACGTTTGAAAGTATAAGAAATACTTCAGGATATTGAATAGACATGTTTGAGTAAAGCAGAGATAAATCATTAATACTTAATAATAATAACTTGTATTGAGCCCCTACTATGTGTCAGACATTGATCCAAACACTTTATGTGTGTTAACTCTTTAGTCTTCCTACCATCCTAGTGTGGTAGGCACTTTTATTATTTCCATTTCATAGTTGAGAGAAAGAAAACACAGAAAAGTGAAGTGTCTTCCCCAGGGTCACACAGCAATTACCAGTAAAGCATAATTCCTGCCCTATCTGTCACCAGTCTATCCGTAGTTTGTGCTTTTAACATCATACTGGACCTCCTCTTGCAGATAAAGTTGGAAACATAGATTTGAAAAATCTTTTAAGGTCATTGGAAGACAAAGTAAAAGAACTTAAGGGTTTTTTTAAGAAATTTGTTTCTTTCCCATTTTTGATGGAGGGGATTACCAGAAGCCTATAAAAACGTGTAGCTAATAGAAAGATATCTTGCAGCAGTGTGTAAAACAGGTGAGAAGGAATGGAACTGGTGATAGCACAGGCAGCAAGGGATAAGGACATGAACCCAAGAGATGGCAATAACTGTATATACATGAAGAAAAATGTGATATTATAAAGTTGAAAAAATATGATTCAAAGATGACTCCTGTTTTCAGACTTGAGAGTCTGGGAAAATGAAGGTAGTTTAATTATGAATCTAGAGAATGCATACTTAGAGGCCAATTTTAGAAAACAATATTTTAAGTGGATACGACTTTTTGAGTCTGCAGTAACTTCCTAAGATGTAAACAGATGTAAATAGCAGGTAGTGCATAAAGTCCAGATTATTCCCATGGTTAAAAAAGGGAAATTCTTTTCCCTAAATGAAGCTTAATTCTTATTTTAGGAAACTTATAATTAGACCTCAGATTTAGAAAATGCAGGTTAACTACATGTTTGTTGGTTGGGGAGAAAAAATATTCTAGAGAGAAAATTTTGGACATTGAATCATAATTGTAAACACTGCAATCCACCTTAGAAGTAACCTGGTCCACAAAGTACATTTTACTATTGAGATATCTAAGACTTAGAGAGTTTAAGAAACATTCCGTAAAGGATAGCATTAGTGGTAGATTAGGAAAAGAAGCCAGTCTCATTCTGCAGGTCAGTGGTAATTCCCATGGGAAACCGGTTTTCCCATCATCCTATGAGAAAATGATGACCCCATCTTTCAGCTAACCTCCTACCCTCTCTTCAGTGGATGCTCTTGTTGCCCTTTCCAGATCTTCTTTGCTTGACAGGATGCCCATCTCCCAGCTGCTGTGTGTAGTGATGCTAAATGGCTTATAGGTGCACTTTTTTTTTCTGGAAAACAGCCCTTGCCTGATGGGAGTCATCTCACCTGGGAGTTTATTCCCCTCCCCCACCAACTGGCAGACAATAGTCAATATACGGCTGATAATTCCTGCTCCTCTTGTGTCAAGGTGGAGTGACTCTGTGGTATTCCTGATGCTCCAGAGTTTCCTGTGGGATCAGGCAAAGGTGTATTCCACATGTGTGCTTCGATTCTTCCCTTGCCCTTTTTGTTCCTCTCATTTCCATAGAGGTTTTTGCTGTTTCTGAGGGTACTCCCCTCAATAAATCAGTGCACACACTTCCCCATCTCAGACTCTACTTCTCAGGAACCCAGTTTAAGAGAGTAACCAATCCTGAGACTCAGAGCTTCACGTCTGGCTGCTGAGTTCTAACACAGAACTGTTTGGTGATGCAATCTGTGCTATTTTCATTGGAGTCTGAGCAGTTGATCATGGAGTCTTCCGAGGCATTATGGCCGAGGATTTGACTAAGGGCTGGGGTTCTGGAGTCATGAAAAGAATCACCTGTTTATGTTTTTAAAATAATCTACTTGCCTCATGGAATTTTCCTGACAGAAAATAGTGGGCAAAACAAAACAAACAAACAGAAAGATCAAGTCTTGGTGATTTTGAGTAAATAATTAATAATGATAATAAGTAATATTCCTATCCAGATTGTATTAATAATAAAATACCCATAGTATATTTATTTATCATTTAAAAATAGTTTAAATCAATGATGCAAGCCTCTAAATGCCTAGTGAATAATTTTATTTTTAAGCTATTACTCAGTTCTGCATAGGGCAGAGGATTTGGCAGTTAGAATGGGAAATAACAAAAAAGAAATCAATTTTCTTTATCACCACAAAATGTTCCAGCTTACTTCCGATGAATGGGTGGGTGGGTATTTTCAAGGATGACTTAAGTATACATTTTCCTAAAGCAGCTCAAAGGAGAACTAAAACATTTCCAATATTAGAGTCCAGGTTTTATGACTGTTAGTGCATGTATATTTTGCTTATTTGATTGGTTTTTCACAATTTACCGAGATATTTTCATCATTTTTATCCATATATAATGAGTATTTTTATGTTTAAGATCTGAAAATGAGAACACAAAAGAATCAGCTGTAAGTGACTAGAAATTTTAACCCCCGATTTGTACGTTGGTGCTACCATGATGATTTTTAGTCATGAATAGCTTCTAACTTCATTCAAAATGAACAAATATATATTTAAAAAGTAAAGAAGAAAAAGAAAAAAAGGGTAAAATAACCTCAATAAATATGATATAAACATTCATATAGTCAAAAGATTACTTCAAACATATTTAGAAAAAAAATGTCTTCCAATCAGCTCTCCTAGGTTGATTTATTTTTAGTCATTTTTATGCCCTTACTGCCTGGTACCGGGTGCCTGATCAATTATTAGTTTGAACATGGAGTGCTGCTTTTTAGAGAGCTATCAACCCCCTTGAAGTAAATTGTATCCTGTGGCTAAAATTTGACATGGTTCAGGAAACACATACATCGTATATTCTTCAGCGGTGGGTTGCTATTTCTCAGACCCCTCAGAGGCATTTACATCCTCAGTGTTTGAGCCAAACTTTTCAGGGCTCGGATTCTTTGAAAACTTCAAATGCTCTGTAGTGTTATCAGACCAGTGGTGAAACTGATCTCAAAGTCCACTATTAAAACTCCCCTCAAAGACATTTTCATTAGAACTTTGTACATGGGCAGTTCAAAAGATCCAGCTATTGATTTTTGTTCAGAAGTCCTGTCTCCACTTTCATATTACGCAACTTTTTTTGACAGACTTTCAAAAACCGCAAACTGTGGGCTGCCTGCGATTCCAGCCAGGATTTTATGCTGCTCATTTGATTTCCTCAGGCCACATCCTTCTCGTGTCCTTGTCAACACTGCAAGGAGAATAGCCGTCCTAGAAGATTTGCTAAAAAGAAGAAGCAATTTCACAGCAATGGGAGAAAAAAAAAACTCTGACCTTTCCATGCGCACACACACACAAAAAATCTCACTTAAGTAAATAACATTTTTAGCTGTAAAATTTTGTTGAGGCATTCATTTATCAGATACATAGATAATCAGAGTGTTTATCTCTTTTCACCATTTAAAATTTCATAAAAGCAGTCAGGAACCAATGTGTGTAAATTGCAGCAAAGGGCCTCTAGCATATGCACTCAGCACATATTTAATGGAATTATCTATTGAAGAGTAGGTGGCAGAAGCAGCTGAAGAATTAATTATTGGGATATTGTGTATCTATCTGTCAGTGCAATGTGAAATAAGACCTGTCTCCATATTACTTCTGTCACCTTATATAGCCTTTCAAACATGGCAGTTTCTAAAAAGATAGAGAATTGAATCATGTATCTGTCTGTGATCCATAATGTGAACTTTTCAAGATCCACCAGTTCATTCCAAATAGCACAATTTGGGGAAGGTGGGTAGAGATCAATTGTGAGATGGTTAAATGGTAGCTTAACCAGTTTACACAGGTAGGGACCTCATTAATTTCAAACTTGGAGATACAATAGAAATATAACTTTATATATCAGAACAAGAAGCCGACTCTATAGAAAACTCCGTATAGTTTTTCTTTTTCCACACAAAGGAATTTTCTAGGAATTTTATTATTTTTTAGAATTAGACCCAGCATTTTACTGAGTGTTTATGATAGGCATTGTACTATAGATTTTACTTGTATTATCTAATTTCATTCTTATAAAAATCCTTTGAGGTAGATGGTATTAATATTTCCATTTTAAAAATGAGGAAACAATGGCTGAGAGAAATTAAGAAAATTGCTCAAGATTCGTAACTAGAAAATTTTGAAAATGTGACAGGGTAAAAGTATTATTCACTTGACTAAAAACAAGAAGCCAGATACTATGCAAGATCCAAAGTCTGACACAGCAAAAAGAATTCTAGAATTCCAAATCCAACAAAAGATTATGGATATATTAATAATTGTGCATTCCTTTTGGAGGCAACGTAGACTTTTCTCCATTTTGTGGGCCTATTTGTTCCCAAAATGTCTGAGAAACCTATGAAAGGAAAGAGAAGACCAGTAAACTCACAGAAACCAAATCCCTCAATATTTAAAGCAGAAATAATATTTTATTAAAATATCTGTTAGTTATTATTGAGTTAAAAAATTACCTTATTTATCCAAGAAAAATAGAAGTTATTCTTATTGATATGAGTGCTTGAATTAAATGTTTCATCTTTTTCTTTCCTGACTTCACTTTCCCCCAAGCTTAACTTGTACTGTACCATACAATGACAATCAGGCAGTGAAACATGGTCTCATTTGGGTTTTCTTGTCAACCTTTTCAAGGAAGTATTGGGAGCGCAGTAGGTTTACCTCACACAAAGCCTTGTATCCAAGGCCAGTTTTAAAATGTCAGATAGTGAAGAGTTCCATGCTGCCACAATTCAGGATGCAAGTGGACACTGGTGAACCCTCAGATGTGTCTCTTTCAGATCAAATGTAGAAAACGTACTGTTCCTATAAAAAGCTGTTAGCAAGTTCATGAACTTGACAGCACAGGGCAACAGCTTCCCATTGTAGGAAGAAATGAAAGCATACTCTACATGGTTTTCCTGATGCTTCTCTCTTATTTGATCCTTTTGAATTCATTTTCATACTCCCCCTGCTGGACTTAATCAGGACTTAAACAAATGAGTTTGGGTGGCTGCAGCCTGTTGACCTGTGGATGACACATCAAGTTGCCCAGGAGTTCCAATCCTTTATGCCTTGTTAAGTAGAAATCAGTCATTTGAGGCCAACCACCATCTCACCCTTTTGGTACTGTGTGTTGAAACTTATAAAAGAAGGGCTAAATTCAGTACTATCTGAATTAAGCAGTTTCACTTCTAATAAAATGCCAGAAACAAATGAAATGCTCCTGGAAAATACTATAGCAAGGATCATATTCAAGAAATTTATGAAACAATTAGTTTTTATTGACTTTGGGGTACCAAAAATTTACACAGAGTATATGAGAGATGGTAAATCATACTGTAATTCAAGAGAAGCGGCACTCAGCATACATTTCTTTTTAACTACCTTAAAATGAGAACTTACATAAATATTTTCAATGTTCAAAATAAAATAACCACAAAAATAAAGATCTTTTTATTCTTAGATTGTTAATATTACTACCTATTTATTGAATAGCCTCTGTGAGTCAGGCTCCTAACTATGCTTTTTGCAAATAAGTAACTGCAGATCCAACTATCATGAACACTTATTTGGGGAACTTGGCAATATAAAAAGAAACTTGGATGATTTTATTGATGA
>NW_012134081.1:3804276-3811575 GCF_000956105.1 Propithecus coquereli
TTTTTTTGTTATTATTTTCTCACCTCATATTCAAAAGCTATTTGCTTAAAAGAAATATCCTTGTTCTCTCTAAAATGCATTCATGTGATAGTCTTCTTTATTTGAATTTTCCTAAAATGTATTCTTTTCATTACCAACTTTATTATCTACTTCTATAACAAGTATGTGGACACTATCATGAGGCTTCCATGAAGCTTCCCTGAGAAAATTCTAAAATGACGTTAAGATGGTCCTTCTACCACGTGCTTATATCCAACTATGAAAAAAAAAAAACAATTTGGGAAAAGTTCTATAAAGTAAAGAAACCACTTCAAATGAATTAAGAAAAAAATGAGCACCTATATTTTAATAACTTATTGTTCTAAATGCAAATTTTCACCTGTATGAAGGCTGTGGTCATTTGCATTAAACCTATTTGGTTTTAATTAAGTCTTCCATTAAAAATCAGTTGTTGAAATTAAAATACATCGAGAAAGTTATTTTGAATGTATACAACTATTTTATGACTAATGGATGTGCATTATACCTTTGCTATATTATGAATTCAGTTCCAGAATAAAGCAAATACAGCAATAAAGTGAGCGACACATTTTTTTTTTCTGGTTTCTCAGTGCACGTACAAGTTATATTTGTAATATAGACTATTTGTAATATAGACTACACTGTAGTCTATTAAGAGTGCAATAGCATTATGTCTAAAAAATGTATATACCTTAATTTTGAAATACTTTATTGCTAAAAAATGCTAACAGTCATCTGAGCCTTCAGTGAGTTGTAATCTTTTAGCTGTTAAAGGGTCTTGCCTCCATGTTGACAGCAGCTGACTGATGGTGGCTACTGAAGGCTGGAGTGGCTGTGGCCATTTCTTAAAATAAGACAACAACGAAATTTGCTGCATTGATTGACTATTCCTTTCACAAAAGATTTCCCCGTAGCATGTAATGCTGTTTGGCAGCATTTTACCCACAGTAGAAACTTCTTTCAAAATTAAAGTCAATCCTCTCAATCTCTGCCACTGTTCTATTAACTAACTAACTAACTTTATATAGTAATCTAAATCCTACGTTGTCATTTCAACAATGTTCACAGCATCTTCCCTAAGAGTAGATTCCATTTCAAGAAACCAATTTCTTTGCTCATCCATAAGAAGTAACTCCTCATTTGGTAAAGTTTTATCATGAGATTGTGGCAATTCAGTCACATCTGCAGGCTCCACTTCTAATTCTAATTCTCTTGCTATTTCCACCACATCTGCAATAACTTCCTCCACTAAAGTCTTGAGCCCCTCAAAGTCAACCATGAGAGCTGGAGTCAACTTCTCCCAAACTCCTGTAATGTTGCTATTTTCCTCTTCTCCCATAAATGACAATTTTTTAATGATATCTAGAGTTGTGAATCCTTTCCGGAATGTTTTCAATTTACTTTTTCTAGATCCATCAGAGGAATCACTGTCTATGGCAGCTATAGATTTATGAAATGTATTTCTTAACAAATGAGACTTGAAAATTAAAATTACTCTTGGATTCGTGGGCTACAGAGTGGATGTTGTGTTAGCAAGCATGAAAACAACATTAATCTCCTTGTATACCTCCAGAGTTCTTGGGTGACTAGGTGCACTCTCAAGGAGCAGTAGTATTTTGAAATGAATCTTGTTTTCTCAGCAGTAGGTCTCAACAGTGGGCTTAACATATTTTGTAAATCATGTTGTAAATAGATGTGCTGTCATCCAGGCCTTATTGCATTTATAGAGCACAAGCAGAGTAGATTTAGCATAATTCTTCTGGCTTCTGGGATGTTCAGAATGTTAAATGAGCATTGGGTTTAACCTAAAGTCACCACCTGCATTAGCCACCACCACTAGAGTCAGCCTGTTCTTTGAAGCTTTGAAGCCAGGCATTGACTTCTCTATTCTCAAGCTATAAAAGTTCTATGTGGCATTTTCATCCAATATAAGGCTGTTTCATCTACATTGAAAGTTTGTTATTTAGTGTAGCTGTCTTCATCAATTATGTTAGCTAGATCTTAAGCTATAATGTTCTCCAGCTTCTACATCAGCACTTGCTACTTCACCTTGCACTTTTATGTTACCAAAGAAACCTTCTTTCTTTAAACTTCATGAACCAACGTCTGCTACCTTCAAACCTTTCATTTGTATCTTCTTCACCTCTCTCAACCTTCATAGAACTGAACAGAGTTAGGGCCTTGTTTTGGATTAGGCTTTGGTTAAGGGAATTCTGTGGCTGGTTGGATCTTCTATCCAGACCACTAAAACTTTCTCCATATCAGCAATAAGGGTTTCACTTCCTTGTCATTCATGGAGTAGCACTTTTAATTTCTTTTAAGAACTTCTCCTTTTCATTCACAACTTGTCAAACTGTTTGGTACAAGAGACCTCATGGAGTAGCACTTTTAATTTCTTTTAAGAACTTCTCCTTTTCATTCACAACTTGTCAAACTGTTTGGTACAAGAGACCTATCTTTTGTGCTCTCTTGGCTTTCAACATGCCTTCCTCACTAGGCTTAACCATTTCTAGCTTTTGATTTAAAGTGAGAGACATGCGATTTTTCCTTTGACTCGAACACTTAGAGGCCACTGTAGAGTTATTAATTGGCCTAATTTCAATATTGTTGAGTCTTAGGGAGTAAGGATCCCCCAGAAGAGAGAGATGAGAGAGAGGGTGGTTGATGGAGCAGTCAGAACACACTACATTTATGAAGTTCAACACCTTATGTGAGTGTAGTTCATGGTCCCCCAAAACAATTGCGGTAGTAACATCAAAGATCACTGATCACAGATCACCACAATAGATATAATAATAATGAAAATGTTTGGAATACTGTGAGAATTACCAAAATGTGACACAAAGACACCAAGTGACAATATGCTCTTAGAAAAATGATGCTGATAGAATCATTCAATGGGACATTGGTTTCAGGATCTCCTGCAGGTACCAAAATTCGTAGATGCTCAAATCTTTTATAGAAAAGGGTGTAGTATTTGCATATAACCTATAAGCATCCTCCCATATACTTTAAATCACCTCTAGATTACTTATAATACCTTTATAATGTAAATGCTATGTAAATAGCTATTGTACCATACTGTTTAGGGAATAATGACAAGAAAAAATCTGTACATATTCAGTACAGACACAATTTCTTTTTAATATTTCCCATCCCCTATTGGCTGAATCCATCCATGTGGAAACAATGCATACTGAGGGCCAATTTTATAACTTTTTAAAATTGTTAAACAAAGCAAAAGGAAGTTCTGCTTTAACACAAACTACAACCAAATAAAGTGAATCCTATTTTGAAATGACTAGCATCAAGAAATCCTTCAGAAACCAAGAGTTACAGCACCAGTTAAAAAAACAAAAAACAAAAAAACAGTTTATCGTGTTCTTTTTATGATGCCAAATGATGGCATTTATTCCATTTTATTGGTTTAAAAGAGCTTCTCACAGAATAGTAGAGCTGGAAGTTTCCTTCATGTTAACCGCATTCTATTTTCTCTCTTTGTAGATGAGTAAACGGGGAGGGTTGATATATGAATATTTGAGCAGGTATTGCGAACCTGTATATTGGGATTTCTATGAGACAGACACATTAAAAAAAAGGGATACTTAGCTCTAAACTCATTCTCCTATGTTCTTGGAGATTATAATCTGTAAGAAGAGAGACTACAATGCTTATCTCCTCTTATTTCTCAAGCTTTTTTCACATTCATTTCCATCATGATTGTAAAAATGTACAAGGGTTGTTAGAACCAAAACCACAAATTTCCTATTTGTCTAACTACCATTTCTCCCATCGTAGGACAAACTGACAATCTGTGCAGAATATTACAAATTCCTCACTGCCACAATAACAAATGGCTCTAAAAATGCCATACGAGTCTTCTTCCTGCTCCCCTTTTTGGGAACAAAACCGATGCAGAAGGTTTGGGCTGTGAGTCAAGAAAGTAGATAAACAAACCGAACTAACAGTTGGGAGTAGGATTAGAGAAAATGTTCTCCTGAGATTTCTATTGTTAGGAGAATGGGTAAGTCTGTTAACAAAGAAAGGAAATAAAGCAATATGCACACACAAAAAGACAAACTCCAAAGATGCTGCCAGCAAGTAGGGCAAAGAGAGAAAATTGGGTTCAGTGGGAAAGGACCCTTATTCCCCCCCACCTTGAAAAGTATTGGCTCAGCTTGTATTTTTTTTCCTTTTTCTTTTCTCCTTTTAAAGTTGTATGTTAATTTGGTTTACAGAATAATTATTCATTCATAGCTTTCCCTAGGCAGCTAGTTGTTTGTGGAGTCACATAATTGTTCAGACACAATTTTTTCCTACTTTGGCCCATTTTGAGGCAGGTTAAATGAAGTGGGAAGCTGTCATTTGCTGGAGAGACTGAAAAATCTGGGAGCCAAAAAAGATAATTTGGGCTTGAACAGTTTCTGCAAGATCTCTTTTAGAGGGTAGAGCAATGTTGACTCCTGAGTTCTTTGACTATTGACTGCAAATTAGTCTATTTTAAATAAGTAGTCAAATACAAAAAAAATCAGTCAGATCAGATATTTGAAATCTTACAAATATCAATACCAGAAACTGCTAGATTGACATGTGAACTGTGCTTTGCAAATGAAATTCTGACTCATTGAAGGTCTTTGATTCTTATCCTGTGAAAGGATGGTATTGGGTTAGATTATCTATAAGGTCTTTCCTACCCCTAAATTTGGGTTCTTTTTAATTTAAATTTATATTATTGACAAGAGCTAGGGTAATACAATGGTTTGAATAGCTAAACTCACAGCAGGATTTGACACCTGCCTTACTGACTGGACAAAAACTGCTAAATTTATAATTGGTGACACTGTATTTGAGAATAAAAACATTTTATTTTCAATTGAATCTAGTGCTTCACATGCTATTTTAAATTAACATTTGCATATCAATATTCATAAGATATCTTTATTCGCCCCCCAAAAAGGAGCAATCCAGCCAAATATCAGTTAAGATATAATTTAAAACAAAAGGGAAATATGGATATTCTGATTCTTTAGTGATACTCTATAAGTCATAAATTTATATCAAAATGCTTAATATCTTAACTAAATGTGATTTTAAATATCAGAATAACATACTTCTATAACAATTTAAAAGAAGCTAGAGAGATGCTAGGCCCTAATTGGTAATCTGGGTCCCTGATTCTTAAAGCTCTAGGAAACCACTAAAGATCAAGGAGAAAATTGCCCCCGGGGTTTTAACTTTCAGCTTTCCAAAGCCCAGGACCACCTTTTTCTTTCAAGTCCTTACAGTTTCTTAAAGGAAAAAGAAGTTGTCCAGATTACAGGAAATAGAAGAATACCAAAAAGAAAAGTAGTTGCCAATGTTAAATCTAAGACGGAAGCCAAATATTTACCCTTTTAACTGGGATATTTTGTCACAGAGCTGAATGAAGTCAATCAGGCATTAGGTTCTGAGAAGAGATTTTTTGTTTTTATAAAGATAGCCAGAAAGAAAACTTATTGGTAGAAAAGTATGTACAGACACATAGTAACTTAACGGATTGTGGATCATTTGTATGTGTGTGCCTGTGACTTCTCTTGTTAATGTGGCAACTGGTACTTTTGAACTAAAAGGAATCCCAAGTTGTTAATACCTAATGGGGTGTTTTAATTCTGCAACTGTCAGAGGTAAGAGGAAAGTTAAGGTTTACAACTGTGAATTTTTCAGGCTTTTGAGGATTTTATCCAGTTCCTTCACCTTTCTACAATGTAGCTTTCAAAGTGTGAATATAATTAACACTTCTCCAAAATAATTTTCTTTCTGTTGCCTAAATTATCATCCATTTGCCACTTAAGTCTTAGACATTATTCCTTGATCTCCTAATTGTCTTATCCTTTTTGTGATTTTTCTTCACATCAAGGAGGAAGTTGGTTCATTTTTATGGACTACTCCTAGCTTGTCAGAGTGATATCTCATCAACATTTCTTGATGTATTTTCCTCAATAAAATTGTTAAATTTACCCATCTCCTTTTCATTATACAGATATATCACCTGCTTTAATTTAACAAGATAAAAATGTACCTCTCTCACCTTTAAAAATATTATTTATTAATCCAAATACTTCACATATTTTTTATCAAGCAATGTGCAAGGAGCCTAAATTAATTCTAATGGGTTAAGGTGTAAGTCCTTTTGAAAATTAGCATCAACTTCATGGCTAAAAGTGAGGTAATATGCTTTATAATAAGCCCTTGAACACTTCTGAAAATGAAAATTTGCAGCCTGGAATATTAATTTAATAATCTTTAATAGTAAATGCAACCCCTCCACCCACAATCCCTCTCCCCATCTGTCCTTCCCATGTTTGGAGAAGAGGAAATGTTTATTCCTAGTCAAAACAAGGATGTTGATAAAATGTGTTATCAGGATCCCTATACTGCCAAATATTTACTGTTTTCCAGCATTGGATAATTCCCCCTCTCTTATTACAGCCTGATACAGACACCCAATACACAAATACTGTATTCTCTCTCTTCTGTTTCAGTCTTTAAAAAGCCACGGATAAACTGCACTTACAGAGAGGAGTAAATGACCGGCGAGGGTTTGAATTTTCACCTCTCCAATAGGACATTTTATTTTGTAGAGAACACCTTTAAAAATATATGAGTGGGCATCTAATGTTGACTTCTTATCCATAGTCTTTCAGTGAAGGAAATCTCTCCATTGCCCCCTGAAATTTGCTCTAGATCCTGTTCAATTTAATATTATTGATATTAATAAATACCATCATCATTCATGAAAATTTGCTTAAATATCTAGCACTACCTAGTTAAGGAAAAAACTAACTTAAATCACAGTGTGTGACTCAAGATCTTTGATTAATTGCTACTGACAGCTTACCTTCTTTTAACCTTTTGTATTGTCCTGATTTTAGTCTGTTTTAATTCTTACTCATTTTTCAGTTACTTCCTAGGGTAAGGCTTTTCTGATTCGAGAGACTGGATCGAATCCCATGTAGTATTCTTGTAGCACCTTATAACTCTTCTTCATGGTGATTATCAGAAAAGAAATGTTATAATTTTTGTGTTATTTCTATAATGTCCTTTTTAATCATGAGTTTTTGTTGAGTAACAAATGTTTATTTCACCTTCATTTTAAAGTTTTTTTCACCAGTATGACATTTTAGGTTTATTTCACCTTTGTTTTTGAAATTATTTTTAGTGGTATAAAATTCCAAGTTGTCTATTATTTTCTTTCAGCATATTAAAAATTACATTTCCAGTATCTTACGATTTTATTAT
>NW_012134081.1:3812075-3814479 GCF_000956105.1 Propithecus coquereli
ATGAATTGCCTTTATACAGTTTGAGTCAAAGTATGTCCATCACCAAGATAGTCTGCATTGTACCCATTAGGTGTGCATTTACCTTTCCCCTCCTCTGCCCTCCCACTTGCTTGACTTCCGTTGACTTTTATTTCCACATGTGCAGGTGAGTGTTAATTGATTAGTTCAAACTTAATAGTGAGTACATATGGTGTTTGTTTTCCCATTCTTGAGATACTTCACTTAGAAGAATGGTCTCCAGTTCCAAAGGTATTAGTTCATCGTTTTTTATGGCTGAGTATTACTCCATGGTATACATATTGCACATTTTATTAATCCACTCACGAATCCATGGGCACTTGGGTTGATTTCACGTCTTTGTAATTGTGAATTGTGCTGTAATGAACATTCAAGTGCAAGTGACTTTTTGATAAAATGGCTTTTGTTCCTTTGGGTAAATACTCAATAGTGGGATTGCTGGATCAAATGGTAGGTCTATTTCAATTCTTTGAGGAATCTCCATAGTGTTTTCCATAGAGGTTGTACTAGCTTGCAGTCTCACCAACAATGTATAAGTCTTCCTTTCTCTCTGCATCCACACCAGCATCTGTTGTTTTGGGACTTTTTGATAAAAACCACCTACCTGAAGTTAGATGATATCTAATTGTGGTTTTGATTTGCATTTCCCCGATGATTAGAGATGTTGAGCGTTTTTTCGTATGTTTATTGACCATTAGTCTACTGTCTTTTGAAAAGCTTCTGTTCATGTCTTTTGCCTACTTTTTAATAGGGTTATTTAATTTTTTCTGGCTGATTTGCTCGAGTTCTTTGTAGATTACGATTATTAGCCCTTTATCAGATGTATAGCATGCAAATATTTTCTCCCATTCTATAGGTTGTCTAATTGCTCTATTGATTGTTTCCTTGGCTATGCAGAGCTTTTTAATTTAATCCAGTCCCATTTATTGATTTTTGTTGTTGTGATTGCCTTTGGGGTCTTCTTCATAAATGCCTAGGCCAGTATCTAGAAGAGTTTTTCCAACATTTTCTTCTAGAATTCTTATGGTTTCATACATATGGTTATTTTCATAGATTTCAATTTCCTAGTGAAATTCTCCATTCTTCCTTACATTTTGTCCACTTGCTTCATTGGTTTTTCTGAAATATACATCACAGTTAAATTTTTCTTACATTAACTGTAATATCTGAGGAGAAATGTCAGTGAAATCATGGAGTGAGGACCTA
The DNA here is from genome assembly GCF_000956105.1 of Propithecus coquereli. Classification (NCBI taxonomy): domain Eukaryota; kingdom Metazoa; phylum Chordata; class Mammalia; order Primates; family Indriidae; genus Propithecus; species Propithecus coquereli. The sequence continues at coordinate 3,813,300 of NW_012134081.1, forward strand.
TAAAATTCTCTTCTTCATAAAAGCAACAGAAAAATTGGAAAAAAAAAAAACTCTTAGAAACAAACTTTTAGAATTCTAGGACTTAACCAAAGGCATACGACAATCTCTGAAGCATTTATTCAAGAAAGAAATGCATAATCTCAGAACAGTGAGCTTTGAGGCAGTTAAACTTGCCCTATTCTCATCCTCCAATTTCCAGCTTTACAGTATGCTTGAAAACTCATAACCTATAATTACAGTGAAATGCAGAAGGCCATCAGCCACTGGAGGGGCCAGAACAAGCTCGGAGCTTCTTCAAAGCCACATTCACAGAGAATTGTGATTATGTGACCTGACTAGTGGCTCCTAGGAAAACCCCACTTCCCCCCTTACAAGGCTGTCTTTGTTTGGCCTGATTTGGAGCTCCCTCAGTGCAAAAGCCTTGTGCCTGGAAGTGTTCATCAAAAAAATTACAGGCAATCATTTAACTTCATGGCTGCCTGAGGCAGTGAACAACAATAACAGTTCCTTCAAACAATAGATTGACTAAAAAGCTTAAAAGAAAAAGTTAGGGAATGAAATAACCCCAGAGTCTTTGAAAAGTTATAACATATCTCACAGAATCTGGAAGGCTACATGCATGCCTAGGTTTGTGTAGATGCCTTGGGCTATGCATATGCTCAGGAAAGAGCTGAGAAGTCCCTAAATCTTCACATCTGACTGACCTTGACACTTTGTACAAACAGGAAGTTATGGCTGAGACTGAATCCTCAAGTGTCTGGTGAGTGTTAAATGTACACCTTCGGCAGTAATTGGGAGTCTTATTTTTTATAGACGTTTAAACATCTCTGGCCCCTCATTATCTACAACTAATGTAACAAAGCAGAAACTTCGAGAACTAAAAAAGACAATGAATACATCCCATACAGAACTAGTTCAGATAAATCACTAAACAAATAAACAACTACATGAATAGCAACAAACAGCAAAAATACCAACCCTTGTGTGTGTGGCCTGGGGAAGGATCTGATTCCTGGAGTTACTGCATTATATTATTTAAAATCTCTAATTCAGAAAAAAAAAAAAGACAAATGCATAAAATAGGTATGGTCCATGCAGAGGGAAAAAGCAATCAACAAAAAGTATTTCTGAGGAAACCCAGATGTTGGACTAGCAGACAAATATTTTAAATCAGATATTT
>NW_012134081.1:3815859-3834752 GCF_000956105.1 Propithecus coquereli
TTGGAAAAATATATAAAAATAACATAATATAACTATATGCTCTCTACAAGAAACACAATTGAGTTTCAAAGACACATAGGGGTTGACATTAATAGGATAGCAAAAAGTATACAATACAAACAGAGACGAAGAAATGAGTTGTAGTCTCTGTAACAATATCAGAAAAATATAAATTTTAAGACTAAACTTGTTACTAAATAAGGAAATTTTATAATTATAAGGGATCAATCTGTCAAGAAGACAAAACAATTTTAAATATATATGCCCCTGGGCCTCGTTGTCTGGTATAGGTCTCTTTAGTCCTGCAAGCCAATGGAAAATTTCTTTCTTCCTTCAGGAGTTCCTAGCCCATCTCTTTTTGGTTCTGCCCAAGGAAGCTTCACAACCATATAGTCAGTATGTTTGAGATACATCCCTTCACTCTAGTGGGTGTGTTTTGTAAGCTCTATGAAGAAGCAGGCAATTTTATTCTGTCTTTTAGAAGCTTTTAATATATGGCCTTGTTCATCAGACTCCTCCTGCACGCCCCCAACACAGCAAATGCGGAAGAAATTGGCTACACATTTAAGACTGCTGATTTTTTTTTTTTTTTTTTTTGAAACAGTGTCTCACTCTCCTGCCCAGGCTGGAGTGCAGTGGCACAATCACAGTTCACTGCAGCCTCAAACTCCTTGGCTCAAGAGATCCTTCCAGCTCAGCCTCCTGAGTTGCTGGGATTACAGACATGTACCACTATGCCCAGCTAATTTTTCTTATTTTTTGTGGAGACCAGGTATTTCTATGTTGTCCAGGCTGGTCTCAATCTCCTGGCCTCGAGTAGTCCTCCCACTTCAGCCTCTCGAAGTACTGGGATAACAGGAGTGAGCCACCACACCTGGCCATCACTGAAGTTTTTAGTTGTTTTATTTTGTCACCATGTACCCACTAGAAGTTTTGTTCATTTCCTGTAAATCAACAAAAATCCTCTGCCTAGGATTGGTCTGATCTTCAGTTCATGTCCATAATCAGCAAATGTCTCCAAAAGGAAAAAATGGTTTTCCTCTCTTTAGGATTTTAATTCATCTAATCCTCTTTGCTTGTATGTATCTTTGACATTTTTAAAAATATGATTTTTAAAATTGCATTGAGATTTTTTTTTCTAGTTATTTCAGCAGGAGATTTGGCCTTCCACAAACTTTTGGGAAGTGAAAGTTGCATTCACTATGTTTTAGGAGCGTGGATTTCCATCTCTAAAAAAAAAGAAAAGTTTCAGAAAAAGTGCGAGCACGAGTGAGAGAGAGAGAGAGAGGCAGAGAGAGACAGAGAGAGAGAGAGAGAGAGAGAGAGAGGAGAGACAGAGATGCAATGGATCTGCCCAACGGTAATGGTGAGAGACATGCATAGTCAGATATGATAATAATGATAGGGAAGATAGTATTGGATAGCGTTGTGGTGCAAGTAGCCTCATAGAGCTCAGGAAGGCTAGATAGAGCCCTATGGTTTTTTAAAATAAACCTAATTCAACCTGTCTACTTTATGTGTGGGTAAAACAGACACCAGGAATAAAATTGACCTGTCATACAGGATTTCCTTTACATTTTCTTCATCTAAGATTTTTTGGACATGGTTTATTCCACTTTCATAGGGAACCCTTCAACAAAATCACCTACACTATTTAGTTTAGTAAGAAGCCCCCTTTGTCTATTCACACATTAATTTATCTGACAATCTAGCTACACCATATATTTGTTTTTTTGTACCTTATTTAAATTTTTAGTACAATAACCATTTTCAGCAAGAGCAAAACTATGAGCACAGTCTAATGAGCACTGATAAATATTACATTCCCTTACAGTGAACAAATTCTTGCCCCCTGCTGTTTCCCTAATAGCTTAAATTAGCAGGCCATGATTGCTGGAGTTTCATTGCTCTTCATCACAGAAATGGCTGTGATTGTCTTTTTCCCACACTGCATCCATTCATCACAAAGACCCTGAGCTGTAAATATAAACTGTTTCTATTACTAATGACACAGCCTGCCTCATATTAACTGCCTTCTTCTCTAGCAATGCATCTTAAAGTCTTTTTTACTGGAAATCATTGGTTACGCTATTACGAACTATGCCAGTCTCTACAGTATATCATTTACATCCATAACTCCATTTAATTCTCACAACTGATCTGTGGATTACCCATTGTCATATTAATTTTTCCGATGAGAAATAAAAGGTCTTAGAAACTTGATTTTCTAGAAAGTGGCAGAGCAGAGATTTTAGTCCAATTCTGTCTCCAAAGCACACACTCTTCCCTCTCCTCCGAGTTGTCTTCCTCCTGGTCAGTTCTCAAGACTTTTTTCTCTTTGCAGGTCTTGCAAATTCTTTAGAATAAGAAAACCCAATTCTAGAGTATATAATACACCCAATAGCCTATAATTTTAAGACATAAAATTACTCTATGGGAAATTATAGTTGCAATCCTGGCTTGGGCTACCACTGGACAATTAGTATATGAGAAAGGGAGTTAATGTTTAAAAAGGATTGATATTGATATGGGTACAAAAAAACTAAAATAATGACAATACTATATCCATCAAAAGTTTCTCCAAATGTTATTATGAAAAATGTTAATAATACAACTAAGTTGAAAGAATAGAATAATAAAAATCCAGATTCCCACCAGCTAGACCTAACAGTTATTTTGTCATATTTCTTTTGTATATCTATCTAGCTATGATTTATGTGTATGCTTTTTTTGTTCTGAACCATTGAGATTAAGTCACAATCTGTTTTAGTCTGTTTGTGCTGCTATAACATAATACCGGAGATTGGGTAATTTATAAAGAACAAAAATCTGTTTCTCATAGCTCTGGAGGTTGAAAAGTCCAAGACCATGGTGCCAACATACTCCACGTCTCGTGAGGGCTGTTCTCTGCTGCCAAAGTAGCGTTTGCTGTTGTGTCCTCACATGGAGGAGGCAGAATGGCAAAAGAGGCCTAGCTAGTTCCTTGAGCCCTTTTAGAAAGTATTAATCCCATCCATGAGGGTGAAGCCCTCATGGCCTAAACACCTCCTAAAGGCCCCACCTCTTAAAACTGTTGCATTGAGGATTAAGTTTCAACAGGAGTTTGGGGGGAGACACAAACATTCAAACCATAGTACAATCAGAATATAGCTTCACTCCCATGTACTTCAGCATTGTATCTCTTAAAATTAAGTTTACTTTTCTATATAAATGTAACATCATTATTATACCAAAAATAGTAGTATTCCTTAAAAATTCCATCATCTAACATCAAGTCTATATTCAAAGTTTCAAAATGTCCCTAACAATCGTTTATGTTTACTCCTTTAAACAGAGTTATGATCATATTTTGCCTCTTTACATTAGGTCAGTCTGGGCTCTTTTTATCTCCCCAATCTTCCTACTCACCCATGTTTTATGTTGTTGTTTCCAAGGATATTGACTCTTTAAAGATACCAGAGTAGTTGTCTTACAAAATGTCATATATTTGAGATATTCTGACTGTCTACTGTATCATTGAGTCTGTGCCTTTATGTCTTGTATTGCCTGAACATGGGTAGTTAGGTCTAAAGATGGAATAGATTTAGGTTAACTATTTCTGGCAAAGGTTTTTCCTAGGTGATGCTGTCTACTTTATATTGTATCTCTTTGGGCTGCACACAATGTCAGGTTGCCCACAGTTAATGACAATAAAGTTGATCAGTTGGTTTGGGGGGCAATCATTAGAACAGTACAGGTACTTTTTTTTTTTTTTGAATAAGCTTTTTGACTTATATTTGGTGAGTGATACTTTTAACATCCATTAATGATGCTCAGGTGAAGCAAAAATTTTATTGGGAGTTACAAAAAGTGATTTTCCAATTCTAATGTCTACAGTTCAAAGGAAAATAAACTACCATACCTCTTCAAAAGATGGAATTAAAGCTTTATTCTTGCCTGTCAATTACTAATTTCCTTAGTAATGACTTTATGTGATAGTTACCTGCAATGGTCGCAAATAAATTTATCTTTTTTTCTGTGTTTTTTTTCTCTTTACCACTATGAACTAAAGGATTTTTATTTATTGTATATATTGCAATCAGTTTACTAGGCTCCCTTTTCCTAACTTCAAACTGGAATAACACATTTCTCCAAGAAGCCGTAGTTTCTTTTAATTATGCATGATATATAGAAAGCAAGATCTGGGCAATAGCAGTGCTCATTGATACTGAGGTGTCATTGCTTCTGGGCTCTTTCAGTTAGCAGGGGAAAAACAACTATCTCCATCTCTTTATGTTCACCTATATGTGTGTACAGTGAGTATCATTAATTTGTATTGATATGCCTATTAATTTTCTTAATGAATCATTTGATGAGAAAAGCGTTTAAATTTGATAAGGTCTAAGTTACAGCTTTGTTCATGCAAACATTCTAGTATATATTCTTCTAATAGCTTTACACTTCTAGTTTTTATGTTTAGTTCTATAAATCCATATGTAGCTAATTGATTTTTATTTATGGGATGAAGTGGGAGTTGAGTTTTATTTTCTTACAGATACAGTAGTTCTAGGACAATTTGTTGAATAGACATTTTTTCTCCATATGATTGCTTTGGCATCTTTGTCAAAAAATCAAATGACAGGGAGTTCTTCATTCTGTGTCATTGATATCTTTGTTAAACTTTATGCCAGTATTACATTGTCTTAATTACTATAGCTGTAAAGGAAGTCTTGAAGTCTGATGTAAATCTTCCATGTTTTTCTTTTTAAGATGACTTTGACTAGTCTAGGATTTTTATACTCACATATAAATTTTGACATATTAACAATATTGAATTCTCCGGTCCATGAAAATGCTACATCCATTTATTCAGATCTTCTTTACTGTTTCTCGGGAAGCTTTCACTGTTTCTATCATGAAGTCTTACATTCCCTTTGTGAAATTTCTTCCTTATTCATTTATTGGCTACTATAAAGCATATTTGTAATTTTAAATTTTTTAATTGTTGCTACTTGTACATAAAAATGCATTTGACCCAATATGTTAAACTTGTATGCACTCTTACTAAACGCATGTGCTAGCTAATTTGCATAGTTATTTTGTACATTCCCTAGGATTCTCTATATAAACAATTAAATCATAGCAAATAGAGACATTTTTACTTCTTCCTTTCTAAACTGATGCCTTTTATTTCTTTATCTTGTTTTAATGTACTGTCTATCACATCCAACAATGTTGAATCAAAATAATGAGGATGGTATTTCTTACCTTTTTTCTAATCCTAAAAGAAAATTGTATGACATTAACTGTAAGGACTCTTGTGTCCACATTTATGAAGCACATTAGAGGATAACTTATTTTTAATGTCTTTTTTGATCATATTTCTTCTTGAAGTATTTAAAAGAATTTACCAGTTAAACCAAATTGGCCTGCAATTTTCTTTTTGAGGTGATTTTGTTAGTTGTACTTTTAAAGGAATTTATTTCTATAATATTACTTGTCAAATTGTTGACATAAAATTCCATATTATCTCCTGAATATCTAAAGATTTGTAGGTAAGAACACATTTTCATTCCTGATACTCATAATCTGTTTTCTATCTTTTTCTTGATAAATCTGGAGATTTATCAATTTTGTTGACTTTTTTAAAGAAACGACTTTTGGCTTTGTCAATTTTCATAGCTTGTCTATTGTACATTCCATTAATTTCTAGTGTTATCTTTCTCCTACTGTGCATTTATTCGGCTCTTCTCTTTCTAGCTTCTTAAGGCAGAACCTTTGATAATTGATTCTAGATCTTTCATTTCTAATAAAATCATTGAAGTCTTACTTTTCCTAGCACCATTTTAAATAAATTTCCAACTTTTTGATATGTTGTGTTTTCATTATTATTCAGTTTAGAATGTTTTCCAGGTCCCCTTGAGATTTACTTCATAACTTTTATATTATTTAGAAATGTGTTGCTTAATTTCTAAATATTTAGGCTCTTTTAACATATCTTACTTTTAACTTCTATTTTAATTCTATTTTGAAGTTAGGAGATGCTCTCTATGAATTTATTTTTAACAGCTTTAATGTGGTATAATTGACATTTGGTAAACAACACATATTGAAAGTATGAAATTTGATATGTTTTGACATAAGTATACACCTGTGAGACCATCTGTACCATCAAGAAAATTAATATATTTATGACTTTCAAAAATTTCCCTATTCTCCTTTGTAATACATTCCTTCTCTCACTCTCTGTTCTCAAACTCTACCTCCAATCCACCAATAAGGCAAGGTGAACAATGACATAATACATGTCACTATATACTAGTTTACATTTTTCAAATTTTATTTAAAACAGATACAATATACACTGGCTATATTTTTATTTTATTTAATGAAGTATCCATTCATTGTTTTGCCCATATTTTATTGATTGGTTTTTTTCTTATTATTGAGTTTTTGGGGTTCTTTGTATAAGCTGGATGTAAATCCTTTATCAGCTATATGATTCAAATATTTTCTCCTAGTCTTTGTCTCCTTCAGAGAACAAAATAGCCTTTGTTGTCTTTCAAAGAACACAAGTTGTTTTTTTAATACAATTCAATTAATCAATTTCTTGTTGTATTGATTGTGCTTTGGTGTCTTATTTGGGATACATTTGCCTAACTCAAGTCACAAAGTTTTTCTCCAATTTTTTAATATTTATATTATAATATATCATCTATTGTAACATATAACATATTCTAGAAGTATTATAGTTTTAGGCTTCATGTCATCAATTTTACTGTTTTATTTTTTAGTTAATTTTTGCATGTGGTGTGAAATATGGATTAAAACTTATATTTTTGCTTATGGATACCCAATTGTCCTAGCACTATTTTTTTAAAAGATTATATCTTCCCTGGTTCTCTCCTTTGATAGGAATAAAGGTATTGGTTAGATAAAGATGTAGGTAGATAGACAGATAGACAGATGGATATGTTATCTATTTCTAAACCCTATTCTGTTTCATTGATCAATTTGTATATCTTGACACTAATACCGTATAGTCTGGATTGCTGTAGCTTTAAAAATGTCTCAAAATTAAGGCTGGGCGCGGTGGCTCACGCCTGTAATCCTAGCACTCTGGGAGGCCAAGGCGGGCAGATCGCTCAAGGTCAGGAGTTCGAGACCAGCCTGAGCAAGAGTGAGACTCCGTCTCTACTAAAATTATAGAAAGAAATTAATCGGACAACTAAAAATATATAGAAAAAAATTAGCCGGGCATGGTGGCACATGCCTGTAGTCCCAGCTACTCAGGAGACTAAGGCAGAAGGATCTCTTGAGCCCAGGAGTTTGAGGTTGCTGTGAGCTAGGCTGACGCCACGGTACTCTAGCCCGGGCAACAGAGTGAGACTCTGTCTCAAAAAAAAAAAAAAAATGTCTCAAAATTAGATAGTAATAGTCTCTCAATATTTTTTTCTTTTCAAAATTATTTTTGATATTCTAGTCCTATATTATTATTTATATGAATTATAAAATCATATTTTAATTTCTAAAAGAAAAATGCTAATTCTGCTGAGATATTTATTGTGATTTATTTACTCAATAGGTCAGTTTAAGGAGATTTAACATCTTAATATTAAGTATTCCAATTCATGAACGTTAATTTATTTCTCCATTTACTTAGATCTATATTAATTTCTCTCTACAATGTATTCTGTAGCTTTCAGTTTATAAATCTTGTATCTTTTTTGTCAGATTTATCCCTAAGTATCTACCCTAAGTACTTGTTGGTAGTATGGAGACATTGTTTTTTGCATATGGATCTTATATCCTCCAACCTTGTAAAACTTAACTTATTAGCTCTTGTAGCTGTTTTATAGATTTCATGGGAATTTCTCCGTGCATAATCACACTGCTTGTGAATAACAAGAGTTTTGATTCTTCCATTCCAATACAATTGCTCTTCATTTATTTGTATTGCTTTATTACAGTGGCTAGAACTGCCAGTGCAATGTTGAATAGAAGTGGTGAGAACACACATCCTTGTCTTTTTCTTGATGTTAAAGATAAAACATTTAATCTTTCATCATTAAATATCGTGTTAGCTATAGGGTTGTTTTGGATAATCTTTACCAGTTTGAAGATATTCTCTTCTATTTCTAGTTCGCTAAGAATTTTCACGAGGAATGGACATTGAAATTTGTCACACGCTTTATTCATATCTCTTGAAACAACCACATTGTTTTCTCACTATTTTTTAAAATATGCTGAATTTAATGTCAATACTCAAATGTTAAACAGTCCTTTCATTTCTGAGATAGACTACACTTGATTCTGAAGTATTCGGTTTTTTTACATTCTTAGATTAAATTTGCTAACATTTTGTTCAATGAGAAATATTGCTTTGTAGTTTTATTCTCTCTAGTGTTTTTCCTTTTTTTTCTGGTTTTGGTATCAGAGTAACATCGATCTTATAGAATGAACTGAGTAATATTCTCTTTTCAATTTGTTCTTCTATATATTCCTAATTAAGTTTTGTTCAATTGAGTAATCAATTTAAAGAATGAACAAAGTCTGACTCCACCCTATTATTATCCTCATATATTCTATTATTCATTTGTTGGTTTATTCTGTAACATTTATTGAGCACTCACAGTGTCCCATGCACTGTGCCAGAATAATTACATCTGCAGTGTAATTATTAAAAAGACCATTATTTTCCCTTCTTTCATAAGACTTATAGTCATATGATTCCTTGGCCTTTGCATTTTCTTGGTGACTGGTGACTTCTTTTCTTCATAAAAATCCATCAGAATATGAATCTTAAACAAAAGTCTTCAGTCTAAAAATGATTACAGTTGCCACAGAATAGGAACACAGAAAAATTAAAAATCTTTCCTATTCCTATCAATCGTTATGCCTTATCCCACAGAAGAGTGTAAGAGCAGTTTTGCAAAATGTTACTTTTTAAACTGCATGGTAAACAAAATACTACAAGCTGAAATCTGGTGACAGTACCTTGGAAAAATCGTAGAGTTTTTTTTTAAACTTGCTGATCTCTTTCATACAATTTCTCTGTCCTATTTATTTGTTATGTTTTATGAGTGTTACACTGCTACTATTGAAAGCAAAGACTTTATTTAAAAACTCTCTGTAATGAGGAATAGTTCAATGTGATACATAAGTGGGCATATCATTGCCATTTAACCAGAGGGTTATAACTCAGGTCATAATTCATTTTTGAAATATCATTTGATGACATCATGATGTTCTTATCATAATCATTAGAACATCATACCGCCTGATTAAATTATAGAAAGAGAACCCTAAAACATTCTTTTCTCTTTTAAACAACATCAGCATAACTAGATGATCTGTAGACCTATTAGTTTTCTAGATAATTTGATGATTTTTGAAATTGAACCCAATAAGGAAATATAGCTATTAAGCACAATAACTCAATTTAGTTGATTGAAAACAGATCTCCATTTCAAAGCCTCTTTTGCCTTATGATGTTGCAAGTAATATTAGTACAACCTAAAATCGCTTCAAAGAGGCAAGAAAATCAGACATCATTGTCAAAAATGCATTTGGAATTTATATTATGAAAAATTTTAAAGCAAGTTTCTAAGAGTGTGCATGCATGTATACGTGTTATTTTAAAATATCCCTGCTTGGAATGTATAAACAATTAATACTACAAGTGGCCATTCCATAGATTTATCATTGAAGCCTCTTCAATCTGTATAAGAGCAGCCATGTAGCATGCCCAGATAATGTGAGTCTCTAATGAAAATTTCCCACTATTATAATCGTTCTCTAAATTTCCATTTGGTGACAACCTTTGTGAGATAATTACACATCATCAATGTTCTAATGAACTACGAGACACTTAATGCCTGGACACGAGACAAAGCAGCTAAGAAACGTGTCACAGGCAGTTTCGCAGCAACTAACATACAAAAATGTAGGCTTCATTAACAGTGTTCAGAAAGACAGATGAGTCTCCATCCTGCCTAACCCAGTGGTTAATTTATTGACTGACTTTAACAGTGACGTCCCTTTAGAGGGATTTTAATAGTTTCTAAGTTGCTTGCTGAGGTTTTAATAGACATTTGCCTCACTGAACTCAATAAATAGAAAGTGTAGTTTGAAGTCTTGCAACCTAAAATGTAAGCAACTGACTGAATGAGGTTAGAAAGGATTTATATTTCTTCTAAATATACTTCTGAGCTCAAGTCCAAGTGAAAGAGATTTCCAAAATATCTACCTAATTTTGGAAAACTTTCTCTTTTTTTATGTTAAGACCTTTAGTGCTACAAAACAGAGAAAAATGTGTCAGGGCAAGGGAAAAAAAAGTCTAAGAAATTCCTTTCAGTTTCGTCCAGAGTAGATTTTGGAAAGTTGTGTAAGAATTGAAGACTCCGGTTGTAATCATTGGGCTTAAATCAAAGTAAGTGCCAAATGTTTCATTTCTCATACCCCAATTACTATATTGGAACCAAATGCATCCCAGTTTATAAGCTACAGCTTTCTTATTTGGCCATTTATATAGTATTTTTGGGGAGCTACAAAGTCAAAACACACAAAAAGTAATGATAGTTAGGGTGTATAAAGTGTTTGTTCCACTAGACACACTGCAGTATTTTGGTGAACTTAAGCTCACTGATTCCGCAGAAGAATCCTAGGAGGCAGGCATAATGATTACCTTTATTTTTATGGAAACTGGTTTAGGTTCATTTTCCAAAGTCGTACAGCTAATATATTTCGAAGTTGGAAATTGATTCTCCATCGTTTGCTTCCAGGATCATTACTCTAAAACATCAAATTACTGTAGGGGTTCACCTTCTTTTCAGAAAAAGTAGTGTGTTTGTTTTTTTTTTATTTTTCACTGAATGCAATCAATAGTTCTTAAAATTACCAGGCAATTGTTCAATAATAAACTCAATTTCCCCATATAAATGAACATGAAGATCTATAAATCAAAGATCAAATTAAAATTTTCATTGACTTGTGATTTTAATATTTTGTAATTTTAAATACATACATTTCTCATCATGTTTGTTTTTCATTGTGATTGATGCAAACTAGCAAGAAAATAAAATCAAGACATCAGGAAATTTAAAAAAAACTATAATTTTCAATAACAAGTATCTTTAACATTGTAAATTCTCATATTTGTTATTTGTTTTCAGAAATGTAATTGGCATAGCCATTTAGAAATCATTTCAGCTAGGTATTTCATGATAAAAATCTTAAAAACATCATTATGGAGGTTTTACTTTTCCATTATGAAAAAAAGGCTCAGTTATAGTTTTAAAACCACCAACATTAATGTACATCAATAAAAGGATTAATCTTTCAGTGATTACACTACTATTTTCAGAAAATAGAAAAAATGTGATCATTCAAAAACTGTTATAATCAATATTTTCTGGACTTACAATTATAAATCAGGGCTGTATATAGATAGTACCATCTATCTAATATGAGATCAAATAATAAAGATTATAATGTTAATATGCACTGTTATAACTGTCCTTTGACCTGTATAGGTATTGTGTTATGTTTACGGCACAGAATAAAGTCTGTGGTCTGGTATATGCCCTGGAACTTCAGGTCATTTAAGACACTAACAATACAAAGTATCACTTTCTAGGAAAATATTTTGGATATCTTTTTGGTGCCATCGTCCCCAACTTAATTCTCCTTATGAATGTTTTCTTGGAGATTTTTTTGTAATGTAGTGTACTGACTAAGAACACCTATAGTAACTATTTCTTCAGAGGTTTTTGCTATTTATGTGCTTTTTGGGCAAGCTGCTTAACCTAATGGGACTACTGTGAAAAGTCAATGAGTTAATCTGTGTAGCATATTGGCACAGCTCCTAGTTCATATGGGTACTCAGTAATTGTTAGATACCATGAGTAGAATAGTGTTGGGGTTTTTTTTTCCTCTCTCCGACATTTCTTTTCCCTGCCTATGAAGCATTCCTTAAAGCCCAAAAGACTAAGAAAATCTGTCTCCTCCTCAAATCGATGTTAGTAATATTTCTTATGAATAGCAAATATTGCCACACATTTATGATATAGATGGCTTAAAGATATGGATTATCCCTTCCTCTCAAACAAAGAGAGAAATATCCCTTGCCGCTACTCTGAGTCCTCTGAGAGTATGTCTAAAAAGTATCAGAATTGATGGTCATGTTCTAATTTTCAGGTCCTTGAAACATAGACAGTCTTTTCCCTCTCTATTCCCCTAGAGCACATGTTAAATTAGGATGTGGAAAGAACACAGGTGTTTAATCCTTTTCATTTTTTGTCAAATATTTTCATGTATTTTACTATTTATATTCTTCATAGCAACCCCAAAGCTAGCTATTTTCACCCCGTTTGCATGAATGGCTGAACAAAGTAGAAAGGGAGGCTGAGAGGGATGAGCTAACGTATTCTACATCACACAGCTGAAAACAGTACCAGGGTATTAGTGACTCTACACTGTAACGTCTAAAACAATGTTTGAAGCACAGAAATTACTCATTAAATGGTATTAATAACTAAACTAAACTGAACTTCTAATTAAAGGGAGTAATTATGCTATCATGATATAGTTAGACAAATACTTACCTAGGTTTGCCAAAATGTTAGAAATGTGAAAATATATATAGTAATATTAATTATGAATTACCCTTTTGAGGGCTTATAAAAAGGTTCACAAAGTCATAAAAATCAACCAGTTGAAGAAATAAGGCAGAGGTTACCAACATAGTAAAATTAGCCTTTCAGCCTAACTTGCTACAGTACCTACATTTTTGGAGCAACAGTTCACCACAACACTAACAAAACCATTTCTAGTCAGTACTAAAATGGTGTTTGAAGTTTGCCATGTAATAAAACTATGTATTCTTGAGTTCTTATCCTCAGATCCTTTCCTTCTGTAACATGTGGTGATGGTATCACTGGGCGGGTTCTCCATGCTGTGCAATCCTTGCATAATTTGTCACTTTCTTCTAAATGCTAATATGCATACACCCACTGCTGACACAAATCCTCTATATAGCTCTCTCATTATATATTTCACATTGTCTATTTGCACACCCATATTTAATGCCCACACCATGTTTTATGGCATGCTGTATAATTTTAGCAAAAAACATGGATTGCACAAAATCTCATGTTCTCTAATGTAGAATTCTCTTTGTTCTCACTAATATGTATCTTACCCCTATAAAGTATCTTGAACCGTAACAATCATTACAAATGTAATGTTGCAAATTGTATGAATTTGGTTCTCTTTAACAAAAGAGGGGAATTTCATACCACCTTGGCCTCCCAGGGTAAGTCTCCTGAAAGTTATAGCTGCCGTACCATGAGCTAGTATCTGCATTCACCAATAACATGCAAGAACTCATTCTTCCTAACCAAATGATATAAATAATCAGGTCGCCAAAGAAGAACAATTATCTTTCATACTAATTGGCAACTTGTGTTTAACCTTTAATTAGTTGTGAATTTATAATGGCTCTAAATGGTCTTTTTCTTTTCTTAGAGAAGGTAATAGAAACATTCTCTATTCTCTTCCTATACTTCCTACCCTTGGTCTCCCAAGATATTACGATAACAGTTTAAATGGAAAATAGGGGCTCTGCAGGCTTGTGCTGCTGTCCTTCTGTGAGAACTGGGCTGGCAAATGCATGAGAAACTGAAATTGTGGAAAGGGAAGAATCCCAAGTTACTTTTGGTCCAAAAGGAAATTCGAGTAGATTTTTCTTTTTCTTCTTCTTTTTTTTTTAATTGTTTCTCTTGGCACTGTTTGATGCAATCAGGTTTTTGTTTTTGTTTTTCCCACTTGGAAGGTGTAGGACTGATTAGCAAAGACCATGTCTTCCTAAAGTGTCATTCCATTCTTGGTCTGGCAAAGATTACTATGCTAAAAAGACACAGGACAACATTGCCTCCTTCTGTGAGGGACACTTCAAATATTGTGTAGGGTATCTACTTTCTATTGGGGTGAGTAATTCATCCTTTGATGCCCTGTGTCCTGAAAAAAAGGAACTTTGTGATGATGAAAATATTATTTGTTCTGGATTAAAATGTTTATGAGTTGGAAAACACTTCGGCTCTTATAGAAAAAGTCAACGAAAATTCTCAAAGGGAGATATTCCTCAATCTGCTTGCTAGAGTGACCGTATAGGTATTACTTCCCATTGTTGTGATTGGAGACAGTTTTTTTTTTTTTCTGGCTTGACTTTTTATGATGGTTAAACCACTGTGTGATTGAACAATGGAACAGTATAAAGAGTGGAAGGAATTAGAAAACATGTCCCTAAACCAAATTCCTAAGTTAAATCAGCACAAAAAAATACGACAATAAAGAGAAATGTCTGAGTTCACATTTCCACCAGAGAATTCCAGCTTTATTCACGGAAGACAATGAAGACAGTTATTTAAAAATATAAATAAGCCATATTTCTAGTGGAATTGATAAATAGTCCCACGATTTTAGTCTTCCTGTATTTTCCTCCCTGCTCTGTCCCCCCCACCCCTCCCCCCATGCTCCATGCTGCTCCTGCTACAAACAGGTTACCTTTGCTCTCATAAAGCCATGGGCTCTGAGTTGTGATAATGAACAAAGGTCACTGTAGCATCATGGTTCCCCTCTCTTGCCCCAACACTTAGCATTTAAAAGCATACTGGCCAGACTTCTTATTGCCAGCACCTGAATTTCTTTGATAAAAGACTTTCTCTGGCTGCTGGAGGCTACTTTGAAGCCTGTGTAGCAAGCCAAAAATGACAGGGAGTTAACCGCCCCCAGGAATAGCTCTCAACTAATGAAATGGGGAGCTGTAGTTCACCCCAGACCTTCACCCCTTGGAGTGGAGAAGCCTGATATGGGATGTTACACTGGCTCCCAGTTTATCTCCCACAGGGCAGAGCTTTCTTCACTCTCAGCAATAGCTGCCTTGATAACACATTTATCATCTGTCTTCCCACCCTTATTTCACTTTTCCATTGAACTAGCTATACTTTCTTCACCTTCCAAATAATCCACTTGAATTGGAATACTTTCTCAGGGTTTGATCCCTTGGGAACCCAAACTAAGGTGTTCTTGTTAGGGTGGGAACTCAGCCCTGGATGAGGAAGAATTCTCAGCATAAAGATTAGAATAGTTTTAAAGAAAGATAGTTTATTTTACTTCCCAAGGCTGGGAAGGGTGCAACACAAGAGAAAAAGAAAGAAGAAGTGCCCACAGAGAGGGTAAGGGGTTTGGGGTTTTTATTGAGGGTAAAGGGGGGAAAAAAGTTTATTGTTGCAGACTAATAGTAGAAGGCATCTGTGAAATAGCTGCATCTGTTTTTCCTTCTTTTTCTCTTCTCTGTGAGGCTGGCTTATCAGGGTCCTTGGAATGTGGTCTGGCAGGCATTGGGGTGGGGAGCTCACACTCCTGCTGTCTGTTCAGGACTCTTCAAGGCTGTTAAACTCTCAAATCGAACAACAGGTGATTAATCTTAAACACAACAAGGTTGAGCTGTATGTGGTTAATAAAACGAAGGGGTAGTTGTGTGATGTGATTTTTTCTTCAAAGAAGCAATTATGTGCTGTGAGTTTATTCCTCCTTTTTTCTGTTAGTTTATTTTTTTCTATTATTCCATTTTTCCCTGTTAGTTTATTAGCAAAGCCATACTTTCATTCCACCCTCTCTTTGGTTAGAATTGATATTCTCATCAATAAACTCGAGACTGCGGGAGAAACTGAAACCAGAGGGTCCTAAAATCCTGAGTAGAGGTGGGATAAGAGATATGTTGGAGGGCCTCTTTTACGTTTTTTTCTTCAGTTTTAAATGAGTTTTTGGTGTTTACATTGTTGTTAGAACTGGCTATTCCAGGTAAACTTGAATGAGAGATACCATAGACAGTGAGTTTTATGTCAATACCAGTAACTTAGCACTGAAGTTTCAAAGAAGAAAGAAGAAAATAGAGAGTAAACAGATTCTAAATTTTAACTCTATAGTGGCAGTCTGACCATTTCAGTTCTGAACTATTTGATGTAACTTGTCCATCAGTTTGCAGTTTTATGACCTTAAACATCTAAATTTTAATAACAATTTTAAAACTAGTCTTATTTACCAAAGTTTACCAAAGTCACATGAATTAAAAGGCATTTGAGTTTGTTTTTATATTCTTGATAAAATATTTAAGTGCTCAGTTTTTCTTTAAGCCAATTAATTGGAGCTCTTTTACGTATTTTGGCAGTAAAACATCACATACACATGACACATATATATGTAGACACACAAACATATAGACGTATAGACAGAAGTAGAGATTCTTAGGTGAGACAAGGCAGAATGTTTATATTGTGAAAGTACGGAGCTAGGACTTAGGCCTAAATAAAGGAAAAAAAGTTGTATGTAAAGTCCCAGTCAAGCCTTTCCTAAAATCTTGAGAAAGGAAGCCTGTGGTGTTAAAAGGAGTTTGGGATGTAACTTAACCATAAAATCTTTTCCCAGTAAGGTGTAGGGCAATTGAGAAGTACTAGAAAAGAATGCGCAAAGACCTGACATCCTGGTGAGCAGAGGAGCTGTGGAGTACACGTGGGGTTTTGTATTTTACTTTCCACTCCAATGATGGAGATAGGGGAAGGTAGTAGATTTCCCGAAAATTCAGCAAGAGCAGAGTAAATGCCTCCAGTGTTAATCACAAAATCAATTTGCTTGTCTGCAACAGAGAGAGTTACCCTAGGCTCAGCCATTTCAACGTTGTGAAGTGGAACTGGTTCTGAAGCCGGGTCTGTCAGTCAGCGAGAAGCAGTCCCAGAAGATTTGTGGGTACGGAGGAGGCCGCCTCAGAGGGGGCCCATGAATTCTAGAAGGTGAGTGCAGTCTCCTGTCTCAAGAAGAGGGCACTCCTGCTTCCAGTGCCCCTCCCTTTTGCAGAAAGGGTACGGTCCAGATGGAGGCCTCCTGCAGCATGTCTTATTCCTGTGACTCAGCTGGTTGCAGTGGAAGCAGGGCTTAGCTCCTGGAGAAGAACATGGTCCTGGTGCCTTCTCGCCTGGGCCTTTTAAGTAACTTTGTGCCTGAAAAGCTCCTCCTATAGGAGTAGCCACCATTTGGAAAACTTTCTGTTTTAGGACCTACTGTTGGCCCTGTTTCCTTTTTTCCTCTCTCCTCTCCTCATCCTGGTTATTAAAGACCTTGAAGGCCAGGTTTAAAAGTCCTGCTTGTGGAGTTTGAGGCCCTTTTAAAGTTTTGGAGTTTACGCTGACTGCCGGGGTCTAAGAGATGAAGTACATTGCTAAGATAGTTTGTCCCTCCCCGTGTCAGGATCTAAGTGAGTATAGAGGTGAATGGCCTCAGATAGTCATGAGAGCTTGATTTTTATCCTGGCTCTGAGTAACTTATAATGCCTTCTGACCCAACAGCTTCCTGCGAGGAGCTGGTGTTCAGGTGGGAGGGACTTTGGAATGGCAGGCCAGAGTGAGTGCAGGCCAGCAAGAGTGGTGGAAATGGGGGCCGGGCGCCGTGGCTCAAGCCTGTAGTCCCAGCTACTCGGGAGGTTGAGGCAGAAGGATCACTTGAGCCCAGGAGTTTGAGGTTGCTGTGAGCTAGGATGACGCCACGGCACTCTAGCCCGGGCAACACAGTGAGACTCCCTCTCAAAAAAAAAAAAAAAAAGAGTGGTGGAAATGGAAAAGAAGAAGGAGGGGGAACAGGGAGAGCCAAAAGAGAAACATCATCTGGAAAGTGAAGACAGTGAGAGAGATGTAGAGGTAAGAAGTAACACGTGGCAGGCAGAGCAAAGATCAGGATGTCTGCAAGTTTAAAGAAGGTCTGAATGTAGGGCGTGTGTCAGAATAGCATTATGATCATTCTCAGGCCAAATCTCCCAGTCATCTGACCTATATTGTGGTCTAATGGGGAGTCTTTAGGTGGGACAGGCTGAACATTTCCCATGGAGAAAGAAAAAGGAAGGACTTTAAGAATGGTCATACACCAACACACTGAAAGTCTGAAAGGGGCATCCCCTACTAGACCTTTGGGGAGCTGATCAGACATCAGGTGTCCCCAAGTTCTGAGTCAGATGAAAACAAAACTTAGAGTGCTGGCCAGGAAGTCAGTGTCCCCAAGTACTGATCCAGACCAAAACCTCAGAGGAGGTTCCCCAACGCCAGGCCTCCCTGGGTCTGGGCAAAGTCTGGGAGGAGGTGGTAGGAAGGTCCCTCCAAGGAACCTCTCCCAGACTGGCAGACCCCACACCGGGATTTCCCATAACCACGAAGCTGCTGACTGTTTTTAGAGTATATGACCGTTTCCAAAGCCCTAGCAAATCACTGAATTCCGAGTCGTATTGATGGCACCAAGAAGGATGTCCTGGGAGTTGTGCAGCAGAGGAGGGAGCAGTCTGGAGACGGAGGCAGAAAAGTAAGTTCCCCGTCCAGAGGTAGAAGAGTGACTCCCCATATGGGCCACCAAACGTTAGCGTGGGAACTTGTAGCTTGGGATGAGAAATAATTCTCAACACAAAGATTAGAATGGTTTTAAAGAAAGAAAGTTTATTTTACTTTCCAAGGGTGGGAAGGGCACAACACAAGAGAAAGAAAGAAGTGCCGGCAGAGAGGGTAAGGGGTTTGGGATTTTTATTGGGAGCAAAGGGGGAAAAAAGTTTATTGTTGCAGACTAATAGCAGAAGCCATCTGTGAAATGGCTGCACCTGTTTTGCCTTTTTTATTTTTCTCTTCCCTTTGAGGCTGGCTTATCAGGGTCCTTGTAATGTGGTCTGGCAGGAACTGAGGCAGGGAGCAGGGAGCTTGCACCTGCTGTCTGCTCAGGACTCTTCAAGGCTGTTATAACAAACTCTAAAATCAAACAACAGGTGTTTGATCTTAAAGACAATGAGTTGAGCCACAGGTGGTTAATAAAACAAAGGGGTAATT
>NW_012134081.1:3836047-3840841 GCF_000956105.1 Propithecus coquereli
AAATCTAAGTTAATATTAAAGATTATTCTGTCAATATGGACCTTAGGAACATTCACAGAAAAGACTGAAAACATCCAATGAAAGCTTAAGGAATTATATCATTTCCTGCAGGAAAACAAGAAAAATCCATCACATTTAGTTTGAGCAGATACTAAACACTTATTAAATGTAGACATTTATAGTTGTTCGTATGTCTTGCGTGGTGTGTGTGTGTGTGTCTGTGTGTGTGTGTGGGGTTACATGTAAAGCATCTTCCGATATATTTTATGCTACAAATGACCACCGAAATCCTAAAAACACTTCTGAACACCTTCTTTTTGCAAATCCACAGAGGAAAAACAAGAATGAAGAAAAAGTGACCATTCCCCTCCAGGATATAAAAAAAATCCAGTATAAGGCAGATTGTATTAACATGGGTAGGAAAAAATATAATGAATGCCTGTTACAAAATAGCAATTTTTGGAGACGAGAATGTGTGTGTAAGGGATGCAGTATTAGGGGCTTTGGAAAAGATTCCATCAAGAAAGTGACTGCTATGGACTGACTTGTGCCTCTCCCACTATCCAAATTCATATGTTGAATTTTTAACCCACAGCACTTCAGAATGTGACAGTATTCGGAGATAAGGTATTTAAAGAGGTAATTAATGTAAGATGAGGCCATTGGGGTGATCAAGCCTTAATTCATTATGACTGGTATCCTTATAAGAAGAGGAAATTAGGACATAGGCATATATAGAGGAAAGATCGTGTGGAGAAGACAGCCATCCACAAGCTAAGAAGGAGGCCTTAGAAGAAACCAGTCCTGCCACACCTTGATCTTATGGGTCTAGATTCCAGAATTGTGAGAAAATAAATTTCTGTTGTTTAAGCTACCCAGTCTATGGTACTTTGCTACAGAAGCTCTAGCAAACTAATGCAGTGACCTTCAAGGATGGCTGTCTAAGCAAAAGCGAAAATCTATAGGGATTCTGAATAGAAATATCTCTCTAGATTAAATAAAGCATTAAACTAATTTATATGACTAATCAAAGCTTGTTAAATATGGCAATTTCCAGTGTCATTTATAAAGCTGCAGAGATACTTTTGCTACTATCTATAAATCATAACTTTGAGTCAATTTTCTGAAATCCAGAGCTGACTAAGCCAAGGTAGTAAGACACTTTGCAATAGAAATATAAAAATAGCTTGTTAATTTTCTTGTAATTCCTTTCATATAATCCATAGGCACTCTATATCTGTATAAAGGTACAGTATCACAGGAATCATAGATAATACCAGGGCCATGACTGAGTAGAATTTATTCATACATCCAGAGATCTAGAAGCAGAGTCTTGGGTGAAATGGATACAGAAAAACAAAGCCATATGGTCTGAAGCCAACAGATTAAAACAGAAATGAGAAATCAAAGTGTAAAGCAAAGAGCTGGTGGTATGTGGGTAAAAGAAAAAATTGTAGCTATCAAGGATGAAGTACAATTGTCCCTCCATATTTAGGGTTTCCTCATTCATGAGTTCAACCAACTGTAGATCAAAAATTAAAAAAAAAATTGGATGGTTTTATCTTTACTGAACATGTACATATTTTTTCTTTGTTATTACTCCCTAAACAGAATTTAAATATTTACATAGCGTTTAGAATGTATTAGGTATCATAAGTAATCTACAGATGATTTAAAGTAAATGAGAGGATATGCATAGGTTATATGCAAATACTATACCATTTTATATGGGCATTTTATATGGGACTCGAGCATCTGTGGATTTTGGTATCTGCAGGGAATGGGGGTACCGGAAACCATTCACCCGTGGATATCAAGGGACAACTGCATTGCACATTCATTATAATAATTTTTTTAATGATCAATATTCTGTACTACTACCTGGCCCTTATTTGCAGTGGCAAATAAACACTTATTAAATCAATCAATCAATTTGTGGTTTAGTTAGTTCTTTTTTTTAGTTTTTATTTTTTGAGACAGAGTATTGCTCTGTTGCCCAGGCTGGAGTACAGTGGCCCCATCATAGCTCACTGCAACCTCAAACTCCTGGGCTCAAGTGATCCTCCTGCCTTAGCCTTGGGAGTAGCTGGGACTATAAGCATGTACCACCAAATCCAGTTAATTTTTTTTTTAATTTTTGTAGAGGTAGGGTCTTACTATGTTGCCTAGGCTGGTCTCAAACTCCTGACCTCAAGTATTCCTCCCACTTTGACCTCCCAAAGTGCTGGGGTTAGTTTTTATTTATTATATTATTCAAACAAGATTTGTATCCAGGAACTATGCTTTGCCCATTTGGTCTGATACTTATTTTCTTCCATAGAAAATGGAATTTGAGTAACTAAAAAAGTAAAAGTAAAGACAGACTCATTCAGATTTAAAATTTAGATTCTTCATGATTTGCACATTACACTGTCACCATTGGTTTATGTATTTACTCCTAATAAAATTGTAATCACTGGTGGCAGGTCTATGATTGATTCTTGTTTGCACACCCAGACCCTAAACTGACCCCAAATTGTTAGAAGGCAGAATACCCTTAGCTTAAGGTCTGGCTTTGGAATCAACAAATCCTGCTTGAAACTTGGTCCTGCCATATTATTTTACCTTGAGGTAATTACTCAACTTCTTCGCCTCAGTTCACTTATCAGAAAAGTAGGATAACAGTAATACCTCCTTCAAAGTGTTGTATCTAAACCAGATGAAGATTCAGAAAGGAGATTTCAGGCAGGTGGTTTATTTTGTGATGCAACCCTAAGGAACCGGAGTTGGGTTTGGGAAGAGGACAGGAAGGGAAAACCAATCTGAAAGTTTATTATCAAGCTGGACACCACCGTAGGAAACTGGGTTCAGTTCTGCCAAAATTCAGAAATGTCTACTTGAGGGATTGAAATAACAAATATTTATCTGTGTGCTTTTGTTCCTCATTGGTTAAGGGTTGCCCTCTGAAATATTAACTTCCTGGTTTGTACATTTGCACATGCATCAGAATGGCTGAATGGGTTGTTGCAAGAGAGCCTGGGGTTAGAAAGGAAGAGATACACAATATGCAGTGAGTTGCCATCAAGTTTTACCTGTAAAAACTGGTTGATGTAACAATGGCTGGAGTAAAAGGAAGGTCAATATGAAGTGAGACCAGGCCCGAGAAATACTAACTTTGGGTTGTTTTGAGTGTAAAATATAGTGGTGATTGCCAAGTAGAGACACTCAGAAACCATTAATTTATTTTCTATAAAAACTGAGCCAATGAATGAATATGGTGATGTCTTTATTTTTTTTTTTTACTATAGCAGTAGACTCTCTAAATCAAAGACTTAGCATTTAATGAAAATTTTGCCTTATAACTGGAATGTAGCCTTGAATAACAAAACGTTTAACTGTATGGATTTGAATGTTAAATCTGGTCTTGAGTCAGACTTTGCTTTCTATAACTCAGTGGGCAAGGTACTTAATTTTGTGATTTTCATATTCTTCATTTGTAAAAACAAAACGAAACAAATTTAGAAAACTGGAAGATTCTTTTTAAAGTTAGCATATAGCAATACTGTTAGCAGCCTCTGAGTAGAAGTTTTTTGTTTATTTGTTTGTCTGTTTGTTTTTTGAGACAGAGTTTCACTCTGTTGCCCTGAGTAGAATGCTGTGGTGTCAGCCTGGCTCACAGCAACCTCAAACTCCTGAGCTCAAGAGATCCTCCCAGCCTCCCAGAGTGCTAGGATTACAGGTGTGAGCTACCTCACCCACCTGCTCTGAATAGAAGTTTTTCCACATTCTTGTGTTCTTGGTGATTGTGGGGAAAAGAATTTCAGGAGGCATCACATAAGCCAAAGTGACAGTTTTAATTGAAAGATTGAAAGTGAAAGTACACTCCCAAGAAAAGAGCAAGCAGGCTCCAAAAGAGCAGCTGCACCTGGAGAAAGTGGGTTTGGGTTTTTTGAAGTCTTCCTAATTGAGGGGAGGAATATTCAATACTAAGGGGCTGGCTTTTACTAAGAATTCAGGTAGTAATCCCTAGAATTAAGTTCTCTCCCATTTTTATACTTTATGTAGTTGTCTTGGAACTGTCATGGTGATTTTAAGGACAGAGAAATTTTAAAACCATAATGCCAATGATATTATAATTAGCTAAAGTTCATGTAAAGTAACCTAGATACCTGACAAACCTGTTGAAGCTGGTTCTCTCTGTGGTTATCAATGCCCCTTAGTTAGACTTTAACACCTGCACCTCCTCTGCAAGCCCCTGCCTCCAGCTCCTAGCCTAGTAGTCTAGTTAGCTTTTGCCTGAGGGTTAACACCTGCGCCCACTCTGTAAGCCCAGGCATCTGGTCTCAGCCCTGTCTCCTAGTCTCCTACTCTAACAATACTATGGTCCAGCTATTCCACTCCTAGAAATACAGCTAAGAGAAATAATTGCATATATTCACAAAAAGACTTGCATAAGAACATTCACAGCATTTGTGCTATATATTTCAAATTATTATTTTCTCTGTTATATATGCTTCATTATAGTGTCGTTAGCAAAAAATGCAAAAAACTACAATCAAATAAACTAAACAAAAACAAATAAAGTATATTATAAAGTTCTATGAAGATTAAAGGGAAAACTGGATGTAAAATGTTTGACACATAGTATTCAATAAATAATAGCTATTATTTTGTCAATATGATCAACAACTGCAAAGGGGTAAATATTAATGTTTTTAGAATTTTATGATATCCTAAATCACTGTAGATACCACATTTTCAAAAAATGTTTCCTATTAATAATGGGCCCAAATCTGGCTGTACTTGAGAATCATA
>NW_012134081.1:3841696-3843028 GCF_000956105.1 Propithecus coquereli
CTTCTAATACAATTGACAGTGAAAAACACATTGATTAATTAGTAACTATTTAGAAACAAAGTTTTGAGTAAACAAAAATGTCAGAAAACAGAATAATAAATTTTATTTCGTCACCAAACATTCATTAAATGTCTCCATAGTGTAGAAGGTATTGGTGTATACAACACAGGGTATATCGGACAGGAATTCTGCTCTTGAGGAGTTTCTAATCTAGTGATGTAAACAAGATGTGTATAAGTGTACACTCACATACGCACACACACACTTCTCAAAATAGGAAATGATAAATTTAATAAAAGAGGGCCAGATTAAATAGTGTAGTTATTCATGTTACCAAAATTTTGATATTATACCTTTGTGGAATTTGTAGATGGCTATGCTCATTATAAATAATTTTTACTTTAAAAGAGGAGGTAGAGTCAGATCACAATGGGAAAAGCAGTGATCTAGTTATTTGTAACTGTGGATGGATCTCTTTTTACTTTGCCCTCCTAAAACAGAGTGTATATGAGTGTAGGGGTGGGGAAGGGCAATAGGGGTCTCCAATTCTGCTTCAATAACAAACTGTTAAAGAAAAGAACTCTCACTAACTGTGGGGTAAACAATAGTGTGGGTCATATCTGATTATTTCTTATGCCAATTTCAGAAGAAAATAAAATAGTTTTAGTTAGTTGAAAACCCAGTGACTGATGGCTGTCTTTTGAAGTTTTGAACCTTGTACTCACTGCCTTATTAAAGGAATTTGTTGAGTAAATTGAATGCAACCAAGGAAGTGGGCATCTGTTTTGATGTTTGACAAGGGATTTCCCTAAAACAGTATTTGCATTATCAACATTATTAGTTTTACTATAATGAAAGTCCTAGCTAATGTAATAAAAAAAGAAAAGTAATATTGGTGTACATAATAGAAAGAAGAGTAACATTGTCATTTCTGTTATGCAAGTTAGATAAGATTATGAAAATTAATAAGACTGTTCAGTACGATGGCTAGATACAAACTTGATAAAACACTATGAAACATATAGGATGCTATA
Organism: Propithecus coquereli; assembly: GCF_000956105.1. Taxonomy (NCBI): domain Eukaryota; kingdom Metazoa; phylum Chordata; class Mammalia; order Primates; family Indriidae; genus Propithecus; species Propithecus coquereli. Next base: position 3,842,731 of record NW_012134081.1, read on the forward strand.
TACAAACCTTATATGGAGAACTTCAAACATTATTAAAAGACTAAGAGAAGACAAACAAATGAAAAAATTTGATATTAGTTGATAGATATATTCAATATTCTAAAGACATAATTCCCCCCAAATTACTTTTTTAAATAGTTTAACTATAAACAAACTTATTAGTATTATTTTTCAGAAGTTGATAGCCTAATTCAAAAATGTATCTCAAATATAAATGCTTGAGAAGAGTTAGTACTTCTTTAAATTAAAAATGTAAGAAAGGGAGACTGTATCAATCAATATTTTTAAAATATAGTAA
>NW_012134081.1:3844347-3845491 GCF_000956105.1 Propithecus coquereli
TTCAGAGAAGGATTAGATTATTTGGAGCTAAGGAGATTTGGAAATTCTTTACAAGGGAGATGGCATTGACCTTTGAATTTAGTAAAATTTACAGGGAGATAGCAGCAGAATATTTGAGACAAAGGATATAGAACAGAATTTCATGGGGTGTAGTTAGCAGCTTTTTTGTCAACATAGCATATGACAGAGATTAGAAGAGCCCAATCAGAATAGTTGGTTGGGATGAGATTATGGAAATCCTTCAATGTCTAGAACAGAGAAGCTGGTGCTAGGAAATGAGTTAGGCTAGAAGGCCAGAGTGGAGGTTTCACTGAGAGGTGTGGGGTCCATGGGGTTGGAGAAGAAGGAATACATGGCAGATAGCTTCAGTGTGCGTGGCATAAATGTAGAACAAAGGACAAGGCAGGAATTTTAGGAAGAGACAAAGAGAAAATGCAGATATAAGGGAGAAGAAGCATTAGCATTCATTGATCAATCCCACATCAGGGGCTGTGATTCATGCCCTCAAACACCACTGTACAGATGTTATTTGTGTTCATGTTATGTAAATGCCCAGGGTCACTGCTAGTAACTGGAAGAGAGAGAATTCAAATCTATGTCTTTTGTTTCCCTACTCCATTACACCTTATCTATGCACTTTGTGATTTCGAGATAAAATAATCTGAAATAATTTTGACTTATTTAAGTCTAAATATGTTATTTCCCTTTCTGTATTTTTTCATGCTTGTTACTTCAAAATTATATTTCAAAATGTAAAGATTGAAGTTCAAGGGCATTACCGAAGTTTCAGATGGTTTTAAAACATCTGGTTCTTTACTGTGTCCTTGCAATATAGATCATCTGGTCTGTTTTTGTCTGTTCCCTTCCATATGATAAATGCGGAGCAGAACGCTAACATCCTTAGGCAAGGTCTTACTTTAGAAATGTATTTAGCACGTTATTGCTGATAAAAGCTTTTGATGGGGCTAGAAGATATAATTGACAGTAGACACAATAAACTACCTGACGATTTGCATCAAGTGTGGAACTTTATTAAGAGTGTTGCTTTCCAAAAGAAGATTTGTGTACCTATAATTTTTATTATATGTGAAAATAATCTATAATGCTTTTTGACATTGTATTTTTCTTATACAATTAGATAGCT
>NW_012134081.1:3846051-3847188 GCF_000956105.1 Propithecus coquereli
AAATTACACAGCTAGGGTTTGCCTTTCTTGTGATTCATCTAGCATGTACAAATGGCTGAATAAAACTCTCTCTAAAAGTTAATCAACATTTGTCATGAAAATTTTGCCCAGCCTCCTTTGTAATATATTTTGGCCCTTGGGAAATTGACACTTAAACAAAACAAAATAAAACAAAACAAAAAACCACTACCACCAAAAAAACTGGCCCTTATTTGGGATCTTTCCTTTAAAATTGAAGCTTAAGAAATTAGTTGTAATATTTTTCTATTGCAAGAACTTAAAATGTATATCTAAATGTCATCAGGTGCTAAGGCTGTGGGCATTGGATTGTTTATAACTCTAACCCTAACCCTAACTGGATCTATTTTTTGTTTTTTTGTTTGTTTGTTTTTGGTTTTTCCTGAGATAGGGTCACACTCTGTGTTCCCAGCTAGAATGCCCTAGCATCAGCCTAGCTCAATGTAGCCCCAAATTCCTGGGTTTAAGTCATCTTCCTGCCTCAGCCTTCTGAGTATCTGGGACTGCAGACATGCACACACCACCATATCTGGCTAATTCTCTTTATTTTTTGTAGAGATGGAGTCTCACTATATTGCTCAGGCTGGTCTTAAACTCCTAGCCTCAGGCAATCCTCCAGACTTGGCCTCTCAAAGTGCTAGGATTACAAGCGTAAGCTGCCGCACCCAGCCTCTAGTTTTAAACTCTCCATTTTTAAGGTATAAACAGAACAGTGTCAAATGCAGAAGACTTTAATTTAGATGAATTTCAAAATTTAAATCTGTCCATCTTACTTCCTATAAAAGACTACATTATGTGGTCTTGATATTTGAAATCAGCTAGAGCTAAATTCATAATCCAGGCTTCAACATTTACTTTTGATATAAAGTTCCTCCCGTTAATTGATTTCTCATTCTTAATATCCTTATTTTTAAATGATACTATTAAAGTCTACCTTGCATGGTAGTGGTGAAGATTAAAAGAGACAATGTGTCGAAAAAGTATAGCATTTATAAGAGCCCGTTAAATGATAGCACATAATAACTTGACCATGGATAACATAGAAAGCCACACTATGGAACAGAATTAATGATCAATGATTTATGAACCTTTTAATTTAACTTTAACAAGCACTCACAA
>NW_012134081.1:3850173-3853358 GCF_000956105.1 Propithecus coquereli
TATAAATGTCTTTTTCTTAGTGTCAGTCACACTGAGAGAGTGAGACATTCTCTGTACCTGTTTTTATCTGAGTTCACATGGTAACTTAATTCTTGAGGTCAAAAAGAGAAGACACCTAATATATGCTTTTCTGACCTCTTTTGTTCCCACAATGATTTCTACTTCTGGCAAGCAAAGAGCCTACAATTTTATGTCCTCTTTTGGGGTGCTTGACATACTATGTCCTTCTCCCCAAACCCATGATCTATTATGAGCTCAATTTAAAGCTGATTTGCATTAAGAGTTCATGAAATAATATAATCTTAGATTAGGAAAAAACTAGCCACAGATCCACATGTCCATCTGTCCATCTGTTTATCCATTTATCCATCCATCCATTCATCCATCTTGGCCCAGCCCATAGAAGTCGCCTTGTCATGCATTCTTATCTTGAGGGCATTTCTCTCACAAGCATGTAAAACATCATCATAGATTTGAACATGACATTAAAAAGCAATGCATTTTTGAACAATTTCCCAAGTGGTTTCCCCAAAGGAGCCATGCATTATAGTGCTTGGAAGAGGGACGTGTCATAATGAAAGTGGTTATTTTAGAAAGATATCTTTACCAGTGGAACTGGAATAGATTGAAGCAGAGAGAGTCTGAAATCGTAAGTCTGCTGAAGTAATGCAGACATGAAGTAGCTTAGGGATTGGGGATGGTGAGAATGAAGAAAAAGAAATGAAACCCAGAGGTATTTTGGAAGGAAGTAAAAACAGTATATATTGATAAATTGAATATAAAGAAGAATGGCATAGCATCTTCCTTGATTTTAATAATTTTTAACTTTTTTAAATAATAGAATCACACTATAGATTGTGGGAAAGTTTTCTGATCAGCAGTTTGTCTATTAGAGGTGTGTGTGTGTGTATGTGTGTGCACGTGTACACTCACAGCCATGCATGTGTATAAACATTAAAAAAAGTAATATTCATTTCCTTATCCTAAAATCTCAGTGAATCAATTCATCTTTCATTTTGCTTCCATTTCTTAATCTTCAGGAACATGTTGTTATAATAAAAAAATAAAAGAGGCCTCAGCATTTCTGGTGGGTTTCATTCAAAATAAGGGAATAAATTGCCAGCTCCTCAGGTTTCATATGCTCTCTGTATTTATCACAAAAATATCACAACCTTATTTATTATTCCAACCTGCATCTTTTGTCCCCAGTGTATCCTCCCTGTCTTCTGGAGGCTGACAGGAACAGATTGAAAGGAACTCACTTTGGCAGACCACAACGTTGTATTTCGCTGATTTCCGTGATACTCTAATAACAACTACAACAAGGAAATGATCCTAATGTGGGTATCACACAGAGGCTCTGTACAAAACATTTTTAAAGCCATCTTTTGAGTGAAATATATGGGTAATCACATTTTACTCAAAGCAGAATTTGTAGTTTAAAATAATCATTCACCAGTTACTTTATGAACCTGAAGATTTTCTCTCCAGAAAATATTTATAGAAATTTAGATGCTCAAATTTAGAGGTAATAATTGCATCCCTTTTAGAATTTGTTTCATGAAGACCTTTTTCAAACTTTGGCTAATGCAATTGGATTCTATTTTGTACCAAATGAAGTTTTCCTGTTGTATGGAAATTGTAGCTAAAAATGTGTAGCCTACTTTTGTAAGAGTCTAGAAGGGAGACAGGAAAGAGGTATCTGAATTTCAGCTCATGTCCTCTCTTCCATCCAAGTCATGGAGCTCCAGAGTGCTATGGATGGAGGAAAAGAACCTTGAATCAAGCATAAGACTGAAGTTTTAGTTCATAAAACACTATTTTCTATAACAGATAAACCCAAAATCTCAGTGTTTCAACACAACATTTTTTTTTTTTTTTTTTGCATTCACAAATTCGTGTTGGCATGGGGTGGGTGGTGGGGAGAGTGAATTGTCCCAACCACAGTTCAGAGAATAAGGCTGGCAGAGGTATTTCCATCTATACCACATGGTGTCCAAGATCACCCTGTGTGTTGATAACAAGCTGGCGTTAAGGATCCTGCATGGATGGTTTTAAGGGGCTTAATCTGCAAGAGGAATACATGAGTTCCATTGGCCAGAAATCTCCTATTGATTAACACCTAACTGCAAATAAAGCTGAACTATTTAGTCTACTCATGTACCTAAGGAAATAGTGAATAAATTTCATGAAGAGATAGGTAAATTATGCTACAAAAACTGTTTCGTCCTTCTTTCCTTCCTTCCTTCCCTTCCTTCCCTTTCCTTCCTGTTTCTTTTTCCCTCTCTCCCTCCCTCCCTTCCTCCCTCTCTCGATCCCTTAGTTTGTTCTTTTGTTCATTCCTTGCTTCCTTCCTTGGATTTCATTTGCCTTTCTTTTCTCAGCTTCTTGAGATAAAAGTGTGGGCCATTGATTTTCAACCTGTATTTTTTTCCATAATATATGTGTTCATAGCTATGCTTTTTCCTCTGAGTACTCTTTTAGCTGCATCCTGTAGGTTTGATATGCTGTGCTTTCATTATTGTTCAACCGAAAATATTTTCATATTTCCATTGTGATTTTTAATTTAACTCGTGGTTATTTAGAACTGTGTTGGTTATTTTCCAAACATTTGTGAATTTTGGGGTTGTCATTTTACTGTTAAGTTCCAGTAAAATTCATTTCTGGTCAGAGAATATATGTTGTATGATTTAAATCATTTGAAATTCATTGAAACTTGTTTTATGGCCAAGCATATACTGTATTTTGATGTCTCAAATACACCTGAATATTATATGTACTTTGTAGTTATCGAGTACAGTGTTCCACATGTCAATTAAGTTAAATTGTTAAAACGTGATGTTCAGTTTTCTTTATAATCTTATTGATTTTTCTCTGCTTCTTTATTGTTCAGAAAGATGCTTTAACATTTGCTATAGAATTATGGATTTGTCTTATTCTTAGTTCTGATAATTTTTGCTCTATTTATTTTAAAGCTATGTTATCAGGTACACACAAATTTAGGATTATTATGTCTTTCTTCCTTTCTAGTTGACCTTTTATATTAAAATATCCCTCCTTATTACTTATAATATACCACTTGCTTTAAAGTCTACCTTGTCTATATTAATGTAGCTGTACCAGCTTTTTTTTGGTTAATGTTTACAAGGATATAATCTTTTTCATCTTCATATTTTCAACTTGTT
>NW_012134081.1:3853673-3855020 GCF_000956105.1 Propithecus coquereli
AGCATAAATTTCAATGCTATTTTTTTCTAGATTGCTCTGGGAACATACTCCTGAGTAACATCACCTAGAAGGGTAGCATCAGGCTAACTTTATCAAATTTGTAAGTAGGAAAATTTTATATTTTGGCATTTTCCATCTTCACTTCTGTATTCTGTAAATCTCTACCTCTCTTCAAAGAATTCCCTACTGAACAACAGGTCAAACATTTACAGGTGGCTGGTTTTGTTTTCTGGGTTTTCAGTCTGAATGTTATGAACTAGGGTAGAGCTCATTAAAGCTTCCTTTCTGCCTTTTATTATAAAAATCTCAAATGACAGTACTTGAAGAACAGCCTCTGGCTAAATATTATTAAAATTCAAAGGCCAGTAAGAGAATCATTTGCTGGTCAAATCTATATTAATCTAACTTGTTATATTGTCTTAACAACATTCTCAAGGGTGTTTTTTCTGCTACTGAAAAGATTCATTTCAATAAACCAAACATACTCTATCTACTTAAATTAGCATACTTATGCTAGGCCAATTTCATAATTGTTCTAGAGAAAGTAATCTCTGAATAGTCCATCTTGGCCAGACTGTTGTTTATCAAATAGTGTAGTAGAGTCTACTTAACTCTGAATGTTACTTGATTTGAAAATCAGAGTCCTTCCATTGATTAACCCTGACTTAGTGGCAGAGGTGATAGTGATTTAATATGAGTCAAAATCTCATTATATAAAACAAATTATAATGAAATCCCAGAATTTCAGGAAGTCATCCAAATTTCACTTATATTATGACTATTGTTATTTAATATAACCAAAACCCAGTGAGAGCCAAGGAGTCATTTTGAATCCAGTGACCTGTACTGCAAATTACGGGCAATGATCATGGAGTTGGTGCCCTGGACTCTCTTAGGTTAGTAAAGCATGAGCCATTTTCTCTCACCACACACTCCCCCACACCTGTTTAGCCTCCTGCTCATTCTTTATGCATTTAAGCTAAGCTTAACTCACACCTCTAAGTGCTTCCTGATTATACTTAAAGTACGTTTCCCCCGATTCTCTTAGCATCCTAAAATTCTGCTCTCTAGCCCTCACCTACAAAAAAAAAAAAAAATAACCATATTTTATGTGATTATTTAAATCTATCTCTTTTGATTCTTTAAGATTTTGGAAAAAGAGCTGAGTTAGCATCCTAAAATTCTGCTCTCTAGCCCTCACCTACAAAAAAAAAAAAAAATTAACCATATTTTATGTGATTATTTAAATCTATCTCTTTTGATTCTTTAAGATTTTGGAAAAAGAGCTGAGTCAGTATTTTGTCCTGAAATTTCTTATAAAACATTTCCATGTGAAACTGATGAGAT
>NW_012134081.1:3870181-3873376 GCF_000956105.1 Propithecus coquereli
CTTTATATTCCTCCTAAAAGAAGTTATTCACAAACCAGAGGGAAGGATTTTTTTCTCCTTATATATTAATAAATTATTTTGTAATGCCTCAATTCCTTTGTGATTCAAGTTTGACTTTTTAGAAGGATACTTGAGCCTCTTAGTAGCTTGCATATTGGGAGAGGGGTCAAATTTGAATATTATGCAAACGTTTGCAATTTAGGCTACTTCTATAAATAGAATTATATCTGGAAAGTTAGTAAAAATTATTTTGTAATGCCTCAATTCCTTTGTGATTCAAGTTTGACTTTTTAGAAGGATACTTGAGCCTCTTAGTAGCTTGCATATTGGGAAAGGGGTCAAATTTGAATATTATGCAAACGTTTGCAATTTAGGCTACTTCTATAAATAGAATTATATCTGGAAAGTTAGTAAAAACATCTCCACAGTGTTCTGACTTGCTATTGTTTCCATCCCCTTAACCAGTTGCATTTCAGTAGTCATAAAAGGACTGAGGCTTTGTTGAGAATTGCTTGTACTAAAGAGACTTAAAAAACATAAAATGTAAGACATCTGTGTGAAACAACTGACTAAAACACCTTGCCATCTCTGAAAACCCTTAATCAAACTTCTCCCTACCCCTTATTTTGGGACAATAAAACAAACTTGGTTAGAGTGTATAGTGAAAATTGGTTATTGATATCTGTAGACATCTCAGATAATTGCTGAACTAACCAAGAGAACAATAACGACATAAATAGTCTGCTTACAAAAGTTTTCTGACATTTTAGATTATTTAATTTTATAACATGGCATGCTACTCCAGAATGTAAGCTCTTTGGACATAATGACTTGTCTACCTTTTGTTATTGCTCAACGTCAAGAACAGTGGCTATTATATAAGAGGATCTCAATAAACATTCATTGGAAAAAATGAAATAAAAATTAGTGAATTATATGCTCTTTTCATTTCTACTACCCTAAATTCTTAGTTAATTTAGAGTTTGTGTAATCCTTAGTGTCTTATCTGAGCCATTGGCCAATAGTATAAGCATGGTTTTCTTCCACATTATAACCACACTGAATGGGTGCTTTCTGTGTGATAAACTCAGCGGGTAAGCATTATATATAGAGAGAATATATATATATTCTCATTTAACCTTCACAACAACACTATGCTAGGTACTACTCTTGTTGCCATTTTACAGATATTAAGATTTAGAGAATTTAAGTATTTAGTATACAGTGCAGTGAAAAAGCAACAGGGTCATATCCTATATACTTGTGTCTCTGCTTTTTTAACAGAGCAAACAGGGCTCTTTAATCAAGCTATACTACCTCCCCAAATCCTGATAACCTATTTACTATCATTTCTCAATGTCAGGGAAGAGAATTCAGCTTACTGAATTGAAAAGGTTCATGGTGTTTTTTATATCGCAGCATTTGTTTTGGAACGTTTAGCTGTTTTTTAAAAGCACCCGTGAAAGTTTGCCAATTACCCAGAAGATAACAACATCAACAGCAAAACACATTTTTAATTCTAAGGAGCAATTTTTTTTCTCCATTTTTCACTATAGGCAGAAACTTGAAAAAGATATAAATATCCATTTAAAGGTTATTGTCTCTAAATTCATCTCTCATGCATCCCCACGTTTCATTATTCATTTTTCAATTGTGAAATTGTAGGCAGTTTAGGGAAGTGATGAAGACGATTTTGAGATAAAAGACATGATTCTCTGAAAATAATATAACAAAGGGTCAGGAATTGGGCATAAGAGCAGAATGACAATACCCTTTTAATTCATTATAGCATTTACTTCTGGCAAGAAGCTGGGTGATTAATTAAGACCTTGGTCTTTTTCATCCTGAGAAGATCACACAACCTCAAACCTACCCTCACACGTGCTGTAGCATGCGCTTTGCCTCTCTGCTCCTTTGGATTGCAATTTCTTTAATGGAATTTCTGTTGAGCAATCACTGAACTCTGATATTTTATTCTCTTTTTAAGTCAAAGTTTTAATTCTGGGCAGGTGGCTGTTCTTGGCAAGGAGAGGAAGGAGGCATGCCTTAGTTGTCGAGGCCTTTCTCTGAGAGTTCTAATTGACAAGCGAACTCTTTACAGGTGATTGAAGGAGTTCACTTTGTACGGGAAATCTGTAATATCTCTGTCGCTTTCTGCATGCCGATGACAAGCTTCTGCCAGCTTCAGAGCTTCATTTTCTCCAGCTTCAGGGACTTTTGTGATTTCCATCCATTCAAATTGGTCCAAGCCAGTGAACTATTCCCATCTCCAGCATTTCTTCAGCCAGACCAATCTGCCCTTATCGCAACAGAGGTGCTGGAAGCTTTGTGAATTACAAGCTGTTTCTCATGTTTATTGATGGACTGATATTTGGGAAAGGACTAAGATTTTTTTTTTTTAAATGTTCGGTTCATTTCTATTGAAACTGAACATCACCCCTCCCAAATTCTCCCTTCCACACAGAGCTCAGTTTCTCAGTGTCAAGCCTCTGGGAGAGGAAACTGAAGTAATTGAATCGGATTAGACAAGCCAGCAGAACAAAGTCACATTCCATGAGGTGTTTCCAGCATCGAGTAGATGAATTGTAATTATTTAAGGATTAGTGCAAGCCTGAGATGAGGTCCATTCTGAATACTCTCCACTGTGTATAAACAAAAGCAAGAAGTAGTAATATAGGCTGTTTAAGCTTCTTTTTATCTTTAATAGATTTCTGTTACAGCTGTGTGAACTTGAAAAACTGCTGCCATAGTGAACAAACTCATTTATTGTTTTTCAATAAAAAGTTAGGCCAAGATAAGCCCTCAAGTCTAGGGAGAGAGCTAAATTAAGGCTACTTACTGTACTGTAATTTACTGGGACAACACTTTGCTATATGCTACGGACAAGGGGAATTGGGTTCATTTTTTTTAAAATAAAGTTATTATTTTAGAAGAGTTTCAGATTTACACAAAAGTTGTGAAAATAGTACAGAGAGTTCACTTATACCCTGCATAGTTTCCCCTACTGTTAATGTTATACTTACTATTAACAGACAATTATTGATATATGCATATTAAATAAATTCCATACATTATTGTCTTAATAAATATTAGGACAATAGTTACTGTCCTTTCTCTATTCCAGCATCCCATCCACGATACCACATTACATTTAGTCTTTTTTTTTTTTTTTTTGAGACAGAATCTCACTCTGTC
>NW_012134081.1:3873644-3875446 GCF_000956105.1 Propithecus coquereli
GAAGGTCATGCTTAATTACCTCGAAGAATGACCTCTATCTCCACAGTTGTATTTGTTTTAATAAAAATATATTGTGTCAGACTTTGATGAGTATAGACAATTTTGATGAATTTGATGATATAGATATTAATATGCCATCAATTTCGCCTTGAATAAACTTTCAGTTTGTTAAAGGAGAAAGATAGGCAAGAACATAATTAAAATGTGTCTATAAACTATGATAGTAAGATTAGGTAAAAATTATACTGAAAGGTAGGGAGTTTTGAAATCTACCAAGAGAAGTGTAGGAATGCTTCAAAGAGGAACTGATATCCAGATTAGGGTTGAATGATAAAAATGAATTTCTAAGTATCCATTGTTCCTCCCTTCTTCTTTCAGAAAACATCACTTCTAACAGATACTAGGTGTTTACTACACTGCTTGTAAATATATGAGAAACTTATAACATGGTCCACATGAGTATATTTATTTTATCCTAACATTAGAATTATAATGATAGCCCTATATAGTAAGTTTTTATATCTAGTCATATGAATTACACACTTTATTTTACCTCAAAATTGACCCTATTATAATATTTTTGAGCATTTTCTACACTATGCTATTTTAGGAAAATTTAGTATACTCTGAAAAATTCTGAGGAGCATTTTAATGAAATTGCTTTGAATTTATAGATTGCTGTACAAAATTGGACTGCTATATAATTTTGAGTCATGCCATCCAAGAAAATGGTACATATTTCCATTTATCTAATTGCATACTTTTATTACATGTATTCATAAGTATATGATTGTTTTGGAGCTTTATCACTATAAAATATTTTCTAATTGTTGGTGCTGGAGCAAAAACTTCTACTGCCTTTTCAATATATTGATTATGGATCCAAAATCCTCCAAGAAAACTCTTGTTATTTGTCGTGTTTTGTGTGTTATTTCCCCGAATAGCTATACACGTAATCATTATTATCTGTAAATTATGATAATTTGATTTCTTTGTTTCAATCTTTATACCTATTTACTTTTTATACTTTGTTCCAGACCAATGTTAAATTCAAAAAGAGATAATGATATCCTTGCCTTATATTAGATTTTAAGAGGACTAATTCTAATCTTTCATTATTATATAACATGTTTGCTATAGCATTTTGATAGATGTCCTTTACATATTTTAATGTAGTTGTTCTACTTCTAGCTTTTATCTAGGAATTGTGTTCATCTTACATGATAAAAATTTATCAAGTTTTTTTTTAACCATCTATGATACTAATTATCAGGCTTTTCCAAGAGCAAATCCTTCTATCTATGTACGCATGAATATAATGTGAAACACTTCTATACTTAACTCTCATCTCCAAATGAGAAGAAAATATCTATAGTGACTTAAATCATGCTATAAAACATTCCAAGGTCAGCAAGCATTGGAGGGTTTTACTTGGATTAAAATCAAAGCACAAGACATTTTAAGCTTTATAAAAAATTTCCTAATTAACAATATGATATCCATTTATTTTCTTGGCAATAAAATATAGCAACTTCAACAGAAGAAAAAACCAAAATTTTATTCTTCTTAACCATGCCACATAAAGTCACAGAGTTGAAATTTAAGTTGGTATATTTGACTCTGGATTTTATTTCAGCCCTTATCTTTGAAGAACCAGTGGTTGAATATCAATATCAATATGGATATCAATGTTTGCAGGACTAAGAAGACTTTATATTCCTCCTAAAAGAAGTTATTCACAAACCAGAGGGAAGGATTTTTTTCTCCTTATATATTAATAAATTATTTTGTAATGCCTCAAT
>NW_012134081.1:3875496-3877754 GCF_000956105.1 Propithecus coquereli
ATGCCATTCATTGTATTTTGGCATCTACAGCTACAGTCAAAAAGCTAGCCACGTGTCTTGCTGTTACTTCTTTGAACATAATTTGTCTTTTTTCTCCAGCTACTAATATTTCACTTTGCCTTTCATTTTAGCAGTTAGACTAAGATATACATAAATATGATTTTCTATTTCTTTGTCTTGATTGGAGTTTGCTGAAATTCTTGAATCTTTGGTTTGACTTATTTTATCAGTTTATCAAATATTTCTCAGCCATTATCTCTTCAGATTATGCTTCTACTACATTCTCGCTCTCTCTCTCTCCTCTTTCTGTGGCCCCAATCACATGTGTGGAGATAATTTACTATGTTCCATATGTTTGTTACACTCTTCTCTTCCTTCTAATCTTTTATTTACCCTCTCTATGCTGCTGTCTGGATTTTTTTTCTTAAGGTCACTAGTCATACTTTGATGCATGCCTTTTTGTTTTCAATTCTAAAACATCATTTTCTTCCTTTTTGTAGATTTTCCTTGTGTTGTTTAACATATTTATAATAGGTATGTTTAAGTCCAATTTAGTAAAATCCAATCTGGATTATCTATGTGTCATCTTTATTGTTTTTGTTACTATCTTAAAAGCTTATTGGCATATTTTATCCCTCTTTGTATGTCTTGTAGTTTTTATTGCATTCTGAAAACTATGTGGAAGAACCATAGAAGCCGCAGATGATTTTTTTCTTCTCTGAGAGAGTTTATCCTTTCATTTGTTGGGTAGGTAGTATGAAGCTCCAGTTACTGCATACAGTCAGGTGTGTTGGGTGTAAGTAGCAGTTTTGGTATGTCTTAATTCATGACTGGTGTGTCTCTAACTTCTTGAGCATGTCCCTTCTATAGTCTTGATTGAGAGGTTAGCAGTTCTTTGTTTCTTCAGCTCTGAAAGATGGAAATTGATTCAGTTCTCCTTGTTAGAAATCTTGAATCGAGCTCCTTAGCTTCCCACCCAAAGCTGCTTATATTTCGGCAAAAGTCTTGAGAGTGGTCTAGCCTCAGGCAGACTTCCTTTTTCTAGTAAAACTTTGTCTCCTAAGTATTATTATAATGGTGGAGATTTCCTTCTGCCTTTTAGATGTTTTTAAAAAAGCCCTCTAACTTACCATTTTGCCTCAGAACTCGGCAATTTTCAATTAGGAAAAACTGATCATAATTTTGGGACTTTTCTAGATTCTAATCTGTCATGTCAGGCCACCAGACCATTAGTACTTACCTGGTTTTTCTTTCTCCCAATTTAGTTGCTAAGCCCAGCCCTAACCTATCTTCAGCTTGCAACTAGAATTGGCAGAGTTCAATAGCAATTTTCAGCCGTTTTTAGCAAGGGCTATTTCTTCTCTCAAATTTTAGTGTATCAAGTCTTTGTTTTTCTTCAACAATCTGATTTATTTAAAAATATGATTAAAAAGTATCCAGTTTTCTTTCTGGTCCTTACAGTGGGAATGTTAGCTTGCATTTACCTAGCCAGAAAGACAAATCTCAAAATGATCACTTTTTAGGGCCCATTATATCTTTTTCTTAATCTTCAATTTTCATCTGACCAAGTATTTTAATTTATTTTTTAAAAAGCTTATTCTTGTCTAGATACGGTTTGTTCTTATGCATATCTAGATACAGTTTGAACTTGTGCCTAAAAAGGCATAAGTCTTTTCTCTTGATATTCACTCCAGATTTTCCATTATATCCTGCCCAGATAAAACATTACGTTTTGTATAAAATATAATTTTCTAGAAAGACTCGTACTCATCTTATTATCCTTTGTGAGAGCCACATGAAGTTTTAGAGGAACAAAAATACATAAAAAGAGCAGGAGAAATGCCCAGTGAAAAGAGGCCTGGTGACATGGACTTTAAATGTGCAATTGTTCTGATGCCAGATTTCCTCCCAAGCCGTGCCAATTGGCAGACACAGAAATCCTCACCTCCTCCCAGTGTTAAACTCAGCAGTCAGAAACTAGATGTAGAGGGAAGTGTTGATTTAACACAAGGGAAGAAACATGGTCTGATGCTAGCTTTAGTAAACATTTAAAAGAAGGTTTTTAAGAGTGTTAGCGTAAAAGGCAGACAGAAGGACAGAGAATAAGAGCAGAGGAGCAAAGATGACAGAATTATAGGAATGTGAGAAGCTGATTGAGAGGAAGAATGAAGCTTGGAATAATCTAGAGTAAAACTCCACTTTTAATAATACTTATATTAGATTGGGTCAAATGAGATTACTCATGCATCCACATAAAT
>NW_012134081.1:3889729-3916363 GCF_000956105.1 Propithecus coquereli
TCGCATAAATTGTTTGAAATTCTTCTATACAAGAGATTTGCCTATTCTTCTCTATTTATTAATTGATTCAATGATTTTGTTGTATCAGTATGGACTCATGGATATTTACTTTATATTCTGGGTTATAGTCTAATACTACGCTACTATTTTGTTGCAGCGTTGCCATTGGGACTTCTTTCAGTTGGTTCCTCTGTCCCTTTGACATACCCCATAATTGTTTTTTTGTTTGTTTATTTTATCATTTACTTACTTTCTGGCATTAATAGATGCACTAGGCTCATATTGTATATTTCTTCACCAGTCCTAGAATCAGCTATTTCTTTAAGGACCTCAGATTCCTTTTACTGGAGAATGGTATTAGAAACAAAGTGCTAGGCAGCTGCTCGTTGACTCTAGGATGTCATTGTTTCTAGGCCTTCTCAGTACCCAAAGCTAGGAAATGTATGTATGTATGAACTATGCACAGATATATATCTATAATTATTTCTACATATATTAATATACATACATAATTATTATCCAGCAAAATATCTATATCTATCTATTTATCTATCTATACACACATATATATGTTCATCAGTATCCACCAGTACCTATTCTAAGATAAATCTGAGTTCATAATGATATCTCTGATTCTAAACCATTACCACATGGTTCATCTTAGGTCATTCTAGCCTTCCCCACTTGCCTAATTATAGACTTCCATTCTAACAGTGAGAAACCTGGTCCCACTACCTGTCATCCATTCACTTATTTGTTCAACCTTTGTATGCATTTATAGCAGTTTCTGAATTACTAACCCATATTCTCATGAAAAACACCTTTACCAATTAGAATACAGTGCTTACGTACAGCTTCTTTTGTCTTAAGTCTTGCAATATCTATGGATTTCCAAAGTTATTTAGTTGAGCACCTCTTTTTCCTCACCCTGTTCAGTGAGATTATGTCATATATTGTAAAACAGATTCTTTTGTCCCAGTCTACATTCCAACTTGGAATCTACTGCTCTCCTAGGTGATTTCATTTATTTTTTGATTTTTACATACTTATGACAAATAATGTAATGAATCCTTGATTACAATAGCATATAGAATAATTTCATAACCCTAAAATACCCCTGTGCTTCACCTATTCAACACTCCTCCAGATACCTGTCAATTAATGATCTGTTTTCAGTCTCTATAGTTTTGCCTTTTTTTAGAATGTCATACGAATGGAATTATTAATATATAGCATGAAGTTCTCTCACACTGGCTTACTTCACTTAGCAATATGCATTTAAATTAATTCATACTTTTGTGTGGATTAACAGCTTGTTCCATTGGTTGCTGCATAGTATGGAATTGCCACAGTTAGTTTATTCATTCATCTGTTGAAGGACAGCTTGCTTTTTTCTAGTTTTTGGTGAATAAAACTGTTATCAACATTCATTCGATGATTTTTACATGGTCATAAGTTTTCAAATCATTTTGGTAAATATATAGGATGGTAATTGTTGAGTTGCACAGTTAAGTCTATGTTTAGCTTATAAGAAACAGCCAAACTATCTTCCACAGTGGCCGTATCATTTTGCGTTTCCTCCAGTAATGAATGAGAGTTCTTGCTGCTCCGTGTTCTTTACAGTACTTGGTATTACCAGATTTTTGAATTAATATTTTGGCAATTTATAATGAGTTTGTAGTGATATTCATTGTTGCTTTAATTTGCATTTCTCTAGTGACATTATGTTGAGCAATGCTTATTTGCCATCCATGTATCTTCTTTGGTGCAGTGTTTCTAAAGAACTTTTGCTCATTTTTAAGTTGGGGTGTTTGTTCACTTATTGTTAAGTTTTAACTGTTCTTTCTGATGATTTTACTTGTCTGTTGGTATAGGTCAGTGTTTCAGAATACACGCCCCACATGCATCAAAATCTGTGGTGCTTCTTAATTATAGTATGTTAGGATCAATTCCATATCTACTGAATTGGGGTCTCTTGGGGTATGGCTCAGAATGCTATAGAGTATATTTAAGAAGTTCCACAAGTGATTCTTATGCACCCTAATATTTGTGAATGACTGGTATATAATTTGGTGAGCCATTTAAGAATTATATATGAGGCTATTCTAAATCAGTGGTTTTCAAATACAGCTGCACATTTCAGTCATCTTGGGGAATTTTAAGATCCAAATGCCCAGACCCCTACTCAACGTACTCAATGAGATCCTCTGAGAATGGGATCCATGCTCCATTCTTGTTTAAATTTCTCTAAGTGATTCTAATGTGCAGCCAAGATTGAGAACCACATTCCAAATTTATGTAGGTGTTCAGCAATTTCATTCATTCCACCATACCTATTTTTACCTAATAGGTTAAAAAATACAGTTTCAATTTCATTCATTGAGTTTTAATGATGTGAAATGAAACAAGCATTAATCATTTACCACATGACAGGCATGACAGAACTGCAACTCACATATCAGGAAATTATGGAAATATTTAATTTCAATGTTATATAGCAATAAGATCTTAAGAAGTTTTACTGGAAGGTCACATACAGGTAAAAAATCAATCTATTTTATTTTAAGAAGCATTTAGAAGATGCAGCAATATACTTCAATGAGCCTATTCTAATGTTTGATGCTATTATTAGTAATGTCATCCCTTAAAATAATCAAAATCTTCCCTTCACATGAATGTATAGCTTCATACCTCTCTTTTTCTCTCTGTTTAATGCAGTATTTTGCCATTATTGACAGATCTATCTATACAGGTATATACTGCACTATTTAAGTATTATTTAAAGAACTTGCATTAGTTATCTATTACTATGTAGCAAATTGTGCCCAAAAGTTAGTGCCCTAAAGCAACAAACATTTATTACTTCACAGTTTCTGGGAATGAAAAAATCAGGAGTGACTTATCTGGCTGCTTCTAGCTCAGGGTTCCTCATGAAGTTGCATTCAACATCTCAGCAGGGCCTGCAATTATCTGAAGGTTTGACTGGGGCTGGAGGATTCACTTCCAAGATGCTTCATTCATGTGGCTGTTGGCAGGAGACCTCATTCCGTGCCATATAGGTCTCCTCATAGCCTGCTCGAGTGTCCTCATGACATGGTAGGTAGATTCCCTCAGAGCAAGTGATCCAAGACAGAGAGCCAGGAAGGAAGCTGTAATGCCTATATAACCCAGTCTTGGAAGTTACACACTGTCATTTTCACCATATGACATTTATCAGAAGTAAGTCATTAAGTCCATTTCATATTCAAAAGGAAAGGAATTAAGCTCTACTTATTGAAAGTAATATTATCAAATAATATCTACACATTTTAAAAACTACCACAGGACCCTTTCAATCTTCATATAAATTATTTTTTTAAGTTTGTTGAAACTATCATCAACACATAATATTTTATGTACTGAAAAGTGAGCAACCCTTAATACACAACTAAAGGTACCTAGAAATAACTAATTTTCAAGCCTCATCCACCAATTTAACAATGTTTCTTGAATGCCTCCTGTATGTCAGGCGTTTGCTGGATTTGAAAATAAACAAGAGAGGTAAATAAGAACCAGAAGTTAGAATCTAGCTGGAGTCAGAGAGGGGGTGCTAGAGGCAAAAAACACACCTACACTTCCGTCGCACATAGTCTGTGGCTGATACAGGTATATGGGGCATTCTTCAAGGACAGAAAGAGGGAGATAATCATGCCAGAGGGGTTGTTGGGGCCTTGGTCAGGAAAGGTTTCCAAAGACAATGATAGTTGATATGTCTTGAAAGTTGATTTTATAATAGTTCTTCAGGTCGTGAAGTTAGAGAAGAGGCTTTTCTTTCTAATGAAATGGCAAATGCAAAGGCACAATGCTTTGGGCAACTCTAAATTATTTTATTTAATCAATCAAAGATTTAATATCAAGGCATAGAAGATGACTCTAGAAATAAAGGCAGGCTCAGATCTGCATATATCTGTATATAAATCATGTTAAAGAACTCTATTCTTTTTTATTTACAAAATAGTTAATAATCAAGTCTTTGAATCATTAATACTATCATAAGCAAAAAGCATCACAATTAACTCTGGACTCATTGCAGCAAATCTAACAGTATTCTTATGGTCCTTACGAACTGCACTGAACAAATGGTTAATTAAAACGAATACATTCTACCAAGAGTATGACAATAATTATAATCTATTAGATGAGTGATACCTATTTCCATTTTATTCATCTAGATATAGCCTATTGTATTTATAAGCATTTCAAATATAAGGAAATCTAAAATATTAAAGCAAGCATTATGCCAACAAGTATCTACTTTATATTTCTCTATAATTGTCCCCACTGAGTTTATTCACCTTTCTGGCATTCAGAATACAGAACAAATTTTAAAATATCAAAATTAAATGACTTACTGTTCAATCATACATGTTTGGCTAGACAGTGGGGAAGGCGTGAGTGGGCTGAGATGCGAACCAATTAAGGAGGCTGGCACAGGGGAAGGGCCCTAGTGCCAGGGCTTCCCTTGTGTGAGCTGCTTCCCAGAGCATTCAGACTACGGATGAGTCAGAGTATGATTCAAGGGAGAAAATTAGGGAAGCCAAAATCAAGGAAATTTAAGCCAAGATCAAGAACCAGGTATATACAACACTTGAAGAGAGTATTATGGACAATGATGGAGCTGATCCAGAAGGTTCAAAAAATAATTTTATGAAATGGAGTTGTGCACCTTGAAATGCACTGATAGGCACCTCTGCAATATGTTAATGCATGGTCCCATGCATTAGCAATAGGACCATCATTGCTGCAGTATCTTATCCCAAATCCTTCGCAAAAACTTATTTTTTTTATATCTTCCTTTGTTTAATTCGGGGAATCATGACCTAAGATAACTCAATGCCAATAGTCAAAGGAAAATACACTTTTTGTGTATGTGCCCTCATTTCTATTTGTTTTCATCTACTTAAAAGAAATCATTAATTTAAGGAATAACTCAGAAGAGTGAAAAAAAGACATTTAAAAGCAGTGATAATGAAAATAATCAAAATGAAGATCTAAAAGAATGCAAGAAGAGTGAATTAGTGCTTTTTTCCCCCCTTTCCACTTATTTTCTTTAAATGCATGGGAATTGTTTCACTTTTCTTGCCAGATAATGCTTCTTGTAATAAAAATAGGAAACTGCGTTCCAGCACCATAAGCAGGGAACAGTCATGATTCATTTCCAATGAGATGGGAAGTGTGTTGCTTTTTCCAAACCTCCTCAGAAGTTGGTTTAGCATCAGGTGCATCTGTCTGACTCCTCCAATCACAGATGCACCCTCTTGCTTAGCTTTGTGGAAGCTTTTCTCCTTCCAATATATCCTGAATCTCTATGTGCATTTCAAAATAGATGTTGTATTTTTTGTCCAGTGTTTAAATTAGGCAAGAGTGTAGAGCAGCTTTTTTTTTTTTTTTTTTTTTTTTTTGCAGAGAGAGCATGTGCACAAGTCAGAGAGATATGTTCTCAGTTGGACATAGAAGAAAGAAAAATTCCAAGCCATTTTTATGAAAATGCCTGTCACTCTCCCAAGCTTCTGGGCACTGATATCTTTGGATCTCACACTGCTACTCTCCAGGTTATGGTCTTCAACATCATCAACACCAAGTGTTTTCCAAAATCAAAGTGGGAGCAGACTCAATATTCCCCTTAAACAGGATTTGAGCCAACTCATCTAGATTTGAAATATGTGTCCACTTACCAAAAAGCTATAGATATCAAGACCCCTGGTGACAGATCTGTAGAGTTAATCTGGCTAGAAGACAAGGGCAATTGCAAGAGAAAAGAAGCAGAACTGGCAGACTTTTGATGTTAGATGGATATCACTGCTTTCTTTGTTTGCTAGTGTAAGATTATTGTACACTTCTCTTTTCTCAAACTGCAACTCTACTCCAAGTACTTTAAACCTCGTATTATATTTTGATTTCTACCCTCTCATACAGGATATTCTGCATGGTTCATAAAATGCATAATTTGTTGCTATAGTTCATTCTATTCTCAGCATTTATAATGTTAATAATAATGTTATATAGAACTATCTAATAAAGCATCTGAATTCCCAGCGTATTCCACTGAAAAACAAGATACATCAATCATTGACTATTTCTTTGTTGCTTACCTTTGGTATAACAAAGTTAATCGCCTGGTAATTGCTCAATAAATATAGCTGGATTAATTGAGAATATTTTAAAAAAATCAATGCTTAGCCCTCATGGTTTATATATATATCTGATTTTATGAGTTGGGAGCCTAAGATACAAAAGTCTTTTTTTACTGCAACAATTGTATAAAACACATCAAAACTTTCAGTAGAATGAGAAAAATGTAAATTATTTCCCTTAAATTTTGAATGTAGCCTTTTTAAGATACAGAAATAAATATACCTATTTTTGTTGTTCTTTCCAAATAGAGTTTATAACTTTTTTGCAAAGATACTTCACGTTCTTAGATCTACATCATTGTCATTGTTCATGCAGAGGCAAGGCACAAAAAATGGGAGATTAGGAAGTTTTAGGCATCCTTTTAATTATAAAAGCCTGTTATCATCCTATTGAGGAATTAATTGTTTATTTTTAAAAATGAAGATTCAAGCTAAGACTATATTCATGTTAGAGATTATCAATACATGGCAATAAGTCCATTACTAATGTTTTCTATTTTGTTCATTTCAATATGAATTCACTGATGATGTCTGCATTCTAAGTAAAACTGAATTAGTCAGGAATATTATGGAGGTTCAGGCAATAGATAGGAGGTTGGAGGACCGGACTTGGAAATTAGCAGAAACCAAGAAGAAAGATATACAGTAACCACCTTGTAACTGAAACAAAGTGGTCAGGCTGTTGGATGACTTGAGAGCGACAATGCTTACATCACAAGCTGGCCCCATAGGTCCTCTGGGGCAGGAGAGAATTAAAGAGTCTCTTGAATTACAACAAATCCAGCCATTATATCTTCCAATCTGGGAAACTACCAACAGAAATAACCCTCCCACCAAGACTACACATAGGGATGAAGAGGTAATTTCCCACAGTGTAATGGAGGGGACAAAAAGAGAAATTGGATCTGAGTGACTCCAAATGAGAAATTCCCACAACATTGTGAGATAGTTCTAGCCAGGATATGTGTAGTATTTCTGAATGACAGAGCACTTCTATTTTATCCTTTGCATATACCTGAAGTGCATTCTGTTTAAAAAACAAATCAGGTATCTCTCAAACTTTTAAGTTAAGAACCTCAGTTTGAGTCACATTCCATTTCATTTTGCCCTAATCCCCAGATATGTTCTGATTGCACATGCAGGACTCTAGTTTCTCCTTGACTAATGGAAGGAAGGTGAACCTCTATGTCATCAATTATCTATTGTATAAGCTAAACTCCTGGTAGAATAAGACGACTTGTTGCAACAGTGATTTGAAATGGACTAAGCAACATTCTCTGTAGTCAACATTCAAAATCCCATTATCATCAGGTCTCCAAGGAGTCTTGTTTGATAAATACTGCTGAAATAACTATTTTGTCATTACTTGTAAAGTGGCAAGTTTCATAAGTATGAATAGTATGTTTTTAAGTGCAGTTGCACTATTTGAACTCAGGGAAAGATGATTGTGTATGAAAGAATATGCTCATTGATCCTTACAAACAAGTTTTAGGTTTATTTCTTAGTAACATTTGAAATAAAAAAGAATAAGAAGTGGCATTGTTAGCATTTTACCACAAATGCCAAAAGTTATTTTTCTTGTCTGACTCAATGGCTCATGCCCTGAATCCATAAGAGCATTGAAACCACAAACGATTTCAATATCCTATTCTCCACTTTGTGGGTGTTATGTTAGCCTCTGGAAGGAGTGCTTATTTTTTAGAACTCTCTTGATATTATCGTACTTGTTAAACAGGTGGAATAAGTCTTCCACCTCCTGAATAATGAGCTGTGTGTCTTCCATGCATTTTCTTTCTTCCTGTCCTTTGTTCTCATATTCTGTCTTTTTTGTTTATTTTCATTAGTTCATTTCTTTTCTTCCTCTTTCATTGACTCCATGTCCAATATAATCACCCAGTTATATTTCCTTTCTTATTAATTCAGAGCATTCACGTTCATTTTAAAAACTCCTATGAAGCCCATTTTCGCTAAATAACCTTTTAAAGATATGATGTGTCTTGATGAATGAGAAAACATAATAGTAGAAACTCTTAAATAGGCAACCTCTAATTCAGAGTGACTGACACATTAAATCATATCATCCAACTATACCCTTGTGCTTTAAGAAATTCTCAGTTCTCAAAAGTAACGTAATTAATAGTTGAGAGAAATTAGACTATAATATTTAGTTTAATTGCAACAGAAAAGCACATTTGGGAAACATTTACTGAGATTCAAAGAAGATGGATAAAAATCAATTTTGCCTGTTGCCTACATTGCTGTTTCATTCTCCAGTTGCCAACACACCATAAATTTGTACTAGAATTAGAATTTTGACATATCATTAATCAGGGAAATAAATACGAAACAGCTTGATGAACCCTGGTAGAAGAAACACAATTTCAAATAAAAAGCCATCCCATATGTGTCATTTCTTGCAGGAGCTTAATATAATTTAGTAAGTCACGTAATAGATTTCTACAAAGGACACAAGCTCCTTTGTCCTTGTTTTTAAAAAATTTCTAAGAGAAAATATTAGCTTAAGATCATAAAAATGTGTTTTTACATATTTTGGTACCATTTCTAATGATGTTCTAAGTTCTAAGTTCTAGTCAATTTTAATTTTAAGATAGTAGTTTTTATCTGGCTTGGATATTTTTCTCTTTCTGTATGTAAGGTATTACTAGAGAGTTCTTGTTAAACTATTTGGAAAATATGACCACTCCAGTTTATTAATCTATATTACATATATTGAACTTTTAATATATCAATAAAGGACAGACTGTGCCTCATTTTGAATGTCTGTTAAATAGGCGATTAAAATAGTCCCAGGAAAAGATAGTCATGGTATAGAAAAGGCAGTGTAGCTGATAGATGCATTTGAGGGCTATTTAGGAGATAAAGTGAACAGTCCTGGGGAATGGATTAGATATGGAAAATCAGAAAGAGTAAGATGATAATTGGTATGACTCTCAGTCTTCTGTTTTGAAAAATTGGGCATATGTTGGTGTCATCAACAAAGAAACCATGGATTGAATTTTCAGACTATTTTTTCCCATATTTTATCTATTCCTTTCTGTGTTCTTTATCCTGCACTCAAATTCTATCTTCATTCTAAAAAAGACCCCAGAAGCTACCATCCAATGTCTTAAAGATTATATCTAGCCTTTCAAAACTACCCCCTTTTCCGAAATTCTTAGTTTACTTTATTTCTCTCGTTTTTACTTTGTGACCTTAGTTTCTAACTTGGGGTAATCTCATGCATGATTGCCTGGCTAGATTCTTGGAGTAATCTCAAATAGGATGCTGTTTTTAGATATAACTAAATCCCATGCTTTGGACCCTTTCTTACATGGGTATGAAGCCCTGGACTTAGCTTGCTAGGATCAAAATTCAGACACATCTTTTTTATTCTTCTTAAGGAATTTGTTGAAAACTCCTTTATTAAATCTATTTCTCAATATATTCTCTCTACCAAGCACAGGATACTATGAAAATTGGGCAAATTGTGCTTTTTTCTGTATTTCAGAGTTTTTTTTCTTTTTGTATAATGACAGTAGTGCCCATCTTTGTGTGAAAATTTGTGTGAAAATTAAAAAGCATTCCTATAAAGTGGGTAGCAAATGACAAACAGATATTAACTATTATTATTTATTTAACATTATAATGTTCTGCTTAACAATAGTTAAGGAATTTCCATCTTTGAAAGTCTCATAGACACTAGTTCATTTTCTTGTGCCTAGAAATGGATCGATTTTCATTTTGAATTATGTGAGTCGCAAAGATTTTACAATTGTATAAACAAAGTGGAGTTAGTGGGAGATAAACAAAATGATTCTGATAGTTAATTGTAACCTATTTGATCAAGACCAAACTTCCTTGGTAGCAGCAAGGGCTGGAGAAAATAATTAAGAAAGGAAGCTGACATAATTGCTGGTAACTTAAGCCAATTTGCAAAAGTCACAGCAGTGGTCAGTCCTGGGATTTCCTCCTAGACAGGAGGTGAAACAACATGGAATTATTAAAACATTTACTTATTTACACTGATGACAGCCACTTTAGCAGACACAAGTCTGCAATGCCCAAGAGCGTGGCAAGCTCACAGGCTCTGTACAATTCCTTTATAAACCAAAACAGCTCTTTTCCTTTTTGTGAACCTCTTACAAACTTCATCTCAAAACTTTCTTTAAATGTGAACCTGTCCACGGAGATATATTTTCAATTTAATTCTTCATTTTCTTTGATGTAGCATTTTGAATTATCTATCATTAACATAAAGAGTATTAGCCTGCTAATTGAAGTAACTAGACGTATCATATTTGCAATTTTTTTAATTTAAATTTTCTTCTTTATTTGTTCCATTTGCAACTCTACACTCAAACCATTCATTCTTATATTTAAAAGAATGTGGGAACGCTCTAGTCTTTTTTTCATGTTCTTATCTTCTATTATGTCATCCCAGAATTTAATGACTTAATACATTTTATTTCTATCATATAAAGCCAGGACCTAAACTTTTTCTAACATGAGAGATACAACTTATCTCTAATATAAGATTTTTAATATGCAGCCACCTAACATTGAGAATATTAGAGATATCGGTAAAAGGAAGACTTCTGAGCCAGGGCATGTGGTGAGATTAGTATTTTTTAATACAATATCTCATTAATGGAACATTGAAGTTTTAATCTGCATTATTTTGTCATATTATTGACTTGTTTGAACAGTCCTGTAATTGTGTTTAAGGAAATATCCCGGATATCACTTCTTCATCTGTTAATCTGGATACAATTCAAGTTCAGTGTTTACCCAGCCAGGAACCACAGAATTAGTTCCACAAGTTTTTATTTTATGTTCCATGATTGCATAATCAAAAAGGTTTGGAAAATACTTGGATAAAGTTAAATGTTTGTTTATTTGTTTTCCTCCGGACTCTTCAGAAAACTTTAATATAGTGAAGTATAGTATAATCTGATTCTCCTAAAGTGGGTGGAATTCACTGATTCCAAAATATATTCTAAAAGAGAAACTTTTTTTCTGTTTTCTTATTTGTTGTCAACAACTTAGTATCATGTTATGGAAGTAGTTTTCCTCAGAAAGTAGTTGGAGGTGGGGCATGGTGGCTCACACCTGTAATCCCAGTACTTTGAGAGGCTGAGGTAGGAGGATGGCTTGCGGCCAGCAGTTTGAGACCAGCCTGGGCAACATAGTGAGACCCTGTCTCTAAAAAAAAAAAAAAAAAAAAAAAACAAGCATGGTTGTGCACACCTGTAGTCCTAGCTACTATTCAGGAGGCTGAGGCAGGAGGATCGCTTGAGCCCAGGAGCTCCTGGCTGCAGTGAGCTATGACCAGGCCACTGCACCTCCAGCCTGGGTGACAGAGCGAGACCCTGTCTCTAAAAAACGAAAAAAAAGGAAAAAGAAAGAAAGAAAGTGGTTTGGAACATAAAGGAACACATAATATTCAAGTTCCACTCCAACTGTAACATTGTTAATTTTTCTTTCTTAATTATAGAATTAATACATGAATTCACTAAAGAAAGCTAAACACTACTAATATTTATTAATACATTCCTTCTCTAATTTCTTCTTGTGAAATCCTGATGTAAAAGATAATATATATTATTCAATTTATATCCACTTTCTTATCTTTCCCTGGATCCCTTCCTCCCTTTTGTCACTATTTCACCTCAATTCATTTACTTCAGTAAATCGTGAACAGTCCTTCTATTTTAACTTTTACCCTTTGACAGGAATGCTCAGGGATGCCTAAGGATAGGTCTTATATCAAAAATAAATGTATTCCTAACCAGGAAGAAAAGAGTGTGACTGAGCATTATTTCATGAGTACAGAGTCACAGCAGATTATTTTTGTAATTTTTGATAAAGAGACTTAAGGAAAATCTGCCTCAGACCTCTAAAAATTTGAGAAATGAACATGTATAATTTTTACTTATGAGCTTCCAAGAATCCCCCGGGGCATGCTCTGTGTGAGGCAGTTGAAAATGTCATTTTTAAGGGTACGAGAATGATAGCTTTTCTTCCATAATTGATCGAACCCAAGGTAGCAATTTTGTATATGTAAGTATTTTCTTAGCAGTGGTTTTAGGACTATTTGGGCTGGTAGAAATCACCATGTAAAGTCAATTTCTGGTTTTAGAAAAAGAGTAAAAAGGAAAAAAAAATGTATAAAACTCTAACCGACTCCAAATATAGTTTCTTCCAGTTAAAAAGGAAGATCATTCTGTTCCAAAGGCCTCTAAGTTACTTTATAAAGAAAGAAGGAAAAGACTTGAAACAGTTTCTTAGTTACATTTAGAATTTTTTCTTTTTTTCTGATTTTATAAAGGGAGTCTTTTGATAACACTGAAGTTCATTGGCTTATAAGGCTTTTTATCCCCAAAATAGCTAAGAGTAGCCATAGGACAAAATATTTTTTTGGAATTTCCTCTGTTTGACAATGCTGATACTAATAGGTGATCACAGATCACGTATCTATAGAGAGGAGTCCATAGACTCAAGATGCCAAGGTGCGTCAGGGGTCTGAGAGAAATTTAAGGGACAGTTCTTAAAAGATAAAAGGCACGTCCCTGTCAGCCACTCTAAAATGCAGGTTCTCACGATCCTCCAGCATCCTCGGAGATACTTAGGCCTGCGAGGTAGGGCCTGCTGTGGCCCCTTCTCACCGACTTCCAATGTCCAGCTTCCACCAGCCGGTCTCTTTGCATGAGGCCTCCCTAGTTGTTTTCTTATCCTCCTTAAAGTTCAGGGAAAAAAAGATAAGAAGTTAGAGGAAAATCAGTTATTTTTTTCCCCTTTTTGTCTGTGTTAACTTTGAGGCTAGTTGTGAAATACAAACTTATTTTTCCTTTTTTAGTTTCATCTTTCCTACAAAACCTAGCTAGGTGACAGGGAAGGTGGCAGAAGGGAATTGGGCCACATCTCCTACCTGCTTAAAAATATAATCATTAAAATTCTCTATTTTTTAAAGACAGAAAATTGGAAGATCATCTCTTTATTTTCCCCTGCAAATTCATTCTAATGTTAAATATCAAAGCGATAAATTTTTACTTAGCAACAGATTTCCTTTATGTAGGATGGTTTATTTTGTTACATGACCATATCTCCCCAAATTTAATTTTATGATTATTTGGGGCTTATATTCTAATATAGTAGAATTTAGAATCAAGTCCTTGTATATTTTATCAGATGAAATATTAATTTTTATATCAGGTAATGCATACAAAGACCTTGGGAACAGTGCTTAGCAAATATTGAGCACTTAAAATTAATAGGCATTTTGTTTTGTATTATTATTATCAGTATTTTAAAATGGAAACATCCATTATATCCAGCCATAAGGGATAGGTTAATAATGTACATTACATACATTTGGGGGATTAGAACAAAGACATTATTGAAGACTTCCATAAAAATTATTTCATTAAATGGGAGACATACTTATAGAAATCTATTTAAAATACTAAGATATAATACCTTTCATATGCTATGCTGGAAAACATCTCTTACACATAATAAAAAGGCTTATGAGGAAATACACATAAAAAGCAATGAACATATATATTTGAATGATGAGACCATGAGTGTTTTTTATTTTTCTTTAATTCTAGTTTTTTGTTTTCTAACTTTTTTTAAAAAAAATGTTACTTCAATGTGGAAAAAATATAAATATATGCACTTTAAAATAAACGGCTAATCCTATTTTTCAGAGAAATATCTAAGCACGAGTTACCAGCATATCTTTATCAGAACACTTTTGCAAAAGTGTAACTGATTCCTTCTCTGTAGTTTAAAATGTATCTTGAGGTTAGTGCTCCAAATTTCAAGTTGTAGCAGTAACCTTTGTAATTCCTATAACCTTTGTACTTGGCACACATATCATTTACCATTTATTTTGGTTTCTTTTTCCAATTAAGTGGCAGAATTTGCAATCTCTATTTTCTCCCATAAATTAAGTCAATTAGACAAGTAAATGAAGACTGAGCACAGTGAGACTTAAGGCCACTTCTCTATGCTTGAGAGAAAGGAGCTTTGCTCCTTACAGAGCTCTCCTTTTGAGAACCAGAGGTAATGGTTACGATTTGCTAGAAAGAAACAGAAGAGTGTGCTCCCTTGCTCCTTCTCTTTATTGGCATATTCAATTTCTGGATGATCGATTATTGCCTAGAGTCTTGAGGAAGTCTGGGGACGTGAACTCGGCTCTCCCTGGAATGCTTTAGTTCAGCCAAGCCCTAGGCAAACAGGCATCTGTAGAGGGACTATGTTGAAACCCTTCAGGTGTAATGAAAGAAGTTAACATCTACATTACTCTAAAGCAGTACTTTACAAAACGTGGTCCCTAGAACACTAGCACTAGAATAATCTGGGGAGGATTCTCAAAATGCAGATGTCTCAGCTCTACCCCAAAACAATTCAATAAAAATATTTAAGGGTGAAAATCGAATACAGCCAATTTTTTAAATGCCTCGATGACTTCCTTTACCTGTAAAGATTTTAGAACCAGTGTGTAAAGTTTCACGTTTACAAGCAAGAGCCATTAAGTCCTTCTGTAGATCACCTGAACATTAACAACTGGGATAGTCTAGACACTTACGTACTCTTTTTCTCCAGTAATTGTCTTCTTTGATGCCAATATTTGTTTCTCTGATAGAGGCTTTAACCAGCTTGACACTTTTCTTTCTTTGCTTCTGGGGAAATAGGAGTACAGTAATAATCCTAATATTTTTCCTTTAAAATGTACCAATAATAGACATTTAAATTTATCAATCATTTCTTCCTTTCACTTGCCCCTTTCCCTAAATCAAGGAAAAGAAAATAAATACTTATTGAGTACTTTTTCAATATTATGCAATTTGATGCCATTTCCAAACAGCTACAATTGGTATGGAGTCTAATACACAATTTTCCATTACAAGTGACAGAAAATCCACTCTGGCTAAAACACTGAATGGAATAAACAGAAAAATACAGACGTAGGATGAATGGGCTCCAGGTGAGGCTACATCCAGTGATGCAATAAAATCTTCAAAGAAAGCTAATATTAGGCATGCACCTCATCTTAATATTAGTTCTCTTCATGATATTAGGACTCAGCAGATTCTGGTGACTACATTCTTGTTTACATCTAGAAGGAAGAAGATGTTAGTCTAGGTAGACATCACACAAAAATGAGGAAATTATTTTTCCCAGAAGCTTCAAACAAATGTCTTGCACCTGATTTGCCCCACAATTTAGTCAAATATTCATCTCCGAATCAATTATTGGGTACTGAAGATAATTGCCTTAGACCAACAGATTCCTCTCCTGGAGTTGGAGGCATAGATACCTCTTCCTAGAGCATATGGAGAAAAACTAATACCAAAATGGAAGCCAAAATGAAAATCAGTTTACTGCTTACAAAAGTGCAAGGAAGGCCACAGCCAACAGCACTTCCTTATAGTGAGGGAGACAGAAATGTCCTAGGTTCCTATTTAGCTACATAGTCTATCAACAATTAGCACCTAAGTCACCTGGATATGTGAATAAAAGACTCCACCCATCAACAAATAAAACAACTTTGGAAAAATACATAATTAATGCATAAACCCATCTACTTTCAAAATACTTACATAGCCTGGCCAGGCATGATGGCTCATGCCTATAATCCCAGCACTTTGGGAGGCTTGAGGCCAGGAGTTCAAGACCAGCCTGCTCAATATAGTGAGATCCCTGTCTCTACAAAAAATAAGGAAAAATTAGGCTGGTATGGTGGTGTGTGCCTGTAATCCCAGTTACTCAGGAGGCTGAGGCAGGGGGATCGCTTGAGCCCAGGATTTGGAGGCTGCTGTGAGCTATGATTGTGCCACTGTACTCTACCCGGGCAACAAATAAAACCTTGCTTCTTGAAGAAAAAAAAAAATTACATAATCTTATAAATTAAGCAATACATTTTTATTATTTGTATAAAGTTATATATACTTTTGAAAAAAGCTTATAAAGATAATGTAAGAGAAATACCAAGAAAAGAATAACTGGAATAAAAAGAATAACTGGTATCTGTTTTCAGATGTTTATTTTCATTGGATTATCATATTTGGGCAGTGTAATTGTCTCTAACTTTTCTACTCTTTGGAGTAGAATGGAGATATCGTTGTATCATTTTAGCTTTTTGATAAGAAAAAATAAATCTATATACATAAAACATGTTTTCTGATAATCAACTGAGACAGGAATTTGTCCTCTGAGTCATTTTAAAATGATTTGAAAGGCAGTGGAGGAGAACACATGCAATTATGATTTCATAAGAGATGATATTGATTTAGCAACATACGGTATGATTATACATAAAAATTAACTGATAAGGTATACTGTAAAATTTTAATCACAGTAGTCTACATATAGCTTTTGTAATTTACATGCTCATATATGATATGAAAAGCAGAATCCCCAGGTGTCCAAGGAACAGTGTCAACTGAATCTCTCTGTGATTATCAACATTTTCCTTAGCAAATATTATAAACTCTTTCCCTGCCCCAAGTGGTTAACTTAGTGTAGATATAAGTCTAAATTTGCTTTTCTCTTCCACCTTCAGAGAACAGGACATCAGGAAGACTAATTTAAATCAGGCAAACAAGGCAAATATACCAAACTTTTAGATAGGAGAAAATGTGTATAGCAGTTATTTTACAGCCATTCCTCAGTATCTGTAGGAGGTTGGTTCCAGGACCCCTGCAAATACCAAAGTCAGTGGATGCTCAAGTCCCTTATATAAAATGGCATGATATTTGCATATAAACTATGAACATACTCCTGTATACTTTAAATCATCTTTAGATTATTTATAATACCCAATACAATGTAAACACTACATAAATAGTTGTTATACAGTATTGACTTTGTATTATTTTTAATTTTTTTTCCGAAGTATTTTCCATTCAAGACTGGTTCAATTTCCCATGCAGACCCTGCAGATACTGAGGACTGCCTGTGATTACATTAGGGACAGGAGTAGAAAGGGATAAGCTAGAAATCCCAGGGTAAAAAGTATTACTGAAGGGCTATTTGTAAAGAGAGTTGAGGATTCTTATTACTTAAAGGCAAGGCATTATCAACTGAAAGCCCTCCACCTTCCTATGTCTGGCTTAGCAATTAGAAATAGAAGAAACATTACAAGGAAAGATAATATTTGTTGTATGTCCTACTATGTGACAGGGCATTATAAAAATAATTTAGCTGTGTTCAGGGTTATGTTACCCATAACTTACATATTAATTTACCATTATTCAAAGGAGCAGTCATGTTGAAACTAGAGTCACTTTGTTTCAATTCCAAATTCTGAGCCAAGATTCCTATTAGCCTAGGTAGGGTCAGCTGCAAGACCTTAGACAAATCAGCCAGTGGCATCTGTGGAAATGACTTTGATTGGCCAAATTAAGTCACATGCCCATTTATGGACTGATAAACCATCTCCAGTTTGTCAGTGTCCCAGTGCAAAAGCATGACTGCCCCATATATCACTAAGTAGATAGAACTAGGAAAAGAAGGTTTCTGAGAAATTGGTAGGAGAGGGTGGAGCTGGGCAGATAAAAATCAGGTTTCTGCAGGAGCCATTTTGAAAGTGTTCTCTCTGACCATATTTGGGACAATATGAGTGTCAAATGATACCAGTGACGGATTATAACTAATCAAATAAAATAAATATGCGTGAGGCCAAATTGATATAAATAAATGAATATATAGAAAATTTGTTACTTAAACAGAATGCCAAGTAATAAATGTAGAAAGCATGATGGAGCTAAAATATCATCAATGTTTACTGAAGTAATAGGTTCGAAGAATAGACATTTTGTATTAATATTATCTCAAAAAATGTTCCCACAAATTTCTCATTAATACAAGGAAACATAGTGCTACAGAGTAGAAACCTGAAAACCCCACCTTAACCAAGGGATCAAAGTTAACATCCTGGGCCTCTTAATATGAAACACTTAAAAGGACATGATATCACTTCTGTGATATTTTTGTCCACGTGCATAATCTGAATCTAACCATGAGATGCAGCAGACAAACTCAAACTGAAGGATATTCCATAAGATAACTGGCCTATACTCTTCAAAAATGCCAAGCTCTAGGTACACAAAGGAAAGCTGAGATACTTTTCTAAATTAAAAGAGACTAATGAGTCATGACATCTAAATGCAGTGCATGATTCCAAATTGGTTCTTGGACTAGAAAAAATGGTAGATAAAAAAGACATTATTGGAACAATTAAATATGAGTTGTGTATTAGGTAATAGTATTATGTTTTTGTTAAAGTTCCTTATTTTGATAATCATAGTGTGGTTATGAAGGAGAATGTCTTAGTTCTTGTGAAATATATACTGAAGTATTTAGGGATAACGGGGTATAGTGCCATAACTTACTTTTATATATCAGTCAGTGGATGTTGACTGCTGGTGAATAATACATCAAGGATGTGAACTTTTGAAATAGCGAAGATCAAAACTGTGGCTATTACAATCAATGCTTAAATATGTGGTCCATTGTATGCTATAAAATGAATATTTAGAATATTATATGCTGCCGATGCTTTTTATTTTGTTCTAGGACTCTAAGAAATAACTGTGCCTAAAGAATGGATCATAAACTTTTTTGCAAACATGTTTTCCTTACTGACTCATGCACTTATTCTCACATTATATGAATAAACTTTAAATGAATTGCATAGATATCCAATCAGGGGAGGAAGGTTCTCTGGAGAGATAACAGGATTAGGAAAAAATTTCTAGAAAAATCTAAGTGTCTTATTTGTCATTTTAAAATTAGATACCTAAGATGTTCAAACTCCAAACCACACTTTTTTCCAAACAATATACAAAGGAACAGCTTTGTTTCAGAAATTCTGTTAACATGCAAATTTTTAAATTGTCATTTCTGGTAATATGTTTTAATATGTTTTTTCATGTTTTTAATATTTCAAGGTTGGCAGAAGTTTTACTTGATAAATTGAAACCTGTGCAGATGATAATAATGGGATGGGCAACCAGGCTTACAATTGGGCAATTTTTATTATTAAAAGTCATATATTATTTTAACATGTTCCAAGTAACATTTTTAATTAAACAGGTTTAGACTTTTTATTCAACTTTACAGCATTATATTTAATAATGATTCAAAGACTCATATATTTCAGAAGCAACAGATAATGTCTGAAATGAAGGATGGCAGAAATTACCTAATCGAAATAAAAACTGATACCAAGAGAAGCTGAGTAAAGAGCCAGTAAGAACTTTTGTCCTGTGTTTCTCTTAAAATATTCTTTCTTATTCCACTTTTACCATCTTACTCCTTCTTAATGGATGTCCTCAAAAATGATAAAAGGAGAAAATAGTAAAAATTGAAAGCAAAGAAAACTTGATAAAATATTTAGCAGGAAAAAAATAGAAATTTTGGAGTAACGTGAGAGTATTAGTCTGTAACATTTTTTCTATGCTTATATCTAAACTTTCTTTGCAATACTTAGTAGCTGGTTGACCAAAGCAGGCAGTTGCTAAATAGCACACTTGGGGTTTGAATGAGTTAACAGAGATTTCAGAAGTAAAGAACATAATACAAAATAGCATATTCTGAAACACAGTCCTCAGTAAACTGACTGATTCACTTGCATAAAACATTTTAGGAAAGCTCCTCTAGACATTTTGTTGCGGAGTAAATTAAAGAAGAAAAAAGCTTCCGTCTTTCCTTATTCCTTGCCCTCCCTTTTCTCTGTCTAGTTATATGGCTGTAGGTTCTGCATTTGTTTTTTGTTCACAACAAAACTAGCTAGCTGTAGCTATAAATCTGCATTTCATCTAAATTTGAGGAGAAGGTAGGTAGAGCACATAAGGAAAGAATATTGTCACTGTAGAGGCTTATGCAAACAAAAACAAAAACAAACAACAAAACAAAGCAAAAATAACCAAGAAAGAAAGAGAGAGAGATTGTGTGAGAGAGAGGGGGGAGGAAGGGAGGGAGGAAAGGAGGAAAGAAGGAATGGAGGGAGGAAAGAAAAGAAAAAAGAGAGAAAAAATTTTTTAACTTACAGTTTGTAAATGGTAAGGAATCTCCTTTTAATATGTGCCATGCTGGGACCCAGAATTCTGATTGCTTCTTGTTCTTTGCTTGTTGTACCGAGATTTCTTCTATGCAAAACTACCCGTAGATTGAAAGATACATAAATGGAAATAGATAGAAGTGTATATATGTATGCCTGTGCATATATATGTATATATATGTGTGTCTGCCTAATTTTAGAAAAAAAAATCATCAAATAGTGCTCTAAATTAGAATAAGAACTCAAGTCCTAATGATAAATTAGAATGCAAAGAAGCCAAAGACTCCTAAATATTATTAAAAATTAACAACAGATACGGTACTCTGCTCCTTGGCCATCAAAGCAGAAAGGGTAACCTATTCAATCAAGTAAATAATATTTCTCACAGGCTGAACAGAGGTTTTTTGTTTGTTTGTTTTGTTTTTTAAAGGAAGTGTTTCCTACCAGCCTTCATAGCTAGTACACTACAGTAGAGTGTGGGAGAGGACAGTGCTATCTTTAACAGTATTTATACAACACATTAAATAGTAGGTTCTTGGTGTTTTTCATGTTAGAGTCTCTCAATGTAAATAGAGTTCATGATACCAACTGGTAGAGCATGCAAAACAATTCTGAATGAAGTCAAGAAAAGGGGGGAAGGGGTAATCCTTCTCTACAGTTTTCTCATTATTAAACAAAAAAATGGCTCCAAATTAAACAGTATGCCCCTTACTAGCAAAAATGTTAGATTAGTGTGTAATCCTGTACAAGGCATTATTTGTGCAGCTGAAAAGTTTCTACCATGAAAATCTTATATTTCATATAAGAGAGGGAGGAATTGATATACATTTTAAGGGGGAATGGATACACATTTTAAAATCTTTGAAATTGTGATCAGTTTGTGTTAGATTTGATGAAATATGATACTTTTTGAAACAAATGACCTTTTACCCTTAGATCCTACATAGTTTAAACAACCCTGGTGAAAATGTTATGTTGATGTGTTGATTTGCAGTTTTCATACAAAAGATAATTAATTGCTCCTTGGAGGTTTGGGTTTGAGATGAATTTCTGTGAATAAATTAATCTCCCGAACCTTTTACTCCTACAGAGAAAGGAGTCCCTGAGGTCAGGACAAACTCTAGCATTACAAACAAGATGTACTTTCCTTCTGTATGATTGCTTCCTTCAAGAAAATGATTAGAAAGATTAACATGCAAATAACAGATGAAACCAGCTCTTACAAGGGGGAAAAAATAGCTACCAATACATTCTGAAAAATCACTGAGACCAAAATCTATTTCTATAAACGTCACTTAGTTTTATGATAATCAGAATACATTGTTTGGAGAAAAATATTAATTTAGGTAGGTCTGAAGAGTTGTCACCCAGTTAATTAATCCCATCTGCTATTTTTACTGTCGGAGCTGCAGCAATCTGTTTGCCAGGAATTCAAAATCAGAAAAAAGGCCCCATGAGCCCCACTAACAATCTTTGTCTACAATGTCTTTCCCCTAATATACATGAATTCAAATTTGAAAAGGTGACGAAGAAAAAAAAATTATCAGGATAATCTGCTTTATTTCATTTGTGTTCATGGAAATTTAGAAAATTAACTTTAAATATCATGACATTCAAAAAAACCAAAACTGTGAAATTGCAGGGGAAAAAAAAGAAGGGAGGTGTAGGAATATGATTAAAAATTTTACCTTTGTTCCCAAAATAACGTGAGTGCTTTCACTTGCAATTAAAATGTGTACTTTATTCCTTATAATCTCCTCCTTGATTTCTTATGTCAAAAATTGTTCTTCACTCTCTTATGTTAACTTTGGAGTCAAATTTGAAAGGTGAATTTTTTCGTACTTATCATTCTACCTAGTCTTTATTCTTTAGATAATACTGTATTTTGAGAGGCCTAATCTTAGACTACTTGTTGAGAAATAACTCACATGTGACAATGTAATGTGAGTAATTACCTGCATTATAAATTTCTAAAATAGACATATGGCATCTTGTTTTCCCCAGTGAGTTTATCACTCAGATACTTAAGTAAATGCATTAACTCTTTAAGACACCCATTTCCCTAAGCCTTTAGATGATGTTAGAGCATCAAATATAAATAAACTGAGGTATTTATCAATAAAGAAAATGGAGAAGTCTATTACATGTACATATGTTAATATAACCACTGAACTCATATATCGGATTTATCACAGAAAATGTCAATTTTCCTTTCATAGTTGGTTATCTGATGAAAAAGCTGCCATAAAAATCACCAAGAAGTAACCAACCACCAAAGCTAACATGCTCTTTTTAATTCTTATTTTGATTGATCTCGCAGTCTGACACTTATTTCTTCCCTTCAAACCTGATTATAATCCAACCTTTATGATTAGCTTTTCCCTTTCATAAAGATGTCTTCCAACCCTTATTATTTTTTTGCTCTGTTTTTTTCCTAGAACAAGTCTATTCATACCAGTGGGCTGAGGTGTCATCTATACCAGTGTGTCCAGCTTTCAAATTGTATTTGCACCTGCTAGATTCCTCTACCTATATGCATTTTAAACTTAACCCAAAAAATATGATCACATTTTATTTTACCATAAACTTGATCTCACCTATATTATTATGATGGAACTATTAGCATTCCCATTTATTGTGTCCAGTTAATTATAAAAATCAGTCATTCCTCTTTCTTCTTTACTCAATTATTCGTTGTTTACAAAGTCATGATGCTTGTCCTGAAATGTATGTTTTTTTGAGGATGGAAACCAGTAATTCCCACATTGTTTTTCAGTATTACCTCAGTCCTGACTTTATATTAGGTACACAGCAAATATTTACTGATGTGCATACAATTCCAAAGAATTATTAAACATCATCCATATTATTTGGTTGCCATGGAATTTTGTTGTTGGAATATTGCTTGGCATTAGTGGGTTATAACAGGATTTAATTTTTTTCTCAAAAACCCAATTTTTATGATCTTATCTGTCAAAATGGGATTTTTTCTTTTTCTATTTCACGCCACATGTAGGGAAAACCTATATAATACCAAGGAACATCCAGTATTTTTACACATTCATTTAGGAAAATGAGTATGTTACTAAACCTTTTAACTAATTCCAGGTTATCCTGGTGACATTCACTGATTTATCAATTTGTTGACAATATGAGATATTAATCTCCCCCTTATACTCGGGTCATGTAATTATGTAATTTTAAGACAGATTTTCATTCAACGCATACCTACTGAGTACTTACTGTATGTAAGGAACAGGCCTAGGCACTTGGGTGCATCAATAAACAAAACAGATAACAATCCTTACCCTCAAGAAACTTAATTTCTAGTGGGAAAAAAACACAATAAGCAATAATCGTAATAAATAAACATATATCATGCTAAGTTACGAATGAAAAAGAGATCAAATGAAAAAGGTGGATGGTGAATATGTGAGAGAAAGGTTGCAGTTTTAAAGAGGGGGGTGGGAGAGAACAACTGAAACTTTTTTGACCTTCTTCCAGAAATTGTGACTGAAGAAGATAGATTACAATCCTTTTCTCCTTTCCCAATTGGGAGTTGTATTTTTTTTTCTTTTGTTCCCAATCAACTTCCAGCCTAAGTAGTGTGATAGAAAATCTAATGTACTGAAGAAATAAGCTCTGAAATAGCCAATGAAAGGAGCCATTCCTAAAGAGTGAAGAGTTAATGAAGAATTTTTAACAGCCTATCGACTCAACTTCACTCTGTTACCATTTAAATGGCCTCAAATGGGATGTGAAGCTTAACATATCACGCAATAGCATGTAGTTTCTGGTGGCTGCAAACATTTCTCATTAATCTTGGTTGCTCGCTACATCAGCAATAACAAGAAGTTTGGAGAGAGTCGACAGCCTAGCCTCAAATTTCTTTCTTTCTTTTGTTTTAAAGATGGGAATAAGAGAATGTAACAAAAAGTAAAAATTGTGAACATTTTCCTTATTATTTTTATTAAAATAAGTTCGTTTTTTAAACAAAAGAATTAATTAATACCTTGTCAATATTGATGATATGACTACACCCTGTATTCTGTTTCCAAAAAATAAAAAACTCATATGTAACTCACATGCCTGTATCCTGTTGTATTTCCTGTTCATGCTGTGTCATAAATGTTCACATATCTTAGATTTCATGTTTTAATCTTGTTATCAAATTCATCCAAAGTTCTGAACACTCTATTTTACTCATTTTATATTGGCAGTTGTTATTTGTTTTATAAATTATGAATCTATATTGTGTATACCTGTATGTCTCACTCCCAGAAAGTATATCATATTTATGATCACTTGGCAACATGCCATCTAAAACAAAGTATTTTTCTTTTCTATTGGCACAGATATTGACAAAATACTATGTTTTATGCAAGTGATAAAATTTACATATGTTCTACTTATTAATTTAAAAGCATTCATAAGCAAACAAATCTCCAATTTCTCAATGTCTTGACTGGTTGCTCCCTTTACTCTGTGATTAGGGTGAGCAAACACCCTTATTTTCCCAGAATCGGTCCAATCTGTGACTGGTATCTCAGCTTACAATCAATAATTCCCCTTTTCACTCTAGAGAGCGTCTCTAGTCGTGTGATAAATTAAATGGTCACCGTATCCATGACTGATATGAAACCTGGCTATCATTAAGTACATTGTTCTTTAATGTGACTTGCAAGACATTATTCATCAAATCCTCTACCCTTCTGGAACATCCCCAGCCCTTTTGAGAATTATTGCCATCATCTTTTCTCCCTTCAACAAAGTCATGGACATTTATCCTCATTAGTTGAAGGCTTTTGCAATTGGTCTTACTCCATATGTCTAAACCCAGCTCTCAACTTTTTTTGTATTTCATGCTTTTGAACAACCAAACGATATGATGCCTCAGTTCACTCCCTTGTTCATCTCTAACAATATTCATTTCTATCCAATTTCATATCCATAACTATTCCCTAGATCTTGTCTGCTTTACCACTGAAATCTGATATTCAGATATTCCTTTTTCTCACCATGCCTCCCATTTTCATATCCCCTTTGCTTCACCATTAATTACTTGCCTTGAATCTGTTCTTTGATCTCATCAACACTTCAAAGATTTGACCACTTAATTACCTTCCTTTCAGTGATTTTTGCTAACTCTTTGAGCCTTGGTTTTAAACCTGTTTAAAATATTTTTTCCTTTCATATTTGCTTCATTTTCTGTTTGTCCTACTCCCACACAGGAACATACATTCTGGAAGAAGAGGGATTTTTGTGTTTTTTACACTGCTGCCTTTCTGGCATCTACAAGAGTGCCTGGCACATGGTAGACCCCCAAAAGATATTTGTTGAATGAATATTTGAATCAGGCAGATTACAAATCAAATGTAAACTCAGAGATACCTATTCTGATTATCAAAATTCAAAAAAACCCTCCATTTTGACTCTCGTTTATACTCTAGAAATATCCCTATTTTATTTGTTCTTAGCAAGTAGCAGCTCCAGAAATTTTCTTGCTTATTTATTTATACTTTTTTTCACTTTAAATTCAGGAACTCATTCTTATTCACTACTCTATGTCTTGTACTTTAGAGTAATTTATAGTATATTATAGGCCTTCAGTAAATTATGTGTTCATTTGGTAACTTTTCTGTAAAATGTGGGTAGTTACATCATCTAGTCCACAATGCTCCTGTAAGGATCAAGTGATATAACATATAAGGAGCTTGGTGCATTACCTAGCAAAAGTCAGCATGCTAGATATAGATATTTTCATTGTGCTATGCAAAACAATAGCAACAGTAGTCTCAAAGGTAAACTGATCATACTGCCTACTTACTACTCTTTTGAATGGCCAACCATTGTCTATAAGATGATAGTCAAACTCCTTAACATTTGAGAGAAGGATGTTTATTATACGACCTTTGCCTAGCTCTCCTGTCTCATCTTATACCCTGTTCAAACCACCTCCAGTGCCATGATACCACCTTACTGAGTTCCATTCAATACCCCACCATCCACTTCCCTTCCCAGGCTTCTGCCAGGAGCTCTTTTGCCACCATTTTTTAACCTGGCTTGTGTCTCCACAGGCCCAAGATCTCAGTTGAGATCATTCTTCCTTTGCAAAGCATTCTCTGACTCATAAAGCAGCATCCTGTGTATTAAAATGGCCTTTTTTCTTCCTTTTTCCTTGCTAGTCTTCTCCCCTAGACTGCAAAGTCTTCAAGGACAGGGATTATTTCATGTTTATCTTTACAGCCTTGGTACTTGATGAAGTGGCTGACACATGGTAGGTACAGGACTCACAGGCTTCCATCAGTACATCTACCTACACATCAGCTTCTGCCTTCCCTCCTTTTGT
Source organism: Propithecus coquereli (assembly GCF_000956105.1). Classification (NCBI taxonomy): domain Eukaryota; kingdom Metazoa; phylum Chordata; class Mammalia; order Primates; family Indriidae; genus Propithecus; species Propithecus coquereli. The sequence goes on from NW_012134081.1 coordinate 3,916,323, forward strand.
TGTCAATGAAATGAACATATGCATCCATATCTAATCCCCAT
>NW_012134081.1:3919878-3921457 GCF_000956105.1 Propithecus coquereli
GAACGAAGGAATGAATACAAATGATTGTAAAATAAAAACTCGTCACGTGCACGCTGACAGCACAAGCGCACGACAGTGAACGACGCAGCGCTCCGCACTCAGCGAGGCGCCATGTTGACGAGGTTGGCTTTCAGCTTTGTGGCGGCAGGAGGCGCTCCTGACAATTTTCGCTTGCGACATCTATTCCTGGATTTAACCCACCGCCAGGAAGACCACCGTCATTCACTCCCTGAGCCACCAAAAATTGGTAAATCATTCTCTGACTAGTTTTTAGTAATATTTCTTAATTTAAATATATGCATAGCTCACATTTATTTCAGTGTTTCCTATTAGAAGTGTTTTGGGTCTTCAATTATAAGTTTGGTGCTGTTTTTGTGAGTAGAAATATGCCACAGAAACTTAACTCTTTTCTGTGTCAATTATTCTGTGGTAAAATGGGTCCTTATATGTCGTTTTGCTTGAAGTCACAGTTCCGCGAGCCTATCCTGGATGGTAAGTGTCCCTCCACCATTCTATGAATACAAATAATGCTGCAGTGAACAAACGCTGTGTGCACATACTCACATTTTTGGAGGTGTATTGTCAGGGTTGATTTCTGAGGGGCCTTGCCCCAGTTCTTTGGCTCCTGGTTTGAAGGAATTATAAACCAGGCCAGTGCGACGGAGTGGTGACAGACACTTCATTCACACTGCCACACAGGCAGCTGTTTCGCAAGCACAGGAGTATAAAGCGAAAGTCCGTTTCCTGAGGGGAAATGGGTCTATCTCTTCGAGTGGAAAAGACCCTGAGGTTTTACCACACTTCTGCTTTTGTATCTATGCCTTATGATATGCTAAATGGGGGCTGGAATATTGATTACGTTTCTAGGGTAAAAGGTGGAGAATTTTTAGAACTAAGGGCCCTCCCCAATTTTATGGTTATAGGGCAACTTCCAGGGATTGTTGTGGAATTTGTAAACTGTCATGGAGATAGTGGGTGTGATTTTTACCGCGTTAATGTATGTTAATGAGGAAAAGGTCACCTTTGGAATTGAGCTCCTAGGTTCTGCGCATGCTCCTGGCTGGGAACAGAGCCGAACTGGAAGTTTCTGCCATTGCGGGTTTGCGTTCTAAATGCTCATTTTAAATCTCTTCCTTTGGTCCCCCTCCTCTTTTCCTGTGGTTAACGCTGCCCACCTACACCTGTCTCTAACATGTATCTTTGGGGTAAATTTCTAGAATTAAGATTGATGGATTGAAGAGTAAACACAGATGTGATATTTTGCTAGATATTGCTAAATTCCTGTCTATAGAAGTTGTAGCATTCATAATCCCATTATCAATGTGTAAGAGTGCCTGTTTCCCCACAGTCCTGATAATAGATGTTATTGTCAAGTTTGAATTTTTGCTAATCTTATATAGGAAAGAAATGGTACATCAGTATCATTTAAATTTACATTTCTTTATTATGAGTGTTATACGAATATCCTTTCGTATGTTTAATGGCAATTTTCATGTCTCTTTTTGTGAATAGCGTGTTGATGTATTTTGCCCATTTCACCATAGGATTCTTGGCCATATTAGCCTCAACTTTCAAAAGG
>NW_012134081.1:3921507-3923794 GCF_000956105.1 Propithecus coquereli
ACACGCATCATGCACACAGGCACACACACACACCCACCCATATTTTTTTCTGAAACATCAGCAGGTGATACAAAATGTATGATAAATGGACATTTAATCCTAAATGCTTCAATGAATATTTTCTAAAAGTAGTAATATCTTCTTTCTTATATTACCACAGAAGTTATCTTCATAAATATCATAATTGTATCTTATCTACCATCCACATTCCAAATCTGTCAGTTGATCTATTAATAACAATGTCTTTTATGCCTCCCCCTCCTCTTGAGTATAAGACAGGCTAGAGTTAGTTATTTCATGTAGTTGTCACATCTCTTTAGCCTATTCATTCTGAAACATTTCCACAGATTCTCTGTCTTTTATGACATTGATATTTCTGGAAAAAAAAGTATAGCCCCCCAACACACACACTATTTTGTTAATATAACAGTCCTCCTTCTTGGCTGAAATAGGCAATATTGTGCCCATCTCAAGGTATCACATATGGAGTCACACAATGTCATCTGTCCGTCATTGATGATATTAACTTTGGTCACACATTCAAGGTACAACCTGATTCCTCCACTTTATAATTACTATGATTTTTTTCTTCTTTACAACTTACAAATGGTTTGTAAGACAAAAATTTAATGAAAAAATCCTGTCCCCATTCAAAACTCCCCTCTAGACTTAGTATCCATGATAATCTTGCCTAATTCAAACTTAACCAGGATTGTTGCAAAATGATGATTTTCTAACCCTGGTCTTCCTTCCACATTTACCGTGAGCTTTCAGCATTTTACTGTAAGCAAGACTCCTCCCTCCTCTCTCATTTGTTTACTTGTCTCTTTATTGTCATATGGACTCAAGATTTCTTATGTTTTCATTGATTTATAATCCATTACTGTATTTCATTATTTTGGTGCTAAAATTGTCTAGATTTGATCAGTCTGGCTCCTGTGTTCTTGTTACATGCCCTCACCATTTTTTGAGTACTGACTTACTTTCTGACGTAATAAGATATTATAGGCTCATTTTGTACATATTCTGCCCTGCCTTGACTATCAGCGATTTCTCCTAGGAACTCTGGTTCCTTTTAGTGAGGAATGGAGGAGAGATCAAGATGGGGTGCAAGGTGTCCTTTGGGTATCTTTGTTCTTTCGCCCTTTCAGCAATCAGATCTAGAAGATATATGTATGCACATATACATATATATAAATATATACAAATACAAAGGATTATATTTACTTCCGTGCATACGCACATACAGATGAAATCATAAGTTCGCAGCAATACCTTAAATTCCAGTGCATTCCCACGGACTTCTTTCTTGCTTCGTTCGTTCCATATTTGTTTTCCTGTTCTTCCACAGTGAGGATCCTGCCTCCAACAACTTTAACACATTTACACCTTTGCTCAGTCCTGTAATACATCTAAAACAGTAGGTGCAATTTAGGATTCTAAAATAGTTGCAGAATTTTTATGGCCATACAACCAAAATAAACAAACCTACTTTAAAAGTTTAGGATTAGTTTGGAGTTCTCTCCCTGCTTTTACCTGGCCTGCCCAACACAGAGGCTATGTAGACAAAGACTGTGTGTATAACTTACTTTGACGAAGTCTTCCTCCCTTCCTTCCTTTCCTTTTTTCTTCCTCCCCATCTGTGTAATTATGATATTTGTAGCAACAAAATTAGGTTGATTTAGTTCTGTTTTCTTTCTGTTTTAAATTATTTTCCATGTTCCCATTCTTATGGGAAGTAAACAATTATATTAAATTACATTTTTTAAGATGTAGAATATTAACATGACTTCAAAAGAAAAAAAAATAAACTAAAAGTTGTAGTCATAGAACTATTCTTCCTGCTCTGTCCCTTCCAATACATTCCCCTACCCCTGGAGATAACCAATTTTATTGCGTTTTCTTGGTTTTGCTTTGTGGACTTTTTTGTTTGTTTATTCTTCCTGCGTTTTGTAATTATAAGCAGATATATGTATGCCTTCTTAACTTGGTTCTTACACAAAATGGAGCATACAATATGCTTTTTGCACATTCTCCTTCCCACACACACACACACACACACACACACACACACTTCTTCTGTAGGTCATCTTCTGTAGATCTGGAAATCACTCCATGTTATAAAGTTTTCTCATTCCATTTTAGAGCTGCAAAGTACTCCACTGTATGTACCATAGTTTATTTAAACGATCTTGTATGTTTGAAATTTTAAGTACGCCCGGTCCTCAAATAACATCATTTTCTTCAACGTCTTTCCTTACAATATTGATGAGAAAAAAAAAAAAAA
>NW_012134081.1:3926153-3930672 GCF_000956105.1 Propithecus coquereli
CCATATGTTTTCTAGTCCCTATGTAGATTTTTTTTTCATTTAGATCTCTCATATATTTAGAATTTATGATGTCATGAGTGATCTGATTATATCTTTTACCAAATGGTTACCCAATTGTTTCAACACCATTCATGAAAAAGATTCAGAATGCCCTTTCTGTGTTTTTGAAATTATGGAATCAGTCTAATTCTCAAAGATAACTGATTGCAAATCACTGAGGATTTTTCTTTATCTTTAAAGTCTAATATTTTAACTAGGATATGGGCAGAATTGATCATTTTGGGTCAGTTTCCCTTGCACTCAGTGGGCTCTTTCAATGTGAAGATGAAGTTCTTCTTTAATTTATGGAAACTCTTGTGGAGTTATAATTTTAAATATCAATTTACTTTCATGTTTTTATTTTCTTTTCTAGGGACACCAATAATATGAATGTTTGACCTCATTTGTATGTTTTTCACTTTAATCACTTTCTCTATGACCCTTTTTACTTCTTTCTTGATCTCATTTTTATTCTCTTGGTTGTTTTACTAATTTTCTTTAGTGCCTTAAGTTGTCATTTATTTCTAGTCTCTCTTGTGCACATTACAATTGGTTTCTTTTTTTTAGATTTTGTCTTTTTTTTTCTATGTATTTCATTAGTTCAATCAACACTTATTTTAATTCTCCCCATTTTCCATTCCTCCTGTTAGTTTTTATATTTCTTAATGAAAGTGCTTTTTCCTATTCCCAAAATGCTCATGTGAGGATATTTAATTCAGTCTAAGGTGTGGTGTTTCAATTTTCATCAGATGATAGTTTCTTTGTTTTTGTTTTTAGGAGGAAATTTTTTCATTAGTAGATTTCTCATTTACATTTTCTAGCATTTTACAATAGTTGTGTGTTTGAAGAGGGCCAATTTTCTTCCATTCTTATTTATTTCCTGATCATGTTTCCTAGTACAAGAGTATCCTCTTGCATCAGTTTTGACCCTTCTCGGTAGTTTCTTCTATAAATGTGTTGTTGCTGGTGGAATTTGGAGTAAAGTTTGGCGTGTCTTAATTTTCTTTTTCTTTATGATCTTTAATTTTCCTTATGTCCTCCTTTCCTCTCCATGCCTTGTCTTAGAGTGGATGGCTGTTTCTTTGTATAGTCAATTCTTTCCCAGAAGCAATGTTCCTCTAAGAATGCTACTTCCAGTTCTGCTCACGTTAAGGCCCGTTCCTCATAGTTGGGGTTATGATGTTCAGTGTTTTTGTGTATTATTTTCCTTCATATTTCTGACAGTGATTTTAACTGAACTTCCTAAGACTTTCTATCTCCTCTGTTGTTTTTTTAGTGTCTCTTCAGTTTTCTCTCTTCTTACCACACCCACAGGCTTGTGATAGTTGCCACAGGTGGGGGTTGTAGGAATTTTTCTTTTTTCTTCTACATACAGGTAATTTGAAGGTTACTGTCTCCTAGTAACCAGTCTTGTGTGATTTTATGTGTTTGCCATGTTGATTTTGTATTGTTTTATGAGGTGAAGGGGAGATTTGGAGTCATGCTGCTGTTTTGCGTAACTCCATTGCTCAATGCTTAGTCCTCATTTTATTTGATTTCTTAAGAGTATTAGACAGCAATGATAACTTCATCCTTCTGGATATACTTCCTTCATTTGGCTTTTAGGGTGCTTCATTCTTGTTTCTCATTATGCCTTTCTCACTGCTCCTTCAGATTCCTTTTCTGGTTCTTCCTCTTCTCTCAGATTTCCCAGCTAGTCTACTGCCTAGACTTATCTCTGAAATTCCAGACTCACATATACAGTTTTTACTAAACATCTGAACTTAGATTTGTAAAAGACACCTCAAACTCAAATGTTCAAAACTGAACTCCTAATCTCTCTCCTCCCAAATTACACCTCTTCTTATTACTTCTCTATACCATCAATGGCAAATACATTATTTTTATTACTAAGGCCAAAACCATGGCAATTTTTTTGACTCTTCTTAAACCCCACATCTAATTAATCAAGAAATTTTACTGTTTCTAATTCCAAAATATTTCTAATTTGTACATTTTCTAACATCTCTACTATTACCAGCTTGGTGAGAAATTCTGTTAAAAACATTTCATACCTGAGCAACATCTTAACTGGTCTTTCTTCTTCCTCCCTTCAATAGCTATAAAGACCAGAGTAATTCTTTTCAAACTTAAAGTACATATATATAATATATATATATTAGGTTTTATATATATATAATATAATCATTCCTCTCCTCTATACCCTCCAGTGGCTCTCTATTTTACTCAAAGTTAAATCCATTATAGTGGCCTACAAAGCCTTACACAAGCTGTCATTTATTACATTTCTGACATTATCTCCTATAAATCCATTGTTTGATCATTCCATTTCGATTTTACAAGTATCTCTGCTGTTCTAAAACAAGCTAGATTTCCTCCTGGATTGGGATTTTGCACTCTCAGTTCTTTCTGCTTAGAACATTTTTCACCTAGATAACTCAAGTAAAGTATATGCTCAAGTATTATCTTCTCATTGGAGCATACTCTGACCTTCCTATTAATACAACTTACCCTATCCATGCTTTCGCACTCTAATCTTGTTCACTTTGCTTTATATTTTTATTCTTACAACATTTATCATCAACTAACATAAAACCTTAGCTACACAGGGATTGAACACTTTTGTTGCTCATGTGTTCCAAGAGGTTAGAAAAGTGCCTGACACATAGTAGTGCTCAACAAAGATCTGATAAATAAATACAGGGTAACTCCTGCAGTTTTCCAATTCTTTACATGTAGATAGATGCCTCATTTACATCTCAATTGTCAATTAATACTAAATGTCTACAGTCATATGTCAGATTTAGAGTCCATGGTTTCTAATGTTTTCTTCTCAAAACATTATATTTAATAAACTGGCTCAATAACTGAGGACCATAGACTATTAAAGGCACTTCTAATAGTGATCTCTTGAGAATATATTCCAAGTTAAAAAAAAAAAGCTAATATCATATCAAATGTTGAATTTTGCCTGTCAAATTTATGAGAAGTGCAATTTGAAAGCTTTCTTATTTTAATATATATCTTGCACATCCTCATTATTTGAAACCATTAAGAAATCTGAAATTACTTGAAATTGAAACTAAATACGCTCTTTTAGATTTTTTTTCCCATTTCGCTTCTTAGTATTATTGCTATGCCAAGCTTTTTCTTTTTCTCTTTAAATCCATTAAAGAAAGCATACAAGAATCACAATGTTAACATATTTCATTCAGCATTTAGTGTTGTTAATTAAAATAGAATCAAAATCATATGCTCATACAACAGAAAAGGACTTAGAGAATATATAGTCCAAACCCGTCAATTTATTGAAATATTATATTAACTGAGGCAGAAAAAAAATTATGTAATTTACCAATGCTCATACAGTTCACTAATGACAAAGTGAGTACAAAAATTCAGGTCTCCCAATAGATGTGAGGGTGATCTAGCTGTAACATCTGTCACCCTTTTAATTGCCAGGTTGATTCTGCTGATCTGGCTGGACAAGCAGGTTTTTCCATCTTTCCTCACCTCATCCCTCCAGAAGCTGAGCACTCACTCTAGGAGATGACCTTCGCGTATAGAGGAGGACCATTCTTCCCTCAAAGGTATATGAATAGCTGTACTCCCTGCTAGAAACTCCAAACAAGCCCTCAAGGCCCATTTGTAAACAACATGGGCAGTCAACCTTCTGCTACTCCACATACATGCAAATGAGGCACTGCACATGGCAGTCAGCCTTTAAAAAAAAAAAAAAGAAAAAGAAAAAAGAATCAGGTCCCCAATTCTCAGCTTAAGGTACTTTCTACTATCCTATATTATATTATCATATGAAAATATCAGCAATATTTTTAGTATAATATAAAGGCATATAGTGTCTTTTTCTTTTTTCCTATCAGTTTCTATTTCATCATCCATCCATGTCTTGTAACAGATTTGTACATATTTGAACTGAAACAAAAATGTTGAGATGTTAGATATTTTAGTTTCTCTATCCAAAATAAAAAAAACTGTTCATAAATTATTATAGAAAATGTGTGCCCATATCACTTGGGACATTTTCTTGTCTACCTAATATAAAAAGATCCAACAAAAACTTGCTAAACTGTAGGGCAATTTGTATCTCACATACCAAAAAGTTCCGTCAGAAAGTTTCCAGAATTGTTTAATTATATGGTTCAATAACTCTACCAAATTTTCTTCCACATTTCCATTCTGTCATCTTCAGCTTGTGCACTTGTGCTTAGTCTGTCACTGTTCATAATCCAATGATGCTTGACACTTTTCCAGTGCCATGTGCATGTGCGTTCCAATATCTATGGGAAGTTAAGGGGGACTCTTCTTGTTTTTCATTTAAATTAAAAAAAATCATTTCCAGCCGGGCGCGGTGGCTCACGCCTGTAATCCTAGCTCTCTGGGAGGCCGAGGCGGGCAGATTGTTTGAGCTCAGGAGTTCGAAACCAGCCCGAGCAAGAGCGAGACCCCGTCTCTACTAAAA
>NW_012134081.1:3932392-3935768 GCF_000956105.1 Propithecus coquereli
TCAATTTTTTAAATGTTAAAATTTTTATTTTTTATACCCGGGATGTGGTCTGTCTTGTTGAATGTCGCATGAGTGCTTAAAAAGAATGTGTATTTTGTTCTTTTTTTGATGGAGTGTTCTACAAAGGTCAATTAGATACTGCCAGTTGATAATTTTCCTCAGTTCTATACATTGCTGAATTTTTGTCTACTCATTGTATCTTTTACTGATGGTGGGTAATGAAGTCTCCAACTGTAAATTGATTTTGTCTGTTTCTTTGTGCATGTTTTTTTCAGTTTTTTCTTTATGTATTTTAACGCTTTTTGTTAGGTGTATGCACATTTAAGATTGTTATGACTTCTTGAAGTTTTGACTCTTTTACTTTTAAGTAATGTTCACCTTTGTCCCTAATAATTTTCTTTGCTTTGAAGTCAACTTTGTCTGATATTAATATAGTCACCCCTGCTTTTTAAAACTAGTATATTAATATATGGTAGATCTTTTTCCACCCCTTTATTTTATCCTACCTATGTCATTACATGTGGACTGCATTTCTTTTTGACAGAGAATATGGATGGTCTATATAATATTTTTAATCTGTGTTGACAACATCCGTCTTTTAATTGGTGTATTTGGGGCAGTTGCATTTGTGATTTTTAATAAGTTTTGATTTAGTCCTACCATCATTTTAATTGTTTTCTGTTGATTTCTTGGCTTTTTTTGTTGTTGTTCCTCTGTTTTCCCTTCCTTGCTTTCTTTTAGGTTATTTCTAAATTGTATTTTTCCATTTTAATCTGTATATTAGATTTGAAATTATAATGTGTGTATAGTTGTTGTTGTTGTTGTTGTTGTAGGAATTATAACATACATACTTAACTTTTTACGATCCACTTCAATTTAGTATTTTGACACTTCAAATGGAATGTAAAAATCTTACTACCATGTAGGTCCCTTTATCTTATTAGTTGTCTTATGTGTTACATTGATGATCACATTAAACAATGGTATCTTTTTATTTCAATTTTCCAACATAGTCTAAAGAAATCAAGAGGAGAAGATTATTATGTTTTCTGAGATATTTATCATCTTTGTTGCTGTTCTTTCATTCCTATTGATCAAAATTTCCTTCTGGTGTCCAGGCATGGTGGCTCATGCCTGTACTCCTAGCATTCTGGGATGCTGAGGTGGGATGACTGCTTGAGACCAGGAGTTTGCGACCAACCTGGGCAACATAGTGAGACCCCATATCTAAAAATTTTTTTTAAAAAAATTAACTGGGCCCAGTGACATATGCCTGTAGTCCTGGCAACTTGGGAGGCTGAGGCAGAAGGATTGCTTGAGTCCAAGAGTTTGAGGCTACAGTGAGCTATGATTGTGCCACTGTACACATGTCTAGGTGACAGAGTGAGACCCTATCTCTAAAACATAAATAAATAAAAATTTTAAAATGTCCCTCTGGTATTATTTCTCTTCTGTCTGATAAAATTATTCTCTAAGTTTTTCTTCATCCTAGAATGACTTTATTTCACTCTCATTCCTTAAGGATATTGTCATTGAATATAGAATTTCGGGATGAGAGATCATTTCTGCCATTATTTAAAAAATGTGCCACTTTCCTCTTTCCTTCATGGTTTCTGATGAATAATCTGCAGTAATTCAAGTTATTGTTCCCTGTTAGGAAATGACCAGCCCCACCTTTATGGAGCCACAACTCTACCAACCAGATAAGAAGATTCCTTACATTCAGGAGTTTATCCCTTTCAGGCTACTATATTACTGCTGGATGCTGCTGCCACTGTGGTATTGCTTAGATCCTGGGGCAAAGGAGAACAGAAAAGAAACAATAAAAAAAAAAAAAATAGGGGAATTTTCACATTCCCTATGAGAATTAGATGTTTACTTTCTCACTCCCTGAGACAAAACTAGAAGTTTATTCCTGGAGTTTCCTCTATCTGTTCTCTAGTACTCAATTCTGGTGTATTGAATTTAGCCCAAAGGGTACTAGAGGGAAAAAACACTAACCTCACTGCCAGTTCAGTGGTATTTTGAGTACTGGGCTCCTACTCTAAATTTGCCTGCTACTATTTACTTTTCAAAGACCTCAAATATCTGTTCCATGCATTTTGTCCAAGTGTTGAAGCTGTACTCAGTGAGAGAAACAGGATGGCGCATACTAACCCAGAAGTAAGGTCAGAACTGATGGTAATTAATTTCATTCTTATTCCTGTCAGAGAGCCATCATTCTCCTTCTATAAAGTGACTATTTCCATTCTGATCTTATATGCACTGCTATTGTGATTTTACATTTAAAGGACACTATTCTCTAACTTACTGTTAGATACCTTACTAATTTCTACATATAAAAACTACCATATTTAGCAGAATTTATACTGTATTTTCTATTGTTTAATGCACTGTTGCAATGTTTGTTTACATATTCCAACAGTTTGTGATGCACTTTATATTTTTACCTCTATTTCCACAGTTAAAATGAAGTGACTTACATATTTTAGTTTACAAAATATACATTTGATGGATGGATGGATGGATGGTGGGTAGAGTGATAGTTCGGTACAAGAAGAAATATACATTGCTTTCTAAAGGAAATAATATTTGGCCTTTTCCTACTCAAAAATAGGTATGTCATGTGGATGGAGGCATTTTCTGTCTCCGTCTCAGTCCCAATGGGGTCATAAGTCTGGTATTCCTTGGGGAAAAGGATGTAGCCTAAAGTTACCCTAGTATCTTGAAAAAAAAAAATTGAGTAATAAGCACTGGAAAAGTCAGTAGTTTACTTTTCTGGGTCTTTTATTCCACTCCCCCACGCCATTACTCTGCATCATGTGCAACTAAACACTTCATGCAAGAGACCCACATCTGTTCAGGTAATAACTCACAGAAGGAATAAATCTGGTACTTAGAAAGGACTGGAAATTCATTTGGCCACTAGGAGACAATTCAGGGCATTATAGCAGAGTGGGCTTCTGAAGGAATTTCCTCTAATCCCTAACTTCTTGTAAGCAGCATTGAAGTATGCCACATTTTTTGCTGAAATTTTGAGGTTTGGGGAAAGGATAAAATGTAATATAATAGGCATTTATCTTTAAATCCCTCCTACTCTTAATATATCTCTGAGGAACAGCAACAGTTCTACAGTTTAATGTAAGAAATGGTTAGGAGTAATGTTAAGGAATTTAGAGAATTATTTATTGCTTTGAAACACCCAATTATAAATCAACCAAAAGGTCTCCTGGAAACTTGATAGAATTGTTGAGTCACCCAAAATGTAACTTTTGTCCAAAAGAAGGTTCAGAATCAGAGAGAGCAGTTTTCTGTTTACTAGGTAAATGCCTCTGAAAAAGTTAATTAAAAAATCAGTGGATGTTGGGCAGGGGGG
>NW_012134081.1:3935818-3936992 GCF_000956105.1 Propithecus coquereli
AAAAAAAAAAAAAAAAAAAAATCATTTCCTTAAGTCTTCCCACTGATAGCCTCTCATGTCTCTTTGGCATACTCATGTCTAAATTAATTACTTGACAACGGGATGAGGCCTACATAAATAAAATAAATTGGGTCTAATATTCTTTGAGAGAGCATGGGTTTTCTTTAGTGAAAACAAAGGTAAATGAGAAAGTTAAATAGGCAGACAGTAGTGCCAGACACTCTACCATTTAGAAAACATGAAAGTGACTATTATGTTGCTTGCATTTATAAGTTGGTGGGATATACACTTTTTTGCTAATTTAGGTAATACTAAAACCAGCCGAACTTCAATCATAGTTGAAATTCTTCTGTCATTAGATCTTTGTAATTTTTATTTGACTACTGTGAACATGTTTGTTCTATTACACATGTCTTTCATTTTGATACAACCCTAAAGGTCAACAGCCCATCAGTTAATCCCAGAATAAATTATTTCCTTTTTCTATTACTTGGAAGAAATTGTATAGAGTTGGTGCTATTTATTCTTTAAATGTTTGGTAGAATTCCCCAGTGAAGCCATCTAAGCCTTTTTTCAGAAGGTTTTCCAATATGGATTCAATTTCTTTAATAGTTATAGGACTATTCTTATTTTCTACTTCATGTTGAGTGAGTGTTGGTAGTTTCTGGTTTATTTTCTCTCTTTTTATTGTGTCAGTTTTGTAAGAAGTTTATCAATTTTTTTGGCCTTTTCAAACAATGAGCTTTTGTTTCATAAACCTCCTGTTTTGCTTTTCTCTTTTAAATTTCATTGATTTATACTCTTATGTTTATTATTTCTGTCTTTTTGCTTGTTTTTATTTTTTTTTTTACTAATTTTTTAAAGTAGAAAATTAAATCCATGATTTAAGAACTTTTATCTTTTCTAATATAAACATTGGATGTTAGAATTTTTTCTCCTAGCACTGCTTTAGTTACATCTCACAAATTTCAATTTGTCAAACTTATATTTTCATTTAATTAAAACCACTTTGGGCCAGGTGCGGTGGCTCACGCCTGTAATCCTAGCACTCTGGGAGGCCGAAGCGAGCGGATTGACTGAGCTCTGGAGTTCGAAACCAGCCTGAGCAAGAGCGAGACCCTGTCTCTACTAAAAACAGAAAGAAATTAATCGGACAACTAAAAATATATAGAAA
>NW_012134081.1:3940387-3969400 GCF_000956105.1 Propithecus coquereli
AGGTAAATGCCTCTGAAAAAGTTAATTAAAAAATCAGTGGATGTTGGGCAGGGGGGAGGGGGGAGGGAGGAGGAGGGAGGAGGGGACGGGTATATGCATACACAAAGAGTGCAATGCGCACCACCCGAAGGATGGACATATTTGAAACTTGGACTTGGGGGGGGGCAAGGGCAACATACGTAACCTAAACATCTGTACCCCCATAATATGCTGAAATAAAAAAAAAAAATTTAGTTCAAAAAAAAACCAACCAAACAAAAAAATAATAAAAATAAAAATAAAAAAAAATCAGTCTCCATTCCTCTATTTATGAAATGAAAATAATAATGTTAACTTGGTTGGCCAATGTAAGGATTAAATGAGAAAATGGTTGTGAAGTACTATATTAGTTTTCTATGGCAGCTGTGAAAAATTGCCACAAATTCATGGCTTAAAACAACATGCATTTATTATCTTACCGTATTACAGAGCGGGAGTATAATGTGGATCTAAGAGTAAAAGCAAGGTTTTGGCAGAGTGCTTTCCTTTTCAGAGGCCCTAGGGGAGAATTCATGTTCTTGCCTTCTCCAGCTTCTAGAAACGACCCACTTTCCTTGGCTCATGGCCTCCTACTTCCATCTTCAAATCCAACAATTTAAGACCAAGTCCTTCTCGTGTCGACATCTCTCCAGTTCTCTCTTTAGATTCCCCTTTCCATTTTTAAGAACATCTGTGCTTACAATGGGCACACCTGGACAATTCAGGATACTGTAGCTCTTTTAAAGTCAGCTGGTTAGCAACCCTAATTTCATCTGCAACCTTAATTCGCCTTTGCCGGGTAACCTGACATATTCAAATGTTCTGGAGATTAAGGTGTGGGGTCAGGGTATTAGTTTGCTGAATACAAGTGCTATTTTTGGCAGAGTCTTCAGTTTCTATTTTTCATCGTCTGTGGAGATAACAACAGTATCAATCATCATAGTGTATTTGGGGTCATTAAATGAACTAGTAGAAATAAAGTACCAAGAATAGCTTTTAGTAAATGATAGCCATTACTTAGTGTTTGTAGTCTAGTTTTTCTCATCAGTCAAATAAAAATTAATATATTTATACATTTCACATTTTAAAAATTATAAATAATATGTGTATACTTCCTAACACTTATTGGCTCTATAAAGTCAGTCTAGTTACTTAAAATCCCTAATCCTTCTATTTCTCATCTGTAGAATGTGGTCAATAATTGTATATAGCTCAGAGAATTTTTGAAAAGAAGAAATTGAAAAATGTACATAAAGCATTTAGCACAGTATCTGATACCATAATTGCTCAATAACAAGTTAGTCATTATTATAATTTGTAATAATATAAATTATTAATTATCTCTACATGTTCTATGATCTATAGTTCTTTCTAATATAAGTCCCTCTTGAAATATTTCTGAATTTTCTTGGAATAATCAATGTTCTATGAGAAGACTGGGAAAGTGTTCGTCATGGACAGATGGATTTTCTCTCTCCAGCCAAACCAGATTACTCCCTACCTGTGGAATTCCTCCCCTTTCCAGAGACCTATTGAGGTTTAGTGAAAAGAAAAGATAAATAGGCATTCTTAAGATGACTATACGCCAAGAGGAGAGGACATATCCTTGCCAAATCCACACGTACTAGACGTGAAGCACAGCCAGATTGTGCAAGCCATGGGAGTTCTAACAATCTGCAGAAGGTCCTAAGAAGCATCTGGGTATTCGAAGATTTCTGAGGCCATTTTTATTCATATGCCTCCATCACTGGCCTGAGGTGATTATTTGAGATGTTGTCATTTGGGGCATTTTCCTTAGCAGTGAGTGTAATTTTGTCCATATGTTCGTAAATTACCTATTAAAATGTAACCTAAGTCCAAGCTTTTTAGAATGGGATAAGATCTGACCACTCTTTCTTTCTTTACTTTTTTCCATTGACTGACACTTTGTGTGTGTCACGGCCAGCAAATGTCTTGTTTTGTTTTGTTTTTGTCCAATACATACTATCTTCTTAGGACTCTTTGTTTTTATATCTACTGTTTCTTCTACCAAGAATATTCTTATCCTCCTTATCCACCTAGAAAATCTCTCTATTGACCATTCAAAGCCTGTCTCAGGTACTATCTCCTTCTCCAAATCCCTTCCCCAAATTGCCAATCTGTCCATTTTCTAAGCCACTCCCTGGCCTTGTATCATTGGTCCTTTCATTTCACTTATAGCACAGTACTGTGATTTGTTGCTTTACTCTCTGTCCTACACAATGATCTACTTGAGGCAGAAAAATGTGTCTTTTCTATCTCCATGTTCCAGATATTAATAGAAGCACAGTGCCTAGAATATTGCAGAAAGTTTGGCAAATATTTTTCAAAGGAAGCAATGGACTCAACAATATTTGAGTTCCAAGAACCACTTACTCCCAGTAGCTTAAGAAAAAATGAAATTTATGAAAAAGATATGAAAGTATTTAATGAAACTGGATCAGAAATGGGAGCCAGAGCTCCGGTGAGCAGTTGTCAGCAAGATGGCTGATTCTCTGAGTCTCACACCATTAGAAATTCTTTGGTTTCTTCTGTGCCACTCTGGAAACATCTATTTCATTGTTTCTCTCTTCAGCCTAGTTTCTCTGAGTCTCAAGTAAAAGAGACAAGAGGACATACACCTCAGAAATCACAGCCTTAGTCTCCCCCCAAATTAAATGGCTTTTCCATTTAATCACATTATGAAGAACAGCTAGGTTTCTTGAATCTTAATAACCTTTTGCCAGAGAGAGAGTTTGATTGGCCCGCTTAGGTCAGATACCCCCGTAAACCAGTTAACAATGGTCAGGAATTTGGGGCCTTGAGGTAAAATTATTACAGAGGGACATTATGGGGCTGGTAATTGTCCTAGGTAAGGAGAACAGGGAGTGTTGGATGGAGCAACATCTGTCTACCACATCTAGGCAGGAGAGGTAATTGAATTCTTAACATCTGAAAGTGAATAATCTTACTGAGTTACATTCTTCCTAGAGAGAACAGCCTAAGGTCATGTGGGTAGCACTGATCACCTTGGCAGAATAAATCCCCGGACATTGAAGTCATTGGGAAAAAATTATACTTACCTCTCAGTTCCACTAGGCTGAGCCTACTTTCTTCTACCTAGAAGCTTCAGGGACTTTGTTGGTGTCTTTTACACGCAGAGCTACTCTTAGGGGTTGCTGTGTATTTATTAAACACCACCAGCACTCATTATGGATGTGTTAAAAATTCAGATCCTTAGAGAACACAGTAGATCGAAGTATTGACTTCTGTTTCACTTTCCCCATCTGTCCAAACATCAATAACAACATTGTATGGGGGTCTGGAAGCACTGGGCTAATGTACCTTCCTTCGATCATAATTCCAGAGTTCGCCTTAATTAAGATTGATTTTTGCCCCTATGTTGTACATCTCTTAACTAACAGAAAAGTCGCAAGGGCACAGTTTAAGCATTAAGAATGTGAAGATTGAGGAGGAGAGAGTGGAATCATATCCTGTGCTTATGGAGTCTAGAGACTGCATAGCTAGTATGCTTAAAATAAATCCTCAAACAGATTCCTAAGGCATTGAAGGAGTCACATAAGGGCACTGGAAAAATGAATTGCTCTTCTGACTCACTTTCCTACATATGTGCTGCCTGGGTACTTTATTGTTTATGGAAGGAAGAAAAGGTACTTTAGATTAAGCAAGAGAAGGCCACAGCAAGCCAGAGTTGTCTGCTTTTTTCTTAGACATTTTCAGAAACATCACTATGATCAACAAAATTCTATTGAGTGCTCAGAATATTGCAGGCTCTTTCAAAATACTTGTGCTCAACAAAGGGAAAGTGCAGCCTCTGCCCTCAAGCAAATTACAATCTAGAGTAAAAGGCAGACATGGCATTAAGAAAAAGAGAAAGTGAAACCATTCAATACACAGAATGAAAACCACTACACAAAGGGACTTTGATTAGTCTGACTCTGCACTTTCATCCAGCTACTGAAAGAGGCTTCTTCGGAGAAATAACTTTAAAGACACTGTTTTTTTGTTTGTTTGTTTTTGTTCTTGTTCTTAAAGACTAGACTGAACAGGAGCCCATTGGATTTGGAGAAAGAGATTGTTCTAAAGATCGTGAATACTTTTTGCTGCAGTTTCTAGGTTTCTGTTTATTGAAGCAAATCATGAGAATAAAAGGTCACGGAACTGTGTGTCTGTGTGTGCGTGCCTGTGTCTCTGTGTATATGCAGCGTACAGAATACTACACTTGCTTCTAAGGCAGATTCCAATTGCTGTCTTCTTGCATGGCTGTTAGCATATCACACAATCTAAGACAATAAACTTCAAATGTTCATTTTTATTAATATTTAAGTAAACACTGTAATAACTGAATTTACCCTGTTTGGTTTTTCTTTCATCTTTTGCCTCAAATCAGTTCTGGAAAATACTTAAAATAAATCCCCCTTATCCATCCAGGATACATTCCAAAAACCCTAATGGATGCCTGAAACCACAGACCATACCAACCCCTACATAAACTGTGTTTTTTTTTTTTTTCTATACGAACATACCTATGATAAAGTTTAAATTTATAAATTAGGTGCAGTAAGGGATTAACAACAATAACTAATAATAAAATATAATGATACTGTTACAATCAGTCTGACAACCAAGATGGCTACTAAGTGACTAATGGGCAGGTAATCTCATATGCTGGACAGAGGGATGATTCATGTCCAGGGCAGGATGGAGTGGGATGGAGCGAGATTTCATCACCATACTCAGAATGGTATAGAATTTAAAACTTATGAGTTATTTATTTCTGGAATTTTCCATTTAATATTTTCAGACTGTGGTTGACTATGGGTAACTGAAACCTCAGAAGGGAAAACTGTGAACAAAAGGGTACTACTCTATTGCATATTTGTGTGACTTAAATTTGGGGTAGGTGTGAAGAACATCTGGAGAACTCAGTTAAGACCATTTGATGGTCAAGATTAGGAAATCCTCATGATGGTTATAATAGAAAAGGCTATGGATTTATTTGTATTCCCTCCTCAAATTCATATTTTGAAGTCTTAACCACCAATACGATGTTATTTAGAGATGGGGTTTTCATGAGATCATGAAGATGGGGACTTTATGATGAGATTAGTGCCCTTATAAAAAGAGATACCAGAGAGCTTGGACTCACCCTCACCCTCTGCTCCCCTTTCTCTCTCTCTCCCTCCCCCTTCCCCTTCTTACTCTCCTTTTCCCTGTCCCTCTCCCTCTCTTTCCTTTCCCTTTCCCCTTCCCTCTTCCCTCCTCCCTCTCCTTATCTCTCTCTCCTTCTCCTGTCTCCCTATCTTTCTTTCCCCTTCCCTCCCTGCCATGTCAGTGCACAGCAAGAAAGAAGGTACTGTCTGCAAGACAGGATGAAGACCCTGACCAGAACCCAACCATCCTGGCACCCTGATTTCAAACTTCCAGCCTCCAGAACTGTGGGAAAATTAATTTCTGTTGTTTATGCCAGCAGACTAGTACAGAGGTTATTGTAAGGATTCAGTATCACAGACTCCAGTTGCTCTTGAATCCAGGCCAATACTTTCTCGGTGGCTTTCCAAGGCCATTTGATCTTTTATCTTTGTCCTCCGCAAATAGCTCTCCATTCTCCTTTGTGCAGACCAGACTAAACATTTCTCAATAGAAAGAAAGAAGAAAAGTGAATGATAGAAGAGTAAGCAAGGCAAATGTGATACATATCTAAATAAGCACCTATGGGCTCCTGCTAGGTCGAAGGCATGAACTTGGAAGAGGAAGGATTATATTAATATTGCTTTCCTGATATGTAGTAGGTGAAGAAATATATAATTTATTAATAAATCTTGGTTAATGACTAGCTTGGTAACAGCAAGGTCAATGAAGCCTACCAATATTCATTCATTTATGAGTCCTAACTTGGAATCTGTATTAGTCAGAAGAATCTAAGTTATCCTGAGGGAACAAATAGACCCTTCACACAATAAAAGCTTAATTCTTGCCCACATTACATGTTTATCTGGGGGCATGGAAGGGCTCTGCTTAAGAACCCAGGCTGATGACATTCCTCCAAACTGTTAGATGCTCCATTTGCAACTCAGTATCTCCACAATTGCTTCCTTGCCACTGAGCAGAAAAGGTGAAAGCTTGAGGGTCACACATTGGCTCTTAAATCATTTAGCCTGGAAATATAACACATCTCTTCCTCTAATCCTATTGACTGGAATTAATCACATGGACTCTTATCTCGTCTCTGTATATGGTTTTCCAATGAGACATAAAATCATCTGCTACAAGATCTTAAACTAAAAGGGCTTATTTTAGGATACCGTAATATAAAGTGATCCATCGTGAAAATTCAAGTCAAGTCGTTTAGTCTAGGCCAGGGTTTCTCAAAGTGTGCACTAGTAGCATGTCTGGACCAGTAGCATCATCTGTATACTTGTTAGAAATGCAAATTGTTAGCCCTGCCCCACTTTGAAGATGGGGCTCAACAATCTGTTTTAACAAGCCCTGCAGTGTTTTTAATGCAGCTAAAGTCTAAGAAACACTGTTCTAGTCTGAGGGGAACGTAGAGCTATAAAAAGTTTCTACAAATACAAATAGAATTTTAACCATGAATCACTGTTTTCTAATGTATTCATGATAGCTATTAGCTAGATCTAATAGCAAAAATAATAATATCCTGTGCTAGACACTGTGCTCATTGCCTGACATGGTATAATTCTCACAATAATCTATGACATAGATCCTCTTGTAATTTCCACTTTACAGAATAATCAATCTAAGCTTTATATACCGGCTGCTTCTCTCACAAACTCAGTGAGAGAAGAAGCCGGTATATAAACCCAAGAAGTAGAGTTTCAGAACAGCCATTTTAATTGACAATACCTGGTCAATTTATTTCTCTCACTAAGACTTAATCCAGACAAAATTTTCTATTTTTTTTTTCTTGCAAAAATATTGAGCACTTTCCTCTGTAAGGAAGAAGTGACTTATCCTGCAAGCTTTGTTCCACTTACCTTTCTGGCTGGACTATCCTTATCCCCACAATTTGTGTATTCTATGCATTTCATTACTGCATCCTTCTGCTGCGGCTACTGTAAGTCCTCCTTCTTGCTACTTCCAGGGCCAGCCTCTCTGGTTGAACTTTCTCAAAATTATCTGTCCCAATTCCTTAACTCATGGATCACCATGAGAACACAGTAGGAGGATCCGATAGCACATCCCCTGGAAAGCCTATCCTTGAGGACTTCCTAGGGTGCTCCTAGAAAGGCAGAACCTACCTCAAGTCTTAGCAATTAAAATGGATCATCTGTGCTTTAATTCTGCCTTCTTTTATTTTAAAATGCTCTGTAAGTGTTTTGCTATATCTACACTTCTATGGCATAGGTTTCCTGCGCTTACCCCCTGAAATTAGAAAGACTGGCTACATCAGTTTCCTATTAGTGCTACAACAAATTACCACAAACGTAGTGGCTGAAAACCACACAAATTTATTATCTTACAGTCTGGAAATCAAAAATATGACACAGGTATCACTAGGCCAAAATCAATATGTCGGCAGGGCAACATTCCTTCCCGGAAGCTCTAGGAGAAAATCTGCTTTTTGCCGTTTGCAGCTTCCAGAGGCTGCTCACATTCCGTGGCTCTTCACTCTATTCTGTCTTCAAAGCTAGCAATAGCTGATTTTTCAGATCACATCACTCTCACACTAATTTTTCTGCCTCTCTTTTTCCTTGTGATGTTTCATTGGGACTACCAGATAACCTAGGATAATGTAATTTTAAGGTCAGCTAATTAGCAAACTCAGTCCCATCTGCATGCACCCTTAAACCATCCCTTGCCATGTAACCTAACATATTCCCAGGTTCTAGAGACTAGGACATGGGCATCTTCTGGGGAGCCATTATTCTGCTTACCACACTGACCAATTCTGAACTTTAAATTGTGTCCCTTTACTGCCCAGAGTGGTTTACAAAAGCAGCAACTGTGTGAGTATGGAAATACAGGTCAAGTGAACTTGCTTATTGATCCCTTAAACAACTTGCTTCCATAGTAAACATGGCTGGTATGTTTCCACACCTCCTAAAATACCCTGTGGTCTTTTCTCTATCAATCTCTGTAATGCTTTTGGCTCCAAAACTTCCCTCCTGTGAAATGTCCTGACTCCATTTGTTCCAGATTTCTCTATCTTCAATATCCTCTGCATAGTATCCAGAACTTACGACAGTTTTTTCCTTGCCTGACAGCAACTATTTCATAGATTTCTTTATTTCCTGCATTATATGGGCATTTTGCCAGTTTATTTTTCCTATTTTTGCTAGTTTGTGTGCTTTTCCTTCTTTGCTTACTAATGCTATTGACTTCCTGAGGGCAACATACAGGCTGTACATTTTCAGCATCTCTTAGTCTCTAATGTAGTTTTGTTCATCTTTGCCTAAATATTTTTCTCAAATTCATGTCACATACAAAGGTTTGTATAAAAAGAAAGTTCTTCAGAATAATTTTATAACTAGTTGAGTAATCCATAATTCTCAGTCAGTTACTTCTGTTCTCACTATTTTCCCATCCTTTCTACGTGAAGGCTTTGATAGAAGTCTTGATCAAAAAATTCAGCTCCTCAATCTAGCATACACAAATTTCCAGGATTCATCAAGTGCTTTTAATATTGTGCTTGCTTAACACTGTGCTAAGACCTTGACATATGTTATAAACGCTATACTTCTGAATTATATACTATTCTTACTCTTCCCAATTTACAGTCCCAGAAAATTGAGTCCCAGAGATTTTAGGTAAGTTATTTATGTTCATGCAGCAAGTAAGGGTCAGATCTGGCTTGACCTCAGCTCCTAATCACAAACCCCAAGGTCTTTGGCATGAAGCTATAGGTCTTGGCCCTGTAGGGTTCTCACTTCAGTTGCTCAACCAGCTGTTTCAGGAACCATGCAAATCATAACTTTTAGACCACAAACTGCCTTTTCAATTCAATTCAAGAAGTATTTACTGAATGTATGCTACATTCCAGGGGTCATTTACCTGTGATTCCGCAGTGTTTATGCCAACTCAGCCTTAGAGCATAATACACTTTCTTCAAAAGGCTGTGTCTCAAATATAGAAATCATTAATGTCAAGGACATTCTTAAAATTGCTATCGATGCAAAAACTTTCTGAATACATTATATAGATGTTGATAAAAAAAACTTGATTTGAATAAAAAAAAATCAGCAGCAGTTGTTTTGTCAGTTCTTCTTTGAAAGCACTTGTACTTAATGTGGAGCAATATGTCCCAGGGATGTTTGCATAGAGAGGAAATTAATACAGTAGAAGCTACTTGGCTCCTTGGTAATGGGAAGCTAAGATGTAAGAAAGGGGTGGTGGGGAGAAGGGGAAGAGACAAATGTTGACAGTTATCTTGGGAGATTGTTAATATTTTGTCTGTCCTTCCCGCATGTACACACACATATAGCACTTATGTTCTGGGGTTCATATTTCTCAGACAGTGTGGCTTCTGCTTTCAAGGGATCATATAATACTAACTCAAGCCTTTGGCTTCTATCATGCCTTTTTAGAAAGACAGCAAAAGGCAGAAGGTGAATAAGCTAAGGGCTCCTCTAAAGAACTGGGCAAAGAGCTCCTGTTACGAACCTGGGTGGGCAGGTGGAGTTAACTAACTATGGCCAAGCACTGGAGGTTGCTATTCAGAATTTGCTTTTCCACAGTATTTGGGCCTTAAGAAATCTTGAGGGCCAGCCAGACACCAAAGGCTGAGTTCATTTGTCTGTGTGCACTTTTAGGAAAATTCCAAGAATTAGTTTGCAGTTGTGAGTTCTATTAATTCCGTCCTCTGACTCGTCTCTCTTCATACCTAACAGCATCCTCCAGAAGCTATAAAAATCTCTAGAGGTCCTTGAAGTAATGAGAAAGCTGATGGTTTTTTCCACTCTGTAATAATTATACTTTGATTTCTCCATAACAGACTTTAGCTTACAGCCAGTTGTCAGTACAACTTTTTGCAGCTTTAACCTCTCTGTGATAGATCCTGCCCTCTTTCCTGCAGATTCCTCCTCAGCGGGCTGCATCTCCCTCCTTTGCAGTTCCCCTCTGTGTAAATTTGTCCACTAGGTGGAGCTGTAACAATTTAGCTCACAGATCACAGTATGAGACAGATTAAATTCACTGACCACTGCTCAGTACTCTGGGGAAGCATATTGCTATGGCCCAGAATTTCAAATCAAGTGCAGAGTCAGAAAACAGGACAACAGATCCCATAACAGGAACACAATTGGAGATAACAAATTCCATGGGACAAATGCATGCTGATTCCACAAGTGAGCCCTATGTTAGGCCTTCTAAGTCACTTGCTTAATTCCTGTTTGGTTTGTGATGAGTAAAAAAGTCCTCTGCACCCAGAGTCAAGAAGCTGGGGTTCGGGACCCAACCCTGCCATCACCAGCTTCAGACTTTCATCTCCCTGAGACTTCTTGTTCATCTCTGTAAAATATTGGGGTTAGAATAAATGACTTTGAAGGTTGCTACCCACTGAAACTCTGGATTTTACTATAAAATTATAATCAAATTGTAACATATTTTACAAAAATGGTAAGGTATGAATTTAAATGTCTACTCCTCAAATCTTGCTTTTGAGTTAAAATCTATCATGTCTATTCATATCTACATCGATACACACATTCAAGTAAATATGTAAATGATTTTCCCCATTTTTAGTTAATTTTTTTTTTTAAAAAAGGATCAAGTAGGGGATTCTAACTCAAATATGAGATGTTGATTTTGTAAGTTTAAAGGCAAAAGGATGGCCTTCTACAATGAAATTCACCAGCTGCTCTCCTTCAAATAAGCTTCCCTGGGAAATTTAATTCATTTAGTTAAATGACTACACCTTTATTTATATAGGACTTTGCATGTCAATGTTGTTTTCTAGTGTGGTAAATTAACACCACTGGATTACAGATCGGGCACAACGAGTTTTCTTCTCATTGAGAAAGTGAATATTCCCTGTTTACAGTTCATGTAGGATTCATGCTTCATGCTTTTGCCTCAGTTTTACATCCTGAAACAAATTGTTTTATTTTTAAAGCATTCAGTTTTCTTTGGAGAAAGATTTCTCTACAACCAGAATTAATACATTTTTCCTCAGCAGAGATTAGAAATTAATACTTGCCTTCCTCTCCTTTCTAAAATCTTCTATTCCTCTCCCCAGCCCATGGCAGTGAAAACTGATCATTTTCATCTGCTCTTTGTAAAACATTAATTGAAATACACAGAAGCACGGAAAACCTAATAGGTATTTTTTATGATGGAAAGGGCATCAGAGATCATTCAGTTAAACCTTTTTATTACACCAACGAGGAATTGAAGACCCAAAGGTTAAGTGGCTTACCCAAAGTTATTCAGTGAATAAGAGAAAATAAAGATTATTCTAGAAGGAATCTTAGATTGAACAAAAGGAGGGCTAAATCCATTCTTTAATTGCTCTACCTTTGTAATCAACATTCTCACTTAAGGAAGACTTTGTATCTATAAATTGGGATCACCTGTTCTGTTGTTGACAAGTGGAATTAATGCAGAACAATTTCTAGGGTGTGCCTGGTGATATGATAAATGGACTAGAGTACAAAGAATGAAACAGAACCGTCTTCCTAAATGTGTTCTTTGGCAAATAGCGTCCCCCAAAGGGGCTCTCCATCAAGTTAATTAACAAAGACTTTCTCCTTGACCAAACTTTAGCCAGGCTTCCCTGAGCTCTCTTCTCCACTAAGCCTGAACCTTGGCTCCCCTCCTGTCTTCTGACTACCTAGTCCGATTGTATCAAGAATCCTGTTGAGTCAGTTTAGAGGGAATTCCTCTCCCTTGTTATCTGATCACCCTGGCCTGATTTCAGCAAGAATCGTATTAAGTCAGTTTAGAATCCCCCTACCCTTGATGTGTCCTCTTAGTACTTTTTTGTCCACTGACCCTCTCACTCTGTTCATTGGCTATAAATCCAAAGCTGCCTTTGCTATATTCAAAGTTGAACTCAATCTTGCTCCTCTATTGCATTGCCCCCATTGTAATAGTCTTGATTAAAATCTTCTTTACCATTTTAACAGATGTCAGAATATTTTTTTCTTCAAATATACAGTGAAATACTACATATACTTTACAGGGGATCGATGTAACATATTAAAAAGTTTCTAAGAGGTCCTATAATAGAGAAAACCATTTAACACAGTTTAAACCATTATTACAAATAATACATATTTTTGAAGGATTACATATTAACATACACATGATTTAATTCCCATATAGTTTATTATGTGATCAAAACTAGCCCCAATGTCTTGGGTCATTATCAGCAGCCTCTTGTTTTCTAAGTCTACAGACCTCTAAATGAATCAATGGGGAACACAGACAGGAAGGTGGAGGGAGACTGGTCAGGACTTCTCTCTGTGCTTGTGAGGAAGAATATTACCCAAGCCGCTTACATGTTCACACTGAAGCATGTCACATGACTGAAAATGAAGTTGTAACCAGGGGTCTATGCACATAAATGGAAGAGAGAAATTTTGTTATATTTTATATATTTATTTTATAGCTTTGCATTCCTCTCTAATATATCTGTATTTACACTCAAAATTATATTTCCTTTCAAAAACTTGGAGAACATGAACAATTCATAGAAATACACCATTCTGATTCCGAGACTTATTGTATTCTCTGGCTTGAAAATCTTTATATCTTTGGAGTAATGCAAACTAGAAAGAGAAAAGAGAACAGATTTAGTCATAAGTCTGTAGTGTGGTATCCTATTCTGCATCCTTTTAGTTGTGTGATCTTGGTCTGGTCATGCACCTTATCTGAGGACCCATAACATCAGCAAAATGGGGACAGTTGGGTTTGATCTTCCTGCCACAGTGTCTTTATGAATTCAAAGGAGGCAGAAGATGGGAAAGTTGTATACAGTGCTTCAAAAACATAAGGTTCTATGCTTATTATGTAGACCAGATGGCAAAACTGTAGTCTCATTCTTTTCCACATTTGCTTTCAAGTGGAAATTTTGCCTTATGATATAGAGGCAGAATAATTATTAGTAGAATTATAGGGTTAGAAAGAGTGTTTCCTTGTAATTGAATCAAAGAAACAGTGGAGGCAAAGGGATATATGTTAGACCTGATCCAATAAATTAGAAGAGCTGCTAAGAATTATACGAAACCACTGTATGCCCATCTCATGACATTATCATCACATTTTGTGAATGAAAAATTCACATCATATTGAAAGCTAAGCTAGAACAGAAATGTCCTCCAGATGTATCATCAAAAAGACCATAAAACATTTAAAAATCCTATGATTAAATGGCTTCCTTTCCTCGAAATTTTTTTTTTTTTGAGACAGAGTCTCACTCTGTTGCCCGGGCTAGAGTGCCGTGGCGTCAGCCTAGCTCACAGCAACCTCAAACCCCTGGGCTCAAGCAATCTTTCTGCCTCAGCCTCCCGAGTAGCTGGGACTACAGGCATGTGCCACCATGCCCGGCTAATTTTTTGTTTTTCTATATATATTTTTAGTTGTCAAACTAATTTCTTTCTATTTTTTAGTAGAGACAGAGTCTCGCTCTTGCTCAGGCTGGTCTCAAACTCCTGAGCTCAATGGATCCTCCTGACTCTGCCTCCCAGAGTGCTAGGATTATAGGTGTGAGCCACCGTGCCTGTCGCCCTTTCTTTGAAATTGTTGACGCCCTCATGGGTACTCTTTTCACCTGTGTTGCATTTCACCAGAGAGGTGCCAGTTTCCTGTCTGAGGAAAAAAGAACACTCTCTATTGATTGAGAGGAAAAGAAAATCTGTTATCTAACACCCTGTGCTGGTGGTGGGGATTGGGGTGGGTGAGGATCAGATTATTTTACTCAGTATAATCTCATACATATGTTCAAAGGAGAACAGCATGTGAAAGGAAGATGCCAGCCTGGGAATCAAGATTTGGGAGCATTTTAATTCGATTGACCTGTTTTTATTGAGCCCTTTCTCTCTACCTGGCTAGATTAACAATAGAGAAAATAGAAGATGTGGGCCCTTGCCTTATGGAGTTTCCATCAAATAGAAGGAGTGGGAAAGAGATGATTAACTAAAATAAACTTAATCCACGAATGGGAAGATATGATTGGTTGGGGTTGGTCAGGATGTAGAAGAAGAATGCTTTGAATAGAATTACTTAAAATTTATCCCAGAGATAACAGCACAGTCTAGGACACAACACAGCTGCAGTCTAGGAACAAAATCAAATTTTTTCTTGTGAAATTTTCTACAATTTAAAGAATACCAGAATATACAGAAAAGTGACACTGGAAAGAACAATGAAGGAAGAGATAGAGTCTAGACTCAGCTACGGCCTGGATGAGGTTGTAGCCCTCGATTTTAGTATTTTTTATCAAAGTTTGGACTAGACTAGTTTTCAAGCTGCCATCCATATCTTATATTCCATAATTCGTTGATTCTGATGATTTGTATTTCATTCAAATTAAATGTCCATGTTTTTCTTCACTAGAATTCATTATGAAAAATGATTAATTATTAAAATTTATTGATTGACATGATGAGTTAAAATAGCTAGAGATTTGTCTTTGGAGGGAAATAAAGTTATTGTTATTATGATTTAATATACTACCCCTTCTGTCCTAAACAGGGTACTCTTTCACTGTTCCTATGCAGGGTTCATATCATGCAGTGAGGTTAGTACTATGTAATAGCCTGCAAGATACAATTAATGAGCAGTGCTAAACAATTGCCTATAGGGCCAGGATTTCTGCTTTGACATTGAATTTTGCAGCAACGCAACAATGTTTGAATGTTTTTTTCCTTTCTTCATCCACACAAGTGACTCAGCTTACTTGGGAAAAAAAAATACGAACCACAACATTAGCCTCAAATAATGAATGACTTGTGCTCTGCTTACTATAACTGTTGCATTGATATTTTAAACTGAACTTGTCAAGCACCAGTAATTAAGGCTGAGGCAGGGAGGTGCAGGGTTTGATCTATTACTGTAGAGAAGAGGATGATTTCTGTTGAAGAAAGCCAGCTAGTATGGATGGAGGGGAGGTTTGGGGCTACCTGAGATGCACAGTATTATTGACAAATAAGAAAGACAAGCTCTTAGTGTTGTGCGTGGGTTTGCAATGTATAATGATTATTAGACACTCCCCAAGCAAAGTAATCTTTAATCCGTAGATCTCCAAGCATCTTAAACACATTGATTTATTAAATGTGACCTCTGTAATAGTAATGTCTTCAAAATTAAATCACTTAACCTCTCCATTCAATATTGTTACTGTTATCTGCTGCTATATCTATTTAATACATGACACTGAAACAAGAAAAAAAGGCAGTCAATTCTTAAAAAAAAATAAGTCAAACTTGTTAATTGCATTGTGTCAAATTAGTTAATTGGCATTGTGTCCATCAAACAATGAACTTCCTGGCTGAATTATTCTTTTCTCAGCCGATTGATTTGGCATGACAGAGTCTGCATGTAAGGGTCTCATTGTAATCTTTTTTTTTGTTTTTTGTAAATTTTCTGGAACTGGGACAGATTCTTTTCTTTTTATTATCTATGTTTTAAAACAATTAATAAAAATGGCCTTTTATACATCAAGGATGATGATAATTAGTGCTGAAAGAGTTGGGTATTATATGCATTAGTTAAAATTCTAGAGCTAATTTAAGGTCTCAGAAGTCTAAATGATAAAAGAGGTAATGCTCCTTAACCCAGCATTTTATTTTGTAATTTAATTGAAATTTGCATTTGAATAAAGCAAGTATAAATTTTCAAACAAACTCTCAACGTCAAGTTTTCAGGAGGTACTACAAGTTCTCCATAGATCTAAGAAACTTCTTTTATTAGGTTGTAGTTGAAATCATTGCATAAAAATTAAGGCAATACCGCATTTATAATTTTTTCAGTTAGCAATAGTCTTTCTATGTATATACACACATAATTTCAATGAACCTATGAAATCTTAATAGAAACAAAAATAATCTGTAGTAATTAATCTTTTGGTAGAAGGTACCCTCTAGGAAGAATTTATTTTTTATCATATAGAAGCATAAATAACATATCCTGGGCTTCTGATGAGGTCCTAGGAGCCCCAGGATAAAATTCTTTGCATTAACTTAATATTAATACAACTAATATTTAATGAGGAGGGGCTTTGATATTGCCACCATCAATGAACCTTCTAACTGAAGCTGTGAACATATGCCCATGAATCATGAGCTGACAGCCTTCAAAGAAATAGCTTACTAAAACTTGCTTAATAGAACTAAAAAGGATCCCAGGGTACATGCAATTGTATATCTTCCATTTTAGATTAGGAAACTGAGGTCCATAGAAATCATGATTTGGGGGTCTTATTCGACTATGATCATCAACTGTTATTTAAAACCTCCTCCATCTACCAATGATCTGAAGCACTTTAATGTAAGTATGATCATAAAATAAGGATAAATGATCACATAATAATATCGATGCTGCTGCTGATGATGATGGTGATAATTTACATTTATGAAGAATCTGCTATATGTAGTACAGCATGGTGGTTAAAAGTGTAAAATGTAGGTAACCTAAACATTTGTACCTCCATAATATACTGAAAAAAAATAAAAAAATAAAAATAAAGATGTAAGTCCTAGAGTCAGACTATCTTTGTTCCGATTCTGGGATTACTATGGCCTAAAGTGAGCATCCACTGTTTTACCTATAAAAGAGGACTAGACAAAGTGCATACCTTATTTGATTGTTGAGAAGATTAAATAGCATAATGCATAATTTTAGAAGAGTGTCTTATATACAGAACATACAGTAAAACATTGACCATTATTTTGTGCCAAGTCTATGAATGACTCAACAAAGTAGGTATTATTATTCTCATTTTATTATTCTCTGAAAAAATTGATTATTTTTTATTATTTATTATATTTTATTAGTATCTGAAACTGAGCCTCAAAGAGTTTAAGTAGTTTGACCAAGGGGAAAGAATTATTATATGATGGTATGATTGTTATTCCAAACAGTAACCTAACCCAGCACTCTCGGAATCCATTTGTATGATATAGATGTATATATGTATAACATATGTTTTAAAATATTGAAATCTATCTTATGCTTTTTCTGTCTCTTTCTGGGTGAGTCTTTGAAATAATTTCCCGAAGTTATTCTGGAATCTAATTCTAGTCAAGGATCTAGAAGCAAAGTTGGACATTAAGGTTAGATTTTGAAAAAAATTAGTATTTCCTTGACAGAGCTCTGGCTCAAATTAAGTCATTATAGGTATTCAAGGAAGAGGTAGGTTGTCTTATCAGATAGGGGATACAGGGGGGATTCTTTTGCCATTAAAGGAAGGTCAATGAGATTTAGAGAGTCATATTCATATTCATCTGCATCTACCCAAATATTTCCAATCCAATTCTCAGAGTCCCACCTTTTTCCAAACAGTAGTCTAGGTTTCATCTGAGACCTGGTGTATATAAATTCAGTTATTTCTCCAACCTGAAGAATCAAATGTTGGGTCTGTTTTTCAGATAGATCAGCCCTATAGCTATACAAGGGAAGACTTTTCTTTTTAGGATAATCATAGAAGTTCTACAGTTTTCTGACCATATCTTAAACTGAAAATTGAAAGCCCTGTTTTTGACATTTTCTTCCTGAATGCTCTCCAGTATAATCAGAATCAGCCATTCTGCTTTACAGTCTGTGAATGCCTCACAACCTACAT
The DNA here is from genome assembly GCF_000956105.1 of Propithecus coquereli. Taxonomy (NCBI): domain Eukaryota; kingdom Metazoa; phylum Chordata; class Mammalia; order Primates; family Indriidae; genus Propithecus; species Propithecus coquereli. The sequence goes on from NW_012134081.1 coordinate 3,958,167, forward strand.
GTAATAGTATTGTATTGCAGAAGCTGCTTGGTCTACTTTATTTAAGGCTTCTACAATAATATTTAAATAGTTGTTTGGAACATTAGTATCACATTTTCTGCTCTACAATGTTGTGAGCACTTCCTTCACCTCTAACCATAAAAATGAACTGTTTTTCATCACCATTTTTGAAGGTCTTTTTTTCTGGAATTATTCCTGATAACAAATGCTATATTCATGTGTGATCGGAACAAAACTGTAAATACCTCTAGGTATTCCAGGCAGGATGGAATATAATAGAGAAAATTAGGTGCTGTTGGCAAGACTGGAGAATATAAGTTCAGGGAAACTGCTAATGTTTCATATTTGGTACCAAATTTTATTTTTATTCAGAGGGTCAAGAAAGTGCAGAATTCATGGAAATAATCACAATAGTTTACAGTTTAGAGCTTTAGGTAATTTGCTGGTAATTAATAGTAGGTTCCTGAATTTTCACAAAATTTGAATCTACCCAAATGCTTAGTGTTGTTATAGTAGCAAAAATACCACTTCTGACTACCTCCACCTTTTCATCAAATTTGTGTGACTTTTATTGGTAAAAGATAAGCCATATACCTGCTGTCAAAACATGGGGAACTATAGCTCCCAGGTTTCCAGTTACTATGATTCCATGGACAAAGGGTCATTTTCCTGAGTTGTCAACATACAATCTTAAATACGAAGATTTTCTATCATTTAGGACAGCTTAAATTGCAGATGAAAAGGAACAATCAAATGAACAAAACTTTGAATCAGTTTAAGCAAAAAGAAAAAAAAATTGGAATTCCAGTTGTAATTAACTTTAAATTTGACCCTGGGACTCAAGTAATGTGATGAGGACATCTCTTGACTTTGCCTTCTGCTGGGCAGTCTTCATTCTAGGCTCTCTGTGGTGGCCCCAGTGGCTCCAGGTCACATCACCCTTAATGTTATCAAAATCAGCAAAAAATAGAACACACATCTATTACAATAGTTCTAGCCAAATTCACAGTCAATATCAGTGGTTTTTATTGAGTCATAAGCTTCTTTCTGTACTATTCAGTTTGACCAGGGTAATGTAATGCTCTAGATTATCAAGCTGTGTCCTCTAAGATTCCTCCTTACTTTCCAACTGTTGGGAGTTAAAGAGAGTGACAGTGAAATCAACTCCATCACATGTATGAAGTAAAAGTGAGGGTGCAGAAAGGTGGTTCCTATAGCATCTTATTACAAATATAGGGCTGAATGTAAACTCAGGAACAGCAATAATAGATTCCAGTAAAGACTCCTTGGATGGGATGACGGAGAGCAAAACTTATCTTTTTCCTCTGTCCTTACCTTTTCTCATGCCTCCTTGACACTACCTGAACTTCCGTTGATCATATATTTTTATGGAGTAAATAGCATCCACTTAAAGCAGAAGAAACTGATCCCACATAAGAGAGATTAACATAGATAAGAATCCTGCATAAATTCCCATCGTAAAAAGGATATTAACCATTATCCATGAGTATGACAATCCTCTTGGAAAATATCCATCACTTCCCCTTTATCCTCCTGTATTTTTTTTCTGATTTGAAAGTAGAAGCTCGAGAAAGTAGTTTGGAACACCATCTTCCCAATCAGACTGTCCAAGAGTATGGCACCTGCCACTTAATTATGTGACTTTGGGAAAAATACTCCATTTCTGTCAAATACGGTTAAAAATGACACCTATCCACATAGATTATGTATGTTGCTTGGCAATTTATAAATGCTCTATAATTATTAGCTGTTGCTGTTGTAAATCTTCATCAGTAATATCATACACAACTATCTCTTTCACCGTTGCAAGAACATTTAACTACTGTAGTACAAAGATTCAGTAAACAAATTGGTTAATTAAAGCCCCTCCTATTGTTGTAATAGAATCCGAACTCTCCTCAGGCTAAGAAATTTCCTTGCTGATTTATCATTATAATTTAATGCAGTGCCCCTTTTTTATTTTCTTCTGAAGACATAGAAAGGAAAGTAATGTATAACTGGTATTCTAAAGATATAATCATGGAATAACTACTACATACTTGATAATCACATTTAATTTTTCACAACACTATACCTCAAGTACCTCTGTTTTACAAGTAGATAAATTCTGGACATGAATTGGGTTAGGATTCCCAAACTCACAGTTATTTGCACTCCAAATGCTAAGTCTGAATTCCAAACTGTTCTGTGAAACTACTTCTCAGAGAACAGGTAAGGTTATATCTCCAGACTTCTACCATTAAATCGTGTTTCCTCCAAGAACCTAGAAACCTAGAACTAACTCTTTCCCTCTCTTTGTCTCCCTCTCTCTCTCACCCATTCCCTCCCTCTCTCCTAGTCTCATCCTTACCTTTGTAAAGCCTTCTCAAATCTGGGAAATAATCTTTTTTCTCTTCTCCTAATCCTTCAACCTTTCATGTTTTGTTAGGTTCCCTGCCCATTCTTCTCCTGGCCAAAGAATACGATCATCACACTATTACTTATTTGTTTCCATTGCCCTCAAATGTAACTTCTGTTTACCACACAGAGTGGCAACAATTAACACAATTGATAACTATTTATCACTTAGGAGAAATTGCTCTTTTGTAGGACTTCTTTGTACATTATAAGGAAATGGCTGAGAGTTGCGAGTTAGTTGTATCTGTATAAAACAGAATCTGAACTTGAAAGTAATGAAGTAGAATTTTAAAGCTGTATTTCATAACTCAGACTTGCACATTAATTTAGATGGACTCTTCCCCCCAATTAATATAAATTAATCAGGTCATACTTAATGCTCTCTAGATAGGTATTTATACACACATACACACACACTAATGAACAGACTTCATGCAAATATAATTGCAATTGTTTCTCATGTTTTAATCTTTCTTCTGGCTGTATGCCCCAACCTTCCATTTGAAAATAATGAAATTGCAGCACCAGTTCCTCTTTAACTAGGCAATATTGATTTCATTCAACAAATTAATTGGAGAAAGTCACCAATAATAAAGAAAATGATGCCCAATTACTTATCTAAGTAATTGCTCAAAAGTTCTATATTTTTTCTTTCGTAACTACGAAATTCTAGAATTTCTTCCCAAAGGATGTAACTCAAATCAGTCAGCTCCAAAGGGTTAACACAAGCACCATCAAGCCACTCCTTCACCTGGCAAATTATATCACTCTTCAGCATGTGTCACTTGCACAACTTTTCAACTCTTTCCTTCCTAAGGTAATAGGCCCAGAAGCTGGATGCTGCTGTGCTTCGGCACCTGTCATTTTGACATTTCATGCTTTCTTTAGAAAAGAGAAGTTGGTAGAATGTGAGAAAAGTGGAACTTTGACAGGTTGTCAGAATATCTTGCAGCACAAACCAACCTGCCAGCCAGCCTGTTTCTGGTATATTTCAAAGTCTCCTAGCAAACGAACTGCAGTTACTGACTGAAGAACTTCTTAAGTAGGAAGATTCCTTACTTTTCCAAGATTGAAATTAAATAATTTTCACCTGAAATTGGTTCACATTTTAGGTGGCTTGCTTACAGTTGTGTATCAAATAAAATATAACTTGGTAAGCCAAAACTGATAGAAGTATCTTAACTGATTATTTTTTTCTTTCGTTTGAATTTTATACTTTTTGATTGAGGATGGACATCTGTAAATCCAAAACAGTTCATGAAATGAGCTTGAGTTTGCAATAATGAATAGTTAGTGTCTGCTTCAAAAGTAAAGGATTCTGGCATGCAGACAGTGGCAAGGGAGCAGGGAAAAATAGGCCAGGAACCATGGCTTTAAGAATGCTACCAACAAATGGAATAAGAATGTAGGTTAGCTGTGCTAAGCTATGGGAAATGGTCATGTGACCATTTATGTGACTAAAATATGTTAGCGAGGGTAAGATCTCCCAACTCCTCTTCAGTTGTGGATACGTTTCTAGATGTACATACTGCCCCAGAAGAAAAAACAAATAGTACATCAAATTATTGATGGGAAAAGTATTTTATTTCTTTAATCTAAACTTGATACCAAAAAAAGTGAAAAGGAAAGAAGAAAATTTTATGTAACTCGCCTAGGATTTCTAGTATCATTTTTTTCAGAGGTAAGTCTGACTCTCCTAACATTGCTTCTTTCAGATGCCCCTCCCTGTCACAAGTTAGTAACTGTAAATCAGCATATAGTTCATTCTAGTATAATTTATATGCCTTTCTGTGTATATCTTTGAGACTGTACTTTAAAAAGGGAAAAGTATTTGGTTTCTGTTTAATTGAGATTTTATGGCCTCTGTGGCCTCTGTTAATGTTCCTCTAACTTCTGCAATAAACCTTTAATCTTTGACTTTTTTTCAATGAAACACATTACTAAAATCATTGCATTATATTTAATACCTTTGCCATATTTATGATACAATGCACTCTCCTGGATGTTATATCTCCTTTCTACCCAACACAAGATTTAAGAGATATAATAACCTGCCCCACACAACTCTGGTTTCATAAGGAAATCTTCTTGAAACATAATTGTTACTGTCTAAAGGGCAATGTTTTACACTGTGTGACTTTCCCAACACAATTGTCTGGAAAAAGGGCTGATCACTTGCCAAAGGCTAGCCTAAGACCTCCTTAATATCAAAAAAAGGCTAGCTAAAGACCTCCTTAATTTAAAAAAAAAAAGCAACCTTGAGTCTGAGGAGTTCAGGCCATGCAAACCAAAACCAAATTTTCATGTGAAAGAGCAATAATGTTGTAGGAGTTAAGGTAATCGATAGGTAGCTAGTCAGTTAGCAAATAGAAGAGATGAGCTGAAGACAGCAGAGATGGCTTGACAAAAAAGTCCGCTCTCCATGATCCTGGCATATTTTAAGACATGTTGATTCATATAGCACATTTTCCCTGAAGCAACTTAAGTGGATCTGTTCCTTAATATCAGTAAACCTCTGATTATAATAGAACTTTTAAGCAAATATGAGCCTATCCATAAATATTATTATTCTTTCCATTTGAAGATTATATTTCTGAGGATTCTGCTGTTCACATGATGGCAGAATCTGATGCATTTGCGTAAGTCCTTTTAGTCCTTTTCATATGTGTTAACCTGCCACCTGGACAGCCTTTTGTCATGTTTATTTCCTTATTGTGTTTTCATTAACTGTCTGTTTTGCAACTTCGCTCCTTTATGTTGGTAGTTGTATACTGTATTTTCTTTTTTAGGGTAATTCATTCTATCTTTTGTATCTCTCTATACTTTTTTGTTCTTTTGTTTGTTTGTCGTTTGTTTCCTTAATGAGGAATACATGAGGGCTCTCCAGAAAGTATCCAGCCATGTAACCATTCTCATTATATTAAGAATGGCTGGATACTTTCTGGATGGACAGCCCTTGTACATGTTAAAAAAGCCCTAAGCTGTTATTCAGGGAACCCAGATTCTAATCCCTCTTACAAATATGGGCTTGGGAAAAATGTCACTTTTCTGAGTGCTCGTGTTCTTATCTATTAACAAAATAGAATTATTGACTCATAATTTGTTGTGAAGAGTGAATGAAATCACATGCATGTAGTTTCTTAGCACAATACCTAGAAACTGGCAGATGTCTAGTAACATGAAAAATCGAAATATGGGAGACTTTATTCACTCTTTGAGGTATATCCTCAGGGAATCCTATACTTTATTTCTCTAATTTCTGAGGGTATGCCATTAACAAGTATTTATTACGTACCAAAATAAATTATAATACTCATTTTTACTTGTAAATTCATCTGATTTGCTATTTCTTGAAAACTACTTATTTAATAAGTGATAACAGTTAACTTATATTAAGCGCTTCTTATGTGTTAGAAGCTTCATTTGGAAATTCTCCCAAAATCTTGGAGGTGAGGTCCTTTTACTCCTATTTTACAAATAAGAAAACAGAGGAAATGAGTGTTTAAGTAACTGACCCAACTTCGAGTAAATGGGAGAATCAAGATTCAGATTCTGGTGGATTTGATTCAAGAACCTACAGCTTTAACCACTAATCTTTTTGCCTCTTTGCTGCTCCACATTTTCTTGTTTTCCCACTCTCCATACTGAGGCCCACTTTCCAAAGATTTTTGTTTGTTTTACAAAAACTACAACCCTATGTTTTACATGTTTTAGTCATGTCTCTTTAAATAGAACTTCCCTTAAATATAAGCTCTTGAAGAAAGAGATTGTATTTCAAATATGAATAAATTTTAAATGTCTATATAGAACCACTTCAGTAGCACAATGATATCAAGGAGTATGACATGTGCCTTGTACTGGGAATGAGCAGATCTTTCTGGAGCATATTGTTCCTAGAGGAGTAATGTGGATTAAGGTAGGATGAGGCCAACCATGGAGAATGTTAAAGGACTCCAAAGAAGCTCATTTTAGTAGAGCTTTAAATGTCTCTACTATATGAATATTGTCTTGTTGAAATAATAAGGGTGGAAAGTGAATGACCTTTCTTCACTCTCTTGCTGTGATTGCTATCATGCCCTGTCTCCGTATCCCCAAACTCTCCTGGTCCTCTTCGACCAGATGCATATTTCAGGACTGCTCAAGTCCTTGGCAGCCTTGCTTCTGTAATTTGTCTCTATATATTTAGCAAATTGCCGTACCTCAAGTGACTATGTATGTTTGCATCAATGTGGGTTCTTACAGCAGAATAAATACTAGATAAATCTGAACCACGTATCAAAAATAAGCCTTGGTGAGCAGCCTGAACAAGAGTGAGACTCTGTGTCTACAAAAAATAGAAAAAATTAGCCAGGCATCGTGGCACGCACCTGTAGTCCCAGCTACTCAGGAGGTTGAGGTAGGAGGATCACATGATCCCAGGAGTTTGAGGTTACAGTGAGCAGTGATGATGCCACTGCACTCTAGCCCAGGCAATAGAGTGAGACCCTGTTTCAAAAATAAAACAAAACAAAGTAGGAGGATCACATGATCCCAGGAGTTTGAGGTTACAGTGAGCAGTGATGATGCCACTGCACTCTAGCCCAGGCAATAGAGTGAGACCCTGTTTCAAAAATAAAACAAAACAAAAAGCCTTGAAAAATGCACAGTGCCTACAAACAGGTAAAATGTAGACAATTGTGATTTCTAGAGGTTTAGTCTGGTAGGTGGAAACTGGAAATTAAATTTTTCCATTAATTATCTCCATTGCAACTCAGAAAGGGTGGTAGATTATGGAGAATGACTTATCTTGTTCCACCAGTAAAGAAAAAGAATCTAGCCTTCATGGAGTAAGAGCTGATACGAGTTAGATAGGAAAGTGCAGTCTCCAGCTAACATAAAGGTTCAGAGAAAGGCAGTATTTGGGAAACAATCTTGAGGAAGAGGCAGGCTAATCAGGTGGAAACTAAAGAGTTCATGGGTCAAGGCAAGTGGACAAGAGCAATTCTGGACTCTAGTACAATATAGGTTGCATTGTTCATATAGGGCACCCAGAATGGAGGGGCTAAGATATGAAAAAGAGATGTGTGAAGAAGACATATGAGAAGAGTCATTCAAGTGTCCATAGGGAGTCTCTTTATAATGGATCCTAGGTCTAGAGTACATGACAATCTTATATTTCTTAAAATAATGGGATTGTGAGACTACTGATATAATTTATGAGGGCTGAATAACCCTTTATTCAAATGGGATCATCAGTGACTTAGTTCTGAGAATAAGAGGCAGATAGAGCCAGGAGAAAGTAGCAAGAAAGCCCACATAGAAAAGTCCAACTTGACCTCCCTGAGCATCTTGCAGCCTCTAAAGTAGTTTCCATTATAGGGAAAGTAGGCTTCCTTTGCAGGTATTATTTTTTTTCATTTTTTTTCCTCTTTATAGGGCTAGGTAATAAAAATTGTGAACAATTTTTATTAAGTATTTCAAGCTATAAGATGCAGATTTTGAAAAAAAAATGCATTTCTGTGTTTTACTACAGAAGTCTATATTTTACTATTTTCTATGTCCATGACTGAATAAGGAAAAAAAATCAACTGGATAATGTATTTGTCCAAAAGACTAGATAGATATATAAATAGATTGAAGATATTTTAAGCAGATTGCAATAATTTTTGAATCAATTTTTAACTTCGTGATTCTATTCTCACAGCATTAAAAACTTTTTTTTTTACTTGATATCCTCACAGTGCAAGCCATAACATACCTCACCACCCCTAGTACAAACTTGATAGTCCCCTCCGTCTGTTACTTCATTTCTGAAGGATCTGTATAACTCCCATACTTTTTCTCTTTCTCTGATTCCTCCCTGTCCAGGGACAAATGGTAGACTTTAGCCTTAGTTTAAGAGTCACTGAAGCTGAATCATATCACATTTTTGATTTTCATTTAAAAATCTTTGTATCTCATTGTGTCTATTTGAGTCAGTACAAAAATTTTTAAAAATCACATATTTCCTAAATTCTCTGTGGCTCTTTAAAAAAACATAATCCTTAGCAACCAACTTTTCATCCATATTCTCTCATTATAGGAAGCTTACTTATTCCTATTCTTCTATTTTCCTGGAGGAGAAGAGCAGGGGTAAGATGCAATCTTTTGGGAATGATTATGTGATATCTAAAGAGATACCTCCCAGATAAATTTTTATCTCAGAAAACTGTAGTCTTTAGATCAATTATAATCTTCTCAGACCTCCCAGATAATTTTACCCTGTATTATAATTATTATATTTGTCTTACCCACTAACTTCAAACTTCTTAAGAGACAGTTCTACATTCACACACATATATATGTATGTATGTATATATACATATATACACATACACATATATACATGTATATATACACATTTATACATATATACATATTTACATATATACATACACATATATATATACACACACACACATACACAAACACATATTAAGGGATTAAGGTATGTATATATCTTAGTCCCTCAACACCATGTTTGGCACGATGATAGGCACCTAGTAGAATCTAATAGATTGAATGAATTGTGCATTGGCCTGAAGGGCTGATTCAGTTCCTGTGTGGCTTTCTGTTCCTCCCTCAAGTGGATGCTGGAATATTTCTGGAGACTGCCCCCACTTCTTTCAAATATTGTGCCTTGAACCCCTGGTTTCACCTCTTCATCATTACCATTCCAGCTTATCTCCTTCTCCCTTCATCCTGTCTGTCAATTTGACCTAGACTTCAGAGGGCAGAAAGAACCTGTTCTATCAGGATTGATATTTCTTTTTGTTTTTTGTGTTTACCCATAAACTTCTGCTTTTGGAGCTTGAAAGTCAAAACTTTGACTCCTCATTTCTTGGGTTTCATTGTCTTGTACTGAAATTCCACTTGACTAATTTCTTAGAGAGGAACAGGACACTAGGTGACAAAGAATAGAGTAGGGGGGAAGTGAGGGATAAAAATACATCTAAAACCACTATATCACTATTGAATGAATGAAAAATTGTTGCAATTTAAAAAATAAGAATGTATAATATAGTGTTAAAGGGTTTATTTATATAAAGTCTTTTAAAAAATTTATTAAATATTATGGCCAAATAATCAAGACTTCAGTGTTGAATATCCAACCCAATCCTACTAGATTCATTGCAGAGTTAAGTAATCTATAAAAGAAAAAATAAAAAGGTACAGCAGTCTAGTACCTGTGCTTGGGTGGCCTGCCCTTCATTTGCGCATAGTTTCCTCTTCCACATCTTTCAGTGCCTTCAACTGGGCTATCTTCAGGGCAGGGAGCCTTCAGTGGTGGAATTCCCCCTGGTATCAGAGCATGACTGCAGACCTCCTGTAGGAGAGATCAAGCTACCTTTCACCTACAAAATCTGTTTGTTCCAGTCTGAGAGGGCTGGAGTCTCTGTGATAGGGCCATCATTAAAAAGCACAGGGAAGTTAGAGTCAACTTTGGGGCCACTCATAGTAAGTCAAACAGTTTTTTTTTGTTAATAAACCTCATTTCATTCTGAAGGAGTCCAGAAACCAGGGAAACGACACGGACTTAGCAACAGTAAAATATTGGTAACTGAAGTCATCCACCCTACCACATTAGGAAAGGAGAAAATTTAGGCCAAGGACACAGGGGTGGCCCCTATTCCTCTACAGTGATATGCAGTCTTTAATGTTCACACAGAATTTGCTTTCTAAGGCATTATCTGAAAGACACACACATTCTAAATTGTGCAACATTCAATTTATCTACCTTGGAAGGATGAATGGTTGAGTGAGTCCTGCTGAGATCTGAGCCTCTGCATCCAGGGATTCTAAACGTTTGAACCAGCTGCTGAGCTCACTAAGCCATCTCTCCACCCTCCAACAGGACAGCTTCTCTGCAAAGGAGTTTAACTTCACCAATCATTTCCCCTTCCACCCATGTAATTTTCCAGAAATTAAACAGCAGTCAATAGAAAAAAAAAACAAATAAGTTGCCTCCTCAGAATTTTCTATAGATCAAAGTGCTATTAAAATGTTCAGGCTGTTTGGGGAAGCATGACAGAGGCCATGGAAGGGAGCTCAGGACCCATTTATTGCCACTGATTCAATTTATAGATGAGGGGATGGAGGCTCAGGATTTTCATCTATCAATGCCCAAACTCAAGTCCTGTTGATTCTACTTCAAAAATGTACACAAATCTATCCATTTTCTCCATTTCTACTGCTACCAGCATAATGCAAGCCACAGGTGTATCTCAATGAATTAGATTTCCTGAACAGATTGTTTCACTCCTCTTTTTAAAACCCTGGGATTTTTTTTTTTCTATTCCACATAGAATAAAATCCAAATTCCTTTACATACCCTCCAAGTCCCTTTGTGACTTGTCCCCAGCCTATTTTTCTGACCACGTCTCCTACTGCTGTCTCCACCTGTTGTACTTGGACCACCACTAGTTTCTGGTGTTTCTCAAACACACCTAGTTCATCCTCACCACAGGACCCAAGCACTAGTGATTCCCTCTACCTGGAAAACTGCCATCCCAATATTAAACCACTGGCTCTTTCTTCTCATCAAGTTCAGGTTCAGTTCTCACCTTCACAAAGGACCCCCTTTTTTTTTTAATTTCAGCATATTATAGGGGTACAGATGTTTAGGTTACGTATGTTGCCCTTGCCCCACCTCCCCCCTAAGTCCGAGTTTCAAATATGTCCATCCTTCGGGTGGTTCGCATTGCACTCTTTGTGTATGCATATACCCGTCCCCTCCTCCCTCCTCCCTCCTCCCCCCTCCCCTCCCCGCTGCCCAAAATCCAGTAGATGTTATTCTT
>NW_012134081.1:3973450-3974360 GCF_000956105.1 Propithecus coquereli
CTTTTGGCTTCCATTTGCTTGAAATATTGTTTTCCACCCCTTTACTTTGAGTCTAAATGCATCCTTGTAGCTTAGATGCATTTCTTGGAGACAGCAGATGCTTGGCTTGTTTTTTTTTTATCCATTCAGCCAGTCTATGTCTCTTGAGAGGGGAATTCAAACCATTAACATTTATTGAGAGAACTGATAAGTGGGGTGAATTACTGTTCATTCTGTTGGTTGCATTTTGTTGCTTTGTTTTCTGTGTTGAGCCATTGTGGAATCTAGCCTTTGATCTTTAACTTTTGAGTGGTTTCACATTCGAGAGTGTTTATTGTGCTGATCCTTGTGTAATTCTGTTTTGAGTACTCCTTGGAGAGCTGGTCTTGTCTTGGTGAATTCCCTCAGTCTTTGCTTATCTGAGAATGTCTTTATTTCTCCTTCATGTATGAAACTTAGTTTTGCAGGGTACAAGATTCTAGGCTAGGCATTATTCTGTTTCAGAAGAGTGAGAATGGGGCCCCAGTCTCTTCTTGCTGGCAGGGTTTCAGTTGAGAAATCTGGAGTTATTCTGATGGGTTTTCCTTTGTATGTCACTTGTTTCTTTCACCTTACAGCTCGTAGAAGGGCCTCTTTAGTGGCTGTTTTGGTGAATCTGATGACTGCGTGACATGGTGTCTTCCTATTTGCATTGAATCTCCCTGGGATCCGTTGCGCTTCTTGTACCTGTATATCTAGATTTTTAGCAAGGCCTGGAAAATTCTCCTCTGTTAATTCTTCAAATAGCTTATCCAGCCATTGAGTGTTTTCTTCTTCACCTTCCGGAACCCCTATCACCTGCAGATTCGATTTTTTCACATAATCCCACATTTCTTGTAGGCTTATTTGTTTTCTCTTAATTTTCTGCTCGATTTCTGTGACTGACTTATTT
>NW_012134081.1:3974865-4006584 GCF_000956105.1 Propithecus coquereli
GTCAGTAGGTGGCACTTGCAGGGAGGAGCGAGCTGCAGTGCTGTTTTTGAGTCCTGTAGCTAGCTCTTATTCCTCTAGAGAGGCCCTCTTGTGCCTCAGGTGGTGGGTGCGGCCCTGGGATTTCCAGGTGTGTCCTTATTCTCCACCTCAGTGGAGCGAGTGAGTCTGGGTGGGGCTGGGTTGGGTAAGCCTGCCCTCAGCTCCACAACTGCTGTTAGCAGGGGTCAAAGTTCTGCTCTTTGTTTCTGTGCAGATCTGCTGGGAGGGGCTGAAATGGCTCCACTCAGCTGAAAGTCTGGGCTTGGGGGGTGGGACTGTCCAAGACCCGCACTCTGGAGCAGGTCTCGCTCCCCTCCACTCTCCTCCTCTTTGTGGCGTCTCCCAGGCCTCTGCCAGCAAGCAGGACCTCAGGCCGATGGATCTCCCCTGGCTGTGACGTGAGCCGGGAGCTTCCCTACTCAGGATCGTAGCCTGAGCTGTAAAGGACCCTTTCTTAACTATCCTAGCCAATGCTGTCTTCTCCCATCCCCTAGTATTTTAGCACACAATCTTGTTTGTGTTCCTGGAACTACTTATCCTATTTGGAATTATTTTGTTTCCTAATTTATTGTCAGTCTTACCCACTAAAATTAAATTTTTATATAAAGAGAAACTCTGCCTCTCTTGTTCAGAGTGCATAGGACAATTCCTGGCACCTGGAAGGAAGGAAGGAAGGAAGAAAGGAAGGAAAGAAGGGAAAAAAGTAGGATTAAGAGTAACCTTTGCTGTACAGTAAGTTCTGATGCAAAAAAAAATATATATATATATACATGAAATAATTTTTCATGATAAATTGTTTAATGTACAAAAAGGGTTAAAAAATTTGTATAGTAACGATGCATTGGATGTTTATTTGTATGTGAGCATGCACATAGTGTTTGTGTTTTGTAAAAAGAAAAAAAAAAAAAAGCCAACCAACCAACCAAGAAAAACATCATAAAACATACTGAAAGAAAATACATCAACATTTTGACCTACATGTGGAATAATTATTTTCTGCCTTTATATTTATCAGTTTTCAACAATAGACATATATTACCTCTGTTGAAAAAAGTTATTTTAAGTATATATGCCTATTCAGATTGGCCTAAGCAAATCAAAGTGTTTATTGGATTATATACTTTTTTTGCCAAAAGGCCAATGGTATAACAGGTTTTACCCCTCTTTGGTTTTTTATCATGTATTTCAGATTAAATTTTCTTCAAAAAATGGAGATCATGGCTAACATGACTGCTAAAATCCTCTGGATTTATGTTTTTCTACTTATAATTGAAATTAAAATTAAAATAAAGATGCAAAAGAAATATCTTGTCCACTAGCTACAGCAACACAAATCTCTAGAAATGGCTCTGGTTGGGCAGGCCTGGGCTGTTTGTATCTCTAATCAAATAATGGTAAATTTTCCAGGGCCACATGCTCATCTCTAAGTGAGGGGGTGGGTGAGTATAAGAGGAAAAAAATCTATACCCATCAAACTTGTACCTAATTTCAACTACTTCTATCACTTTGCAGTTACCTTCGGTAAAGAGATTCCCAGGGGTTGCTTTTGTTTTCAGACAAAGACCTGTAACTGAACCATTAGGCAATTTTGTGCAGAGTAAGAGGGGAGATAGAGGACATTGAAATTAGAAAAATCAATTCTGGCTCCCAGAGTACAGGTTTTCTCTATAATTTGGTGAGGGGCCCTACACTCCCTTAAGGTTCTTCATGGATCCCCCACATGGGATTTTGTAGGTCCATAAGCAACATCCTCCTGTGCCTTTATTTTTTTTAAATTTAAATTTTTTTTCCGAGGGACGGAGTCTCCCTATGTTGCCTAGGCTAGTCTTGAACTCCTAGGCTCAGGCAATCCTCCTGCCTTGACCTCCCAAAGTGCTGCGATTACAGGTGTGAGCCACCATACCTGGCCCCTCCTCTTTGGATGCAACTTAGAAACAGGCATAAAAGTCAGAGAAATGAAAATCAGCATGACATTCTTAGTATTGATAAGACTGGTATACTAAAACTAGAAGATGTGGCTGATGTGTGAAGTCACATGAACTTGACAACTCTCCCCTAAATTAGACATACTCACCCAGCCCTTCACAGTTTGCAGGGGACAACCTCAGTACCCCTCCCCAGCATGACAAAGCCTTTCCCACCAAGATTCCTCGTAAGTGAGAGAGTAAAGGAGAATGCGTGTTCATTGCATCAGGCATCTCCCAAAACAGAACTCAGGATGGGCTGACACTTACATGACCAACTCCTACTCCCAAGCAGGAAAATTTTCCAGTCAAAAATAATCATTTCAAGTTTGGGGTGTGTGTGTGTGTGTGTGTGTGTGTGTGTGTGTGGCAGAAATCAATCGATGAATGGGAAATTCTACTTTAATGGCAGTGTCCCCAAATAGAAATAGGAGGCTAGATCTGAAAGTATTTGCCTTTTTAATACCCTAGCTTTTTATTCCAAAACAAAATTTCCCTATTATTGCTATATTTCTGATGATTTTTTTCTTTATGCTATTTTGATGTCTAATTTCAATCACATACTATAGTCCATCAAGAGTATCTACTGAATTTTGAATTGGAAACTAAAATTGAATCTGTTTGAAATGTTCAAAGGCATCTCCAATGGCACCCTTGTATCGCCATATAATATATTTAATATAGGAGCAATAACCCTATTATGCTGATGAAATCATTGATTTCTTCTTATGTGTAATGGTCACATTAAAAGCTGAGATTTTCAACAGACATAATACTAAGTAACTCAATGTCTTATCAAATTAACAAAGAGCCTTTTAACCCTATGACCCTTAGTATAACATGTTTATTGGAAAATGGATATGAATATAAATATTTTCAAAATGTGATAGCAAAGTGTTCTGTGCTGCTTATCAAAATAACATCACTAGCTTGGCTGATTTTCTGCTTTTCTTGCATAGAGAAGGTAAGAAACATTAATGCAGAAACAATAAGTCAGTCAAACACTAATACTTTCTTAGTTGTTCTATTTGTCTGTCTAACTCTTAGATGGAAATATGTTTAGAGTATCTGGCCTTGACCAGTGGTTCCCAAACACTAGTTCACAGTATTGTTGTATCAAAATTGTTTAGGGTCCTCAAAATACAGGCTCTTAAATCCAAGGTCAGATGTATGAAATCAGAAGGGGCAATTGGCCTAATTTTAGCAGGTGCCCCAGATGATTTGGATGAACAGAAACATTTGGAAGCCATTGCAATAAAACTGGACTCTAAGTAAGAGATTGTTCTGGGCTGCCTTCTCCACCACCCCACATCTTTTTCTCCCTTTGGTATTGATTACTCCCGCCATAGTCCTGAAATGGCTGTGCAAGAAAGCCTTTCTCAGATGATTTAGTTTAATCTCCTCATTCCTGGAGGAGAAACTGAGATTCTGGGAGATAAAGAGATCCTGTTGGCTTGGACTCAGTGTACTGTATGCCTCTCTTTCTCTGTCTTGATCCTTTCTTTGGAAATATTCTGGTGAACTCAGTTCCTTGAATAGTATAAAAATCAGACAAAAGATAACTTTATTGATGCCAGTAATATTTGGCATTTTGGAATAATTAATGACCTTAGCTAAAGAAAAGACCATAAATTTGTGGAGTGTTAAGATATGGAGAAAAAGAGGAAGAAGAAGAGGAGGGCATGTTGAAGAATAAACCCTTAAAACCCACAGTTCATGTAGCTTGCAATCTTTCCTTCCTGAGACCAGACACATTTGTAGGATTTCAGGACTGACCAAAATAGTGTCAGATAAAATTTTAAAAACAGTAAGCCATCTTAGTACATATCCTTTTAGGCTTTTGTCCATCTCTGTGTTCTTTTACAAAAATGACATCATGATTTTCATGCTGTTTTGTAACCTTGTTTTATTGTCATTCAAAAATAAATCGTGAACATATATTCAGTCTTCTATTACATAATTTTAAATAGGTGTATACTATTCTATTACATAAAAGGTACCATAATATATTTATTTGACCTTCTGTTGTTGCATATTTATTTTTCAATAGTTTGCAGAATACACAGAGTAAACCATGTTGTCATAGATATTCTCCTAGCAAAATCCTATCCTATATCCAATGAGAATTTTCTTAGAATATATTTCTAAAAGTGGAAATTACTAGACACACATCTACACAGAAAGGATTCGATAAGGATAATAATTCTTAGTGTTTCTTAAAGGACAAAAAATTTTAGATAACTTGGTTATTTTGGAAGAGAAGATAAATTGTAGAGACATATTTGTGTGAAAAATTGCATTTGGAATAAACATGAGCATGTCAAATATTCATAAATGAAAAATATTTTAAAATTACAGAATAGTAGCAGATTATACACTAAACATCACAGATTTGTATAGATCTGTTATCTATCTAATTATCTATGTATCTATTTATCTATTCCTCAGACCAATAATTCTGAAATGGAGTCTGTAGAGTAGTGGCAGTCTTCAGCAAATAAATACTCATTTTAGAAAAGTCACCTATATAAACTACCCCCTTCGTGGGAGAATAAATACAAGTCTAGATTAGAGTCTAAAGTACCACAGAAAGATAACTTACCTAATGGGTCCTTCTCAAATATTTTTTATGGAATCTTCTGTTTAAATTTGAGGACAAAAAAGAAACAAAACTGAAGAGATAATATGTGTAAATATCAGGAGGAAATACTTGAGTAAAATGTTTTGTTAGAAGGAATAAAAGAATTATCCATCATCTGAGTGGATGATGATTAGGAAAGTAGACTGTATTGAGTGGCAAAAAGTTGTGATTCCATATAAATGATCCAAGTAATTTAGTGCAAATGTTTTCTCCAAAGACTGTGTGGGTTGAAAATGAGGGGAAAAAAAGTAATTGGTTCAGCACTTGGGGAGATTTGTAATTCCCCCAGAGAATCTGATAATACAGCTGAGACATTCTGCCAAGATCAAAGCCTGTGTTATATACTTGGACTTTCTAAAACCAGGACTTTGAAATTAGGTACTCAGATGTAAGTAGTATGGTGAAGTAGAATGGAAATTGGATGGGGAATAAGATTTGGTTGCAATCTTGACTCTAGTGCTCTGTTAGCTGATTCACCTTGGAAACATCAATTAATTTCGTAGGTTCAGAGTTCTCATTTGAATGGAAATAGTTAATGAACATTTAATTTATAATTTAGGCATATAATCTAGTTCTCAGCACACAGTTTGTCATACAGTTTGTGCTTGACAAATACTTTTCTTGAATCAAAATGATGTTAGTGGGCCGGGCGCGGTGGCTCACGCCTGTAATCTTAGCTCTCTGGGAGGCCGAGGCAGGCGGATTGTTTGAGCTCAGGAGTTCGAAACCAGCCTGAGCAAGAGCGAGACCCCGTCTCTACTAAAAAATTAGAAGGAAATTAATTGGACAACTAAAAATATATAGAAAAAAAAATTAGCTGGGCATGGTGGCGCGTACCTGTAGTCCCAGCTACTCGGGAGGCTGAGGCAGAAGGATCACTTGAGCCCAGGAGTTTGAGGTTGCTGTGAGCTAGGATGACGCCACGGCACTCTAGCCTGGGCAACACAGTGAGACTCTGTCTCAAAAAAAAAAAAAAAATGATGTTAGTGAATGTTTTCATTTCATAATATGTAAGAAAATTTTTTTTTTCTCTTTCATGTATTCTTGAGCTCCCTCCACTTCCCTCAATGCTGTATTTGCTTAATAATTTATCACTTATGCTGGGTGAAATGCAGAGCTGACCACGTAAAAATAAAAAGTAACTTTACAGTGAGCCTGTAGGGTTTTGAAATTTCACATATGGATCTGTATTCAGGCCAAATCCTAGACATATACAAGATTGGAATTGGTATAGAATATTAAGGACGAAACTGGGAATGAGAGAATCTATACAGAGTTTATTTGAATGCTAATAAATCATGAAATCACTGTTTTCTGGCTACTGGGATTTGCTGCATAAGAAGCCTGCAATTCAACAAAGAACAGACTCCCTACAGAACTCCTTAGTCTGGTTCTAACCAGTACAGTCTAGTCAGAGAGAAGCAGAGTAGGTGTTAGAAAGGAAAACCGAGGAGATTTCAGAAATAGAAGGGATCCCTTGTTCCAGAATCTTACATATGTATAATTGTTATTTTAATACTAATCAAGACTCGGTGGCAGAATTGTGACGGCTCTGTGAACACAACTCCTAACCACACAGCTGGTTGTTGAGTTAATTTACTTCTTTTAAGGGTCCCCTTGCTCTCGTTTTATATTGTTTTCTGTGTGCAGCCTCCCTACTGTGTCTCTAGCTAAGTCAATCTACCTCTTTGAATTTAATGTACTCCGACACGAACATGTTCAGGAGAAGACAGGCTGTACTCAGATGCAGGAAGCAAGCTCCACACGAGACAGTGCATTCATTGCTTTGCCCCTGCCAGGAGTCTGTGGGAAAACCTCCCCAGAAAGAACTGATGAAGAGGGAAAGCACACAGGCCACCTGGGCTGAATATAAGAAGAAGCTGAATCCAGAAACAATTCTTCCAAAGCAAACATCTCTAGCTCTGCCTCCTCTCCACAAATCCTCACTGTGGAGTGAAACTAATTTAACGAGATATCCCCATTTCCTCTGAACAGTGGTGAAAATATTCCTACAGGACTTTATTAAGACAGACCCCAAAGTACTCATCAGGCCAGTGAAAGGGAAAAATCCTGCTGTGGCCTTTCTATCCACAACACCATTGCAATTAAAGAAGAAACCAATATCAAAGCAGACAGGTAATTTTATAAGCACACCAGGTATCTGCCCATGCCGAAGGCCACATTTTTTAAAGGAAAGAGCCATTATTTTTCCAGTGGTACAGGAAAGGAGCTACAGGACATGCAGGTTAAATTGAAAAGGCCTTACAAGTACCTTAGGAGGTTAACAGTATCACCTGAAGTCAGGTTCCTATCAGTTATGGATTCAATATTTTGTTGGAATTTGATGAGGTCCTTGGGGATGTTTGCAAGGGGGAAGTGTGATTGGCCTTCTAACTTGACAGCTGTTTGGCATCCCATGCAGAGGTTGTAAGAAGTTATTTTCCATGTGGATCTGGCATTCCTAAAGCAGTATGTGCTCTATGCCAATATGAACTCAGATGTTAATCACAGCATTTTCATTTCAGTAATGGGTTCAGTGGATAGATGAGTGTGGAGGATTAACTAGGGGCTAGGTTATTATTAGGAAACACAAAATATGGATTTTTTTTTCTTTTCCCTTAAAAAGTGACATTTTGGCAAAAGTTTTAGATTTGGAAAAAAGCAAAGTCTAGCAAATTAATGTGCTACATGATTATGGGCTGGAAAGTTAATTATTTCCATGCCTGCTCTTGGACTCTTCCATTATTGCCCACTCTAACTCTCCTTTACAATCTTCTGATGGAAAATGTTCTTAATTCTCATTTATTTGTTTTATTTTGAAGACTGTTGTTGTTCAAACAGGTTACTTTCTTGAAAAGGAAAACAAAGGCAGAGGAGCGGATGACTTACAGTTTCTTCTGATCTTGGAAAGTGTTAGAACACAAATTTTTTCTGTTGCTCATGGTTCAATTTCACACTCCAAACCAGGCTATCTTAGTGCGTTGGAGTTCAGTGGATCAGTTTAGACTGTGTGTGTTTCTTTGTTTGCATTGTTCTTTTTTTTCCAGCTACAAGACCGCTTTTCTTTTAGCAAAATGTCAAATGGCGGTGAATTTGCTCAATTAGCTTTGCAAATGTGTGTTTGACTTTCTGGGCATTTTTCTCCTCTTTTCTTTGTTGCATATTTCTTATATTTCAAAGAGGACATCAAATAAATTCCTCTTTTGAAAGAAATTAGCATTTTAATTCATAGGTGATAGTCTGCAGTTGTGTTTCTGATTATGTTTTTAATTAAAAGACAAATACACATGCAGTCTTTTCCCATTTGATTCAGTTATTTTGGAGGTGAGGAAAATACTTAAGCCCCAGTTGCATTGAAGGTAATGTTTTGACATAAATAATTTTATCACACAGTGCAGCTTAATCAATGGATTGTGTATGGCCCATGAACTACAAAATATCTCTTTTTCCCTTCTTGTTTGCATAGGCCTTTATAATTTTAGTAACAGGATCTGAAAATATATAAAAATAGTTTAAAAAGAAAAGAAAGAAAAAATAAATCTTTTAGTCTAAGTATCACGGGGATTGGAAAGGTGTATTTGTTCACTAATAAGATAAAACCAACAAAGCAATTATTTAAATAGTGGATAGGGATTTGAGATTCTTATTTAAAGAGAAGGGAAAGAAGAGATAGGCTGGTATCAGAGTAATGGAGGTAAAATAATGAAATGTTTGATGATATACATCCCTAGTAACTCTTTTCTCTCACTGAATCTTTTTTAAGTTTTTCCCACCACAAACAATAGTTTATTATCCTCATGAATACCTTAGCAGTCCTCTTAGTTCTTATATCTAATGCAGGTAAAAAACATTCATCTTTGCCCCCTTTTCTCTTTCCTCAAATAGCAAAGAGGTAGATACAGCACATGAAATACAATTAAAGGTCTTCAAAGGGCCACTGGGCTGCTGAAGCTAAGCGCCTCTTATCTGCATCAGAATTCCAGTTTCTTTGAAGTTAATTCAGAGATTATACTTCATGCCTTTAAACATTCTTTAAATAAGAATGTGTATTATAGCTTTTTTCTGAAATCCGCTGGAACATCAGGCTGAAATGAAACTGAGCGTTCCACTAGTTTCTGTTCCAACCACCATGGGACAGGGGAAGAACTGCAGCTGTGGAGGTTCTTCCCTCTATTACTTATCAACACTACAGTGAAACGATCAAAAACAATTCTTTTGTCCTTTAAATTTTTTTTTATCCTTATTAGCCTTCACTTTTCCTCCTTTCAACTGGACAAAGTATATTTTTCATCATGATATGGCTTGTAAAGTTACAAAATACACCTGATGTGCACTGCTTTCAGTATTCGGCTGATTGAGGATTGACTAGTAGCTCCAGGTGTTATACATAAAGTGTCTGTGAAGCCTTAGAAATAAAGGTGTTTTCCCAGCTTCAGAAGGAAGGTGTTGGTCATAAATAAGGAGTGAGACTAACTGTTGAATGTAAATTTACTCAAGCTTAGTAGCATGTCTGGTAACATAGGTTTAGGAGGACATCAATTTTCCTGTATAAAGCAATGTGCTCCCCAAAGTAAAGGGATTGGTGTGCAGAGCAGAAGTATTTGACAAGCTAATGCACTGAGCATGCTGGCATGAGCTAGTCTTATTTAAGCCCAAGTTAGGTTGGAGGAAAGGCTGGATACACTCAAAAGAAATTGGAATAAATCGGTCTTGTGTATTTCTCCTAAGAAAGCCAATAACCTGTTGAGGAATGTGTGAAAAACTATCCTTGTCTGAGGAGTAGGCTGGGTGTATAAGAGCAAACAAAACTGAAATCTGGGGGTCTGGTTACAAGGTTTTGCAGAGATTTTTTCCATTCAGCACTAGAATTTTACAATTCATTAAATTACCATTTTTACAAAAAAGTAATTTAACAATATAGTCAACGTGGGGAAAATATTTTGACTTCCTCATACTTAACTCAAATTTAATAAGGTTTTTATTTTGAACCAAACATAAGGTTGGGGGAGTGATGAGGCCATAATTTTTCATGGCTTCAGGCCTTTACCTATTTTCAAGTCTCCTTGTGTGAGACGTTATTAATTTAATGTGGCTATAATTGTAACAAAGTTTGCCATACAAAAGAGTTCCAACTTAAGTTCATTGTGTTATAAAATAATGGTCTAAGAATGAATAGGTATCCATTTTTATCTTGAAGGGAAAACAATGCCTAAATTAATTAAAGATAATTAACTGTCAAAAGTCACACCCAAGAGTGCATTAATTTATCAGCTCAAGCATTCCCTGCTGATTTCTTACTGTGTCTATAGAGCTGTAAGATGTTAAGTTTGTTTATTTTTCTTAAACTACTTAGTAACTCCTATAATAAAACAACTAGAGAAACCTCTTATTGTAGAAAACATGACAGTTCTTTCATTTTAATTTATGTCCTCTTTTAATTCCTAAGATAATTAGCTATTGACTTAGAAATCTATACTTTTTCTTTTTTTCAACTTTTGTGTGGAAACTGAGAATTTCTGCCAGCAATTAAAAGGACAATATTGACCATTGAAACAAATATGGGTATTGCCAAGTATTACTGTGCTATATGTTTACTTCAATAAGTATTCTCATTTAGAAAATTCAATTACTCAATAGAATACTAATGAAATTAGTAAGTAGGCAAATATTTTAAAAATTTAATCAAATATATTTATTAAGGTCTTACTATGTGCCAGGTTCAGTTCTCAGTACTGGCAATGTAACAGATTAGAAAATAGGTAAAAATGTCTGTTCTTCTTGTGTATATATTATGGGGATGAAGAGATAATAATAAACTAAACTATGAATATCATGAATAAGTAAATCATATACTATTTTAGAAGTTGATAAGTGCTATGGAAAAAAAAGAAAAAAGCAAAAAGTAGAGCACAGAAGGAGAGTTCCAGAAGAGCAAGAGTGGTTTGAGGGCAAGTTAGAGTATAAAATATAAAACAAGTGAAGGTAGGCCTCACTGAGTGAGTGAGAGCTGAGTGAAGAGAAGGAACAGTGACGCAGTTAGCCAAGCAAATGATCTGGAAAAAGAGCATTCCTGAGGAAGTATTGGCTAGAGCAAAAACCCTGCAGGGAGAGTGCTTGGCATGTTCATGCAAAAACAAAAGAGGCCAGTGTGGCCCAAGAAGCATGAGCAAGTGGGATCCCAATAGATGAGGGTATAAACGTCATAGGGCCAAATCATATAGATTCCTGAACAACGTATGACTTACATTTTAAGAGAAATGGGATGTCTATTGCCAGATTAGACCAAAGTGAAATGACTTAAGTTTTGAAAGCAATAGATGATTTGTAGGTGGAGGAAGGGAGAAATGGCAGGAAGAAAAGGAGGCTATGAAGAATTTTGTTTTGGAGAACAAAGTAGGCCTCATGATAGAGGTAAGAAGTTGACAAACTCTGCACATATTTTAAAGTTATAAGCAATGAAGTCTTCTGATGGATTGGATGTTTGTTGTGGCAAAGGGAGACAAGGGAAGGATGACATGAGCAGCTGAAAGGATGACACTGTCTATCTTCTGAGACCAGGATGGCTATGAGTAGAATAGGTTTTAATATAAATTCAGGACTTCAACTTTGTTCTCAATAGATTCATTTCTGTGGATAGACAATGCTGAAATTTGGGAGAGAAGTCTGTGCTAGCGACTGGGAGTTGTGGTCATATGGATGATATTGAAAAACCAAGAAGATGGATGAGATCACCAAGAAAGTGAATGTAGATGGAGGGTTCCAAAGACCATGTCCTAGAGTTCTCCAATGTTAAGAGGTTGGTGAGAAGAGAATCAATAAGCCAAAGGAAGCAATGTATGAGGGAGAAGGAAAACCAAAAGATCTTTGTGTTTTAGAAGCCAAGTGAATAAATTGTATTCAGAAGTGAGTGATCACCTGTGTCAAATGTTCTGATTGTTCAAATAAGATCAATGTGATAATTGTAAAAGTTTGACTGAAAAAATATTTGCAAGGCCATGAAAAGAAATGTTCTTTGAAAACGGGATCAAAGAAATGGGGTCTGTATTCATTTCTGATTGCCGGTATAACAGATTGCCACAAATTTAGTGACTTAAAACAGTATAAATTTAATATATTACTGTTTTGGGTGTTAGAAGTCCCAACAGTCCCAACAGTCCCAACAGTGGACTAAACTCAAGGTGTCAGCAAGGTTGGATTCCTCCTGCAGGCTCTAGGAGAGAATCAATTTCCTTGTCTTTTCTGGCTTTTGGAAGTCACCTGTATTCCTTGGCTGTTGCTCCATTCCTCCATCTTCAAAGTCAGTACTGTTAGGTTAGGTTCTTCTCATGCTGCTGTCTCTTTTGTTCTCTTCTAGCAAGGACACATGTAACTACATTGTACCCATCCGGACAATCCAGGATAATCTCCTCATTTTAAGGTCAACTGATTAGCAACCTTAATTCCATCTGCAAGTTTAATTCCCTTTGCCAGGTAACCTAATACATTAATATTTATAAGTTATAGGGATTAAGATGTGGACATGTGGGGGGGCATAGGTTTTTCTGCCTACTACAGGATGGTAGCTGGAAGACAAGGAATCGAGAGAAAAGTTTCCTCATGTTATGGTACAAATAATAGCATGTTTGTATGTTGATGTGAATAATCAAATGGATACAAGAAAAGTCAACATAGGAGAAAGAAGAATTGCTGGAGTGATGTTCTTGAATAGGACTAACAGATGACATCTGTGCATGAGTGGAGAAACTGGCTTTAACAAGGAATGTAGCATTTTATCACTGACAACAGGAAAGAAAGTAGAGTATAAGAATGAATGGACTGGGAAGGTATCCTGTGTTTGCCTGGCACCATTAAGAAATTTCACTTTGAGATTCCTGGGTATGAATTTAAAGTGAAATTAAGTAGTAGCATTGTGAGCTTTTCTTTATGCACTTTCAACTTCATGGATGTGGATGTAGAGTAGGTAGAGTGCTGCATTTTACCAGGATATGGATTTTCAATCAAGAATATCAAAGTTGGAGAAAGGTGTATGCAAGGGAGAGATGATGCTTGACCTTGACCTCCTAGGTGGGAAGATGGAAAGTGAGGTTATCTAGTGGATGAAGGGTGGTGAGTAGTTGATAGAATCAAAGGACTCAAAGCCTGCTGGGGTGGGGAATCAAATAATTTTGAAGTTGAGAAACTATAGGCTAAGACCAAATTTAAACAGAACATTTTGAGTCAACATTGTGCACTGGATGATTTCTAGCATATTTTGAATTGATCCTCACAAATTTGTATGCAGAAGGACTTAGTGTTATTCCTTGTGTAAGACTGTGAAGCAAAATAGCTTCAAACTTGCCCCAAATAGCTAGGAAATGTAAAATCCTCAGCTCAATTTCAGTTCATCATCTTTAACCCTCAGCACGTTTCATATATTCAGGTCTAAAGAGGTGTCTTGTTATGTCATAACTCTGGGCCTTATGATGATATTTATTGATTTTTAAAATATTGACTTGAACTTGAGGGTTGCTGCTTATTTTATCATATATAAAGTTTAATTTTTTTGTTAGTTTCCACTCATCAGTAATTTATGAGGTAAAGTTGCTTAGGAAAATAATGTTTATATATTTAGAAAATACACTGAAGTTCTTTTCAGATCTTACATAATGTTGTAGCATAAAGACAGTAGTGTTATTTCATTGGAAACTAACAACATCCATTCAGATAAACCCTCTGGAAAAAGATTTGGTGAGATATTTGGGGGACAAGCCTCAAAACTCTTTGGTACTAGAGGGTAGTTATGTATTTTGTTAAATTTTTTGGGTGTATAAATATATTGGTTTAATTTAAATCTTTTAGATATGGACAGTAGTATCTAGAGGTAAAACTACAAGATGTTTGAGATTCGTTTTCATGTACTTCATCAAGAAACAAACAAATGTTGCGTGTATGTGTATGTGTGTGTTGCAGGGGTTGGCAGTGGGAGAGGGAGTGGCAGATGGAGGGATATATGAAGCAGAAGAGCAGAAAATGGGGGATGGTTGGTGAAGTTGGGTGATGTGTATGTAGGGGTTTTTCTAATTATTTTATCTATAAATATTTTTGACAATTTTCATAATCAAAAGTTTTAAAAAGCAATTCCTGAAATACTTCACACAGGTTTGTTTTCATGAATTCACTGTTCTCAGGGATGCCCTAATTAGAAATTTATTGCCATGGGAGGTGATGCTAGTGACTGAATGTGGTCAGAAAATTGTTTAGGAGAAATCAAACACTATAGACACCCCCAACTGACTAGGAAAGGACAATTATTTGATACAAATATAATACTTTCAAATGCCACAACTTCATGAATCCATTTTCTTCCTTGTTTTTGTTAATATATCCTTTGATATATTCAGAGAACATCTTTGAGAGTCCCTTAGTCTGTCAGCAGTTCTCTGTCACTTTAGTGCTAAGACTTAAAAATACATCACAGTTTGAAGAGTGGAAGAAATGTTTCTCAAGATGGATGCCATCATTTGGACTTTGATTGATTTTTTTTAAAATAACAGTCATCATTTTTGGTGCTCCTTTAATTTGATGGTGGATTAATATTGTTTGACCTGATGATAGTAGCCATCAATCTACTTTGCCTCCTGTGACTGGTATGCTTTCTCACCTGCAGTAGGCTGAGGTCAATACTTGACCTATATAATCAGATCCAGGTTATTAAGCTAAATAATATTTTCAATTAAAAAAAATCATTTGACTTGGGGAAAAAAAGAGGAAAACAACCCATAAATGAACCTTCTGGGTCAGGATTCCATTTGTTCAAGATATGAATACCACAAGCTTAATAGCCAGTCATCTTACTTAAAAGCCTGAGAAAGCAGCTTATTGATTCGGAAATTAAACATCTGCCAATAACTGGAATGTACTTTATGTAACAAAATGATAAAAATATGTTTTGGTCATTTTATTTGAAATCACCCATCAAGTGCACATTGCTCATTGTGTAAATTTTAGTTTACTCAATAAAAATCACACAAA
Organism: Propithecus coquereli; assembly: GCF_000956105.1. Classification (NCBI taxonomy): domain Eukaryota; kingdom Metazoa; phylum Chordata; class Mammalia; order Primates; family Indriidae; genus Propithecus; species Propithecus coquereli. Next base: position 3,989,521 of record NW_012134081.1, read on the forward strand.
AATGAAATAAGTTCTATAGGTAATTGTTTTTTCAAAAAACACAGGTTTACAAACACATTTATCTCTACTCCTTGCAAGCGTTAATTGTTAAGGTCAGGGAATATGGCCTATCTAATGTTGCATTTCATAAATGTGTAGAATATGCAATCTATGCCAATAAGTAATTATAACTTTTGTGTCTTTTGTAGTCATCACAATATTAAACATTTAATTTTCTAACAGTAGTCCATTAAAGTTTAGTACATGTTCATCTTTGTAGCTAAAGATACGGTGATCAGGGATGAACAAATACTCCTATGACCATGAGAGGTACTTTGGCTAAAGTCTGAAGCTACCCACTAGAATGAAGTGGCAGATTGAATAAGAATTTTGAACCTAACATTTGTGATTCTCTATTATACTTTCATTTTAGATGATACATATAAAATGTACATAGTTAGATGTGAATCCAAGAAAGTTCTGATTCACACAGTCTCAAAGGACCTGAGAATCTTTAGTCATTGAGGAAATAATTGTTGGGTGCATTGAGTTATGTTTTTTTCTTTCTCCCCTCTCTCCACTGTTTCTGTAATTGGAAGTTATCTATGTATAATTATATCTTTAGTGAAAAGTAATTATAATTCTTATCATTGGCTTTTTAAATGAGCTTTTCTCTCAAATAGTATTTTTTACATTTCATCTAGCCACTCTGGGTATAGCAAAAAGGAAATCAAAGCAAGATTTCAAACTTTAAAACTAGTTAAGTGGGGAAAAATAAAATTAATAAACATAAAAAGTTATGAAAGTAACACAAAGGTCATTATCCAGATTTTAAAAAGCAAGAATTCTGAAACTTCTCTTGGTAAGAAGAAAGCAGAAAAGTGAAATAACCCATTTTAGAATTCTTCCATATATTCTCTCTGTCTTTCTCTTGCCACCTTCTGTTCCCTGTTCCCTTTCACTTCCACCAGAGATTTTGTTAATTTATTATTATAATAGCCTTTAAAACTATTATTTACTTCTTAAATGAAAAGACTTTAATATCTACCATCATGTGACTTGGGACAACTTAGTAACCTCTCAGTATCTTTGTAACATTTAGAAAACGATCTGCATAGCATTCTTTAATGACAAATGAGAAAATAGAGGTGGTTTTTAGAAAACATGTGCCTTAGATATATATGTTGTTCAGAGTATTCCTAGTGAAGAAAGACTGCTTGAAACTGTTTGAGATCCTTGAAATAAAGGCATGAACTCTAGTTGCATAAGCGTATACATTCGACAGCTCACTTGCATGGGAACTGTGGAATTAGCATTTGCTGCTGATGGACATCCTTTATACCAGAGATACCGTGAGATACCATGAGCCCTTTGTCATTAGAATAGCAACATTTAATGGCAGGTAGCTATTCAGTGGCGCCTGAGGGGGAACCTGAGCAACAGAGGATTGTGTTCTGGACCCTGGTCATACTTTATGAGTACAGACCCCCATCATCTCAGGAAATTTTAAGCTGTGATCCTTACAATTTGGAATGAAAGTTATGAATTAAATGAATTGAAGATTGACTTACGGTACTGCCTTGAGAAAGGCATATTGTGTTTCACTTTCTCGCATAAGAGTTTAGGCAGATCTAGCTATGAATTATAGAGGTGTTGCCTCATCTTTATATGACCTTGGGCAAAATATGGAATCTCTGAAAACCTTTGTTCCTTCATCTTCAAAATGATGATAATGATTATATGATAAGGATTATAATCATTTAATTGAGTTATTGTATCGTGAGGATTAAATGAGACAAGGCCTATATGGCACAATAACTGGATCACGGAAATGCTAGAAAAAAGTATAAATTATTATTTTTAACTCAAGAAATATTCAATTTTCCAGCCTTCTAGGGTCACTGTTAAGTTTCCTTTCCCTACAGAATCATTGGAATCATTTTACCATATGACTTCTAGAAATTTGACCTCCTCTTGAGTATTTAGAGGGCCCTGGGATGGCACTTATTCCTAGCTAGGGAGCCCAGGGAAGCTGCTTAAACATTGTGGGCTGCTCTAGCTCTCTGTACCCCACTTTGCCCTCAACTGTGTTCACATCTCCTGCGTTTTTACCCCAAAGCTAGCTAAGACCCGGCTGACTCTAATTTGTACTGATGTGCAAAGTGATTCAAGATTTGAGGATACCGGAGATGATAACACAGAAACGTAAACTTAAATTTAGGTATTAGACATCTTTGTTTTCAAGTCCACTGCCAAGACCGTGACTCAAGGAGGTTCTAGCTCACTGTCTCTCATCCAATCCCCAACCTGTCACATGCCATGAGAGCTTCTCTTCATCAGATAGACGGTAGCATCTTCCTTCACTCAAATCCCTATTCCTGCCTCACAATAAAAACTGTATACAGTTGGCCCTTCATACCTGTTTGTTCCACATCTATAGATTCAAACCACAGATTGAAAATATTAGGGGGAATAAAGGATGATTGCATCTGTAATGAACATGTATAGACTTATTTTTGCTTGTTATACTGTACTAGGGAATAATAACTATATAGCATTTATATTGTATTAGGTATTATAAGTAATCTAGAGATGACTTAAAGTATATGGGAGGATGTGTGTAGGTTATATGCAAGTATTACACCATTTATATGAGGCACTTGAGCATCCTTGGATTTTGGCATCAGCAGGAGGTCCTGGAACCAATCCCCTAGAGTTACCAAGGGATGACTACATCTTCAGAGATTTAGCCCAAATCCTTACTTGATCACTCTGAAATATTTGCTATTAATATATATCAGAGTTCTGGCTACTCCCCAAAACAATAGCTAGTATTTGTGCAAATGAAAGTTTGCCTGGGCGATCTTCCTAAATTGAACATCTACTCAAAGTGGCTTCCTATTACCTTCACTATAGACTGTTAGCAATTGAAGTGTGGTTTTCTTTTTCCTCCTATAAAGATGTCTGCCTCACCCAGGATCCCAATACTCTTTGTAGTAGTAAGAACAGTAACAATTTTTTATAAATTAACTTTTTAGGCCAAGCACAGTGGCTCACGCCTATAATCCTAACACTTTGGAAAGCCGAGGTGTGAGGCTTGCTTGAGAACAGGTGTTCAAGATCAGCCTGAGCAAGAACGAGACCCCATCTCTCCAAAAAATAGAAAAATTTGCTGAGCATGGAGGCACATGTCTGTAGTCCCAGCTACTTGGGAGGCTGAGGCAGGAGGATCACTTGAGCCCAGCAGTTTGAGGTTGCAGTGAGCTATCATGATGACACTTGCACTCCAGCCCAGGCAACAGTGTGAAACCCTGTCTCAAAAAAAAAAAAAAAAAAAAAAATTATGCTGAGAAGTTTGTCAAGAATTTACAAAAGAAAGACTGTACCAGTGGCAGGTAACACTTGCTCTGATGTTAGAAACCATCCAACTTCTACTACCACCAAACCTGCGCATGAAAGACAAATTGAGGAAAATAAATTTCAAGATCTAGAAAAATTTATGGGTTTGGAGTAGCAAATGTGTATCAGTTAGATACATTTCAGAAAGAGCAGAAGGCAACCCTCCAGTAATTCTGGCTTGCTCTACTCAGAGTAGCCCCCTACTCAAAATTAGAAACTCTTTCACCACAGCCGCCTGAAATTCTCTCTTCCATTTTTTGGATAACTAGACTCCTCTTTTGGAAGAGATAATATTGATGGAATATCTGCCATCTTAACTGAGTGTGAATTAAGGGAAAAATAGATCATCTGTCTTAACAGATGATGACTAGCGCTGAATTGGAAAGGTAGATCATTTGGATAGTTTGGGGGCACTAAAAAGAGGAAGGGGAATAGTTTTTTTTTTCTTTTTCCCTAACTATAGAATTGGCCTCTGGCAAAATTGTGAAGTGGGTGAGGTTTGGTTTTTGGGTATCCTCTCACCACCTCATCAGCATTCAATAGTCAGTGCCCTGCTTAGCCGTATCACCCTCCTCTGATATCTCCCTTTTCTCATTCTCTTCACATCTCTGTCTAATTTACTATTTAGAGTCTGAGTAACTCAGTATCCTCAATAGAAACCTTTCTAGGAAATAAATGATGTCTCATTTCTACTGGGCTTGCAGACTTTTGAATTAGCACCAATGTCAAGTTGAAGGAAGTCTATATATTTTTAGGGAAGCTTGTTTTTTTTTTTTTTAGTATGTTGCTAACTAAACTCCATTTCTATTGCTAGGCCAGTGGTGGTAGTATACCCCTAGATGTACAAGAAAATTGGAGATTGGACTTATCCTAGGCACACAGGCAGAAACTGATGTCGTCAGACTCTTGGGCTACTTCTTCCTTTTTGTTCTTATTCCATGGCTCGCTCTTTCTCTGTTCCCACATTAATCCCAAGTATATTGGTCAGAAATAGGTCCACTTTAATCTTAGTACCTTGAGAGTCTGTTTTTTTCAGACAGAATTTGCATGACACAAATACCACCAAGGGTTTCTTAAAACAAAACTATAAATCTTTAAAAATAGTAATGCTGACTCCTTTGAAACAGCAGAGTATACTAGACATATTCAATATAATTAAAACAAGTAAAATCCATAGTATCAGGATTTGAGCCAGTCCCCTTGACAAGTTACTGGCTTTCATTTAAAGCCTTCCCATTTTAATGTCATTCTTTTAAGAAAGAAAGATGTATTTGTAAGAAATGTAAAAATAAAAAAAAACCCACAATCAAGAGCACAAGCAATGAAATGATTGAAGATGCATTCTTCAATCTGTAGGGTTTACTGGGATTACTTAGGCGAGACAAAAATCCATGAAGGTCATAATGACATTTTTATCATTTTAGACTGATGTATGCCATTTTTTATATTGTCTTTGCAATACACATTAAAATTTTAAAGAGTGAGCTGATACATTAAGAAGCAATGATTTAAAAATTTATCAGTTCTAACCTTCTGTAGTTTAACAAGAATTTTTACATCCATCGTTTCTCCACCAAGAATTTATTTTTTTAAAATTCCTAATGTAGTGCTTTCTACAGGTGAAAAGTAACTGGTTTATAACAATATGTATTTTTAGTTTCTAAGAATCTATAGCTAATCATCAAGAAATGAAAAAAGTATCAAGCTGACATGACATACATATACCGTATCAAGTAAACTAAGAATTCCCTATATTTCAGTAGCTATAGACATATTTGCTTGGAAAATGGTTTTATAAACCAGCATGAGCAATAATAATAAAATAATTGCCTTTTATTGGATGCTTAGTATGTGCCAAGTGCTGGACCTGGTGCCTCATATATCTCATTTAAACTTCACAGCAAGCTTGCTGGCTAGTCAGTTCCTGTCTGGCACTCAAAAGATAATTCTGGAAAGAAGGAAAGAAGGCAGCAGGCAGGCTGGTCAGCGGGTCTCAAGGAAATATTCAATGTACAGATTAAGGAAGGAATTATCCTAATTTCATAAATTCAGAAAAAAATGATCTTGTAGCAGTCAAAGAAAGTGCCCAAAGTGGCAAAACTAGTAAGTGATAGAGAGAATTAATATGCCAGTCTGTCTGAGGCCCTTTTGACCGGATAACCATACTTCCCCCTTCCCATGTATGTTAGCACATCTTTTGAAAATAGGCAGCTTCATGTAGGATGCAGCCATGAAAATATTATGACAGCACATTCAACTTCATGCATTAAAATACTAATACTGACCCATATGTTGGGAGGACATGTATTTTAAGTGAAGTTGGGATTATGAAATATATTCAAATAAGCATCACTTTAATACTGGTAAAGAGGCCATTTGTAACTCATCACTGATTGTGCGTAAATACACATCGACTGCTTGTTATTAAAGTCAGAGGATAAATCACGGACACAGCCAACTAGGGGGCAAGGAAACTTTTTTTTCTCTTCTGCTCTTTCATTTCAGGCTTCACTGAAAATCAGAGCAGAGCCACATTCAAGAAAAATGTTGCCTTTTGGTTGGTTGGTTTGTGTTTTGGAAAAATGTATAGGCAATCATCTTTTGTTTTCCCCCAAAAGGAACTTGGGAATATAAATATATTCTTTTAAAAAGATATACAGTTCCTAGCTAGTGTGAGTTATTGGCAGGAGAGAACCAGAGAGGAAGAAAAATCAGAGCTAGGTGGTGGGAAGAATGAGAACAAACGGGAGAGTCAAAGGAGCCCAGAGGAGAGGAGCCACACAGGTCAGTCATGGCAGTGTGGGATAGGGTGGTCCAGCCTGACTGCACTCCGTGGCCACTGTAGGATTCTTGTGGTCCTCCTCTGGCCCAGGCTGCACTATGATTAGGGCTGGATCTCAGGGAGGCCTCCTGGAGCAAGCTGCTCTGGAGCAGCTTGAAGCTGCTCTAAGAAAGTTGCTTACTTAACCTTCAATCTCACTAAGCATCTCTCTAGCCCTCCGTCTTCCTTCACCCCTTGCCTATTTTGCACTTGCCTGTCTGTCTGTAATATTCTTGCCTCCTGTCTCTTCTCTCCTCTGGCCTCCTTTGACTCTTCCATTTGTTCTTATTCTTTTTTTGAGACAAAGTCTCACTCTTTTGCCCGGGCTAGAGCGAGTGCCGTGGCGTCAGCCTAGCTCACAGCAACCTCAAACTCCTGGGCTCAAGTGATCCTTCTGCCTCAGCCTCCCAAGTAGCTGGGACTATGCCCGGCTAATTTTTTCTGTATATTTTTAGTTGTCCGATTAATTTCTTTCTATTTTTAGTAGAGACGGGGTCTCGCTCTTGCTCAGGCTGGTTTCGAACTCCTGAGCTCAAACAATCCGCCTGCCTCTGCCTCCCAGAGAGCTAGGATTACAGGCGTGAGCAACCGCGCCCGGCCCGTTTGTTCTTATTCTTCCCACCACCTAGGTCTGATTTTTCTTCCTCTCTGCCAATATCTCACACTAGCTAGCAACTGTTTATCTTTTTAAAAGAATATATTTATAGTCCCAATTTCCCATTGGGGGGAAAAAAGATGTTTGCCTATACATTTTTCCAAAATACAAACCAACCAAAGCATTCAAGTCCTACTCAAAGACTCCCCTGACCTCCCCCAATCCCACCCAAACCATGGCGAATTTTCTTTTCTTCTCTCATAGCCTCCTCTGACTCTCCTTCTAGTCACAGTGTTTTGTAATTATTTATAAACTTGTTTATCTAGACCACTAAACTCTAAGCCCCAGGGAGGGCATGGATGATGTCTGTTTTTTCATTCTTGTTCCTCCCAAGTGCCTTCGTCACTATAAAATTTATGGTCAGAAAATACATATTAAATATAAAAGAACTAAGAGTTGGCCCTAAGCCAGGAAAGGGGGGAGAAAGGCCAGGGATGGTCTTTGTTAGACTGGCTGCTACTCCCTCACTCTCTCCATTCTTCTCTCAGGCTCCTGCCTAAACCCCAGGACTGATGCTTTATAAAGCATACTTGAATCCTTGGGTTCAAGTCCAATTTACTTAACCCACTCTCAAGGTCTTAAATAGTCTTGCTTTTATCTCCTCAGACTAATCTCTAGATATTGTATTTCCTTTAACTTGTATGCTATGCTCCATTCATCGTGAACTCCTTAGACTTTCTGGAATGGTACTGTGCTTGCTCTGTCCAGGCCCCTGACTTTCCATGTCCTGTTTCTATTTGGAATACTCACATCATTCTCTCCTCCCATCCCTTTACCTTCCAACATCTATTTAATCTTCAATACTTCCATCTGGATCCCTCCACCACCTCTAGACTATCATTGTAGCTATCATTGGTTTGTATTTTTTCTCCCCAACTAAGCTGAGGTTGGGGGGAACTATAATCTTCCTATTCCCACAACTCAGTATAGCCCCAGCATTCCCAGTTGGTACTCTAATTGCCTATTGAATCCTGGAATGCCTTTCTCATTCTATTCCTATCTTCTGTGGTAGAAAGTACTTCTAATATCTGAATCTACCATCCCTGGAGCAAAAGACTATGGAGATCATTTAGATATGTGTGTTCAACTATATTTGTTCATTTTAATTAATAGCCCTGGGATGCCAGCAATAGGGCTGATGCATCTGGATGTGGGGGAGAAGTCAAGGAAGGGCCTAGTCATCTATTTTTAGTAAAATTGCCATTGCGAGGATGGAATTAAAGTCTGGGTGCCTAAAGGCCAGATGTGCTAAAGATTAGTTACAATCTCTTTCTGTTTTTGTTAAAAGTTCCAAATGAGACATGGAATACAGACTGGATCAAGCTATATTCATTTCACCCTGGAGCTGCAACTTGAGAGATAAACTTCAATATGAAAAAAATAGGAAGGAAATATACCAAAATGCTATTAGCAGTCACTCCATAGTTCTATACTATTTAATTTTGCCTTTCTTTATAACTTCCTATACTTCTAATTTTTACTTGTTTTATAATAAGAAAAATGTAAATTTTAGAAGACACAATTTAAGATTTCAAACTATAAATTTTGCATATTGAATATAGAGTTATAATATCTTTTCTCCAGGAAAAAATCCTTGTGGAAACTTCAAGAGGCTTAAAAAAGCTTTATATAAAGAATTAGATGATTAGTATCATGTATGATAATTATAACTCCAGACTTATAATTTATGACTTTGGCCTTTTGGAAATTAGACTTTATGCTGTTTCACTCTTGTAACTATAAACTTGCACAGATGCAGCAAAATGTAGGATACCAAAAACAGCACTAGGCCTTGACCAGGTGCCCAGAGGTCTTGGCTAGAGTATGGATTAACTAGCTTTGTAAAGGAAAACTATTTACATGTACTGTAATTTCTTCAATTTGTAGACTACAGCTGAATGAAGTACCTCTAAGATATCTTTAGTATATCTTAGAAGTGTGAAAATATCTTGAACCAAAGAAAAAATGGTGGAAAAATTCAGATATCAGAGAAATGACCACCAATGGTAATACACTTTACATTTGCAAATTTAAAGCTAAATTTGTCTTATTGTTTGATATAAGTGGTGAATTAATGAGAGGGGAAGGCCAATGGGAAAGAGCCTTTATTTTGCTTGTAACAGTAGCTGATGGATTCTCTGCTAAATGTGTTTATAGGTTTTCTCATTTGATCCCCTTAAGTCAGTGGGGGTAGGTATCAGGATCCACAATGATGGTTTGGAAAACAGGTATTTTCATGTATTTACTAGCATGTTTCTCTTCATCTACTCTACAATCCATTCCTTAAAGACAGATTATATATCACTGTATATCCAGAGATAGTGGGAGCCAGCATCTGGTAAATCTTAATAAATATTTGTTCAATAATTAAATGGTTGAATGGATGATATAGTGATGGCCTCTTGGCTTTGGGAATTATTAATAGCTTTATCTAAAAGTACAAAAATTACATTTCCATGAGTTTTTATTTTAAATTGAGGTAAAATTCATATCACATAACATTTACCATTTTTAAATTGAACGTTCCAATGGCATTTAGTACATTCACAACCACCACTTGCAACCACTCCTATCTAGTTGTAAAACATTAAACATTTTCATTATCAAAGAAGGGAATGCTGGATACATTAAGCAGTTGCTCCCCACTACTCACTGCCCCCCCGACAACCATCAATCTGTGTTCTGTCTTCCACTGATTGACCTATTCTTGGCCTATTCTGGATATTCTAGATATAAGTGGAATATGTGGTGGTGTCTGCTTTGGTGTCTGCTTTCACCCAGCATGTTGTTGAGGTTCATCCACACTGTAGCATGTAATCAGTACTTTACTTTTTTTGTGCCAGAATAACATTGCATTACATGTATTTACCACACTTTGTTTACTTGTTCATTCATTAAAAGATATTTTGGCTTTTTCACCTGTTGCCTATTGTGACTAGTGCTGCTATCAACATGTGTGTACATGTATTTGTTTTAGTACCTATATTTTATTATTTGGGGTGTATATATAGGAGTGGAATTACTAGGTTATATGGTAATCCTGTGTTTAACCTTTTGAGGAACCACTAAACTGTTTTCCGCAGTGCCTGAACCATTTTACTTTCCCATTGACAATGTATAAGGGTTCTAATTTGTCCATATTCTTGCCAATACTTTTTTAGAAATTATAGCCAGCTTTGATAGTGTGAAATGGTACCTGGTTGTGGTTTATTATGGTTTTGATCTGCATTTCCCTAATGACTAATATTGTGGAGCATCTTTTCAAGTGCTGGTTGCCCATGTCCATAAGATTTCACAGAGAAAAAATAAGTCATTAATAACACTCAAAGAACAAATGCTTTATATAATGACCTTTAAAGCTATTTTAGGAAATGGCATCCGTACAGACCCCGTGCTTAAACCATAATTCTTGAATTATCCTGAAAATTTCCTTCTCCTGAATTCCCATCATCCAAATCATCAGCAAGTCTGTTACTTATAATGCCAACATTATCTTAAATAACTATACTTTTCTACGTTTCTGCTATCACCAACCTAATCCATCCCACATGATCTGCCTTTCTAACTGTTGCTCATTTAATCTATACTCCACACAACAGCCAGAACTTCAATCGTAAATGAGATCATGATGGTCCACTGCTTAAAACCCTCCACTTTCCTCACATTGCACTTAGAGGAAAAAAATAAAAGAAAGCTTTATGCCACAGTTTATTATTGTTTGGTATTACCTATCACCCCAACCACATATAAAACCACTCTTTCCATGAAGTCCAACCTTTTATCAATTTCTGAAACATTCCTCAGCATTTTCAAATGCTGTCATTAGTACATTGGCCTGGAAAACAGTTCCCAAATATCACGTGCATTGATCCTTCTATTTTCTCTTAAATATTACCTTCTAAGGCAATCTCTTGCTGGCCAGACTGTCCAAGATGTGTTATTCTCTATTGCAGCAACGCATTTATTACCTTAAGAGTGTTTTTTTTCCCCCGAAGTATTTATGTACTTAGTTATTTTCTGCCTTTATTTATTAAAGGTAAGTTCATTTATGACGAGTAAGATTTCCTCTTTTTTGACCATGCCTCGCCTATAGTTGATACTCATGGTATCTTTAATGAATGTATAGCTGTGCATTCCTCATACAGGAGTACTTGGAATTCAATTGGCACTATGTAGAAATGATTATATTGCTTATATTTTCTTCAGAGAAAATTATTTATAAAAACGATAACATAGTTATCAGTAAAGAGTCGTACTATTTTCTGAGTACAGTGTTTCTACAGAAGGATACTAGCCTCCTGTTTTCTTGTGAACAACAAAATAATTCTCTTTGAAACCCGTGGGTGTTCTGAGTGGCAGTGATGTGCCAAGCAGATAGAAGGAAGGAGAGAGAAGAGGACCAGAACTGGTTAAACAGAGAACGAAAGCTCATTCTCTCTTATCATGGTCTTTGCACAGCTTGTGTCTTGCCATTCAAGAGCTAGTACTTATTTCCACCTCTATCTGGTGAGCAGGCTCCAGACCTGTTGACATGAAAATCATCCATAGAGCTGTGGAAGAGACATGATTAAATTGTGTTAGAATAGCTTAGCCTCTTTCTGACTAATAGAAAAGAAATAGTCTGGAGGCCATCATGGATCCCTGAAATGCCTGTAGTGGGAATGCTGCACTGCTACAGATGTAAGTGGAAAACTAAGGTTATGCAAGCAAATAGAACTCAAGATTTCTTGATGTCGAATTGAATATTTTGACTAGTTGAAAATATAGACATTTTTTCTGTTACGTAGAAGAAAGCATTGTTTGAACTGCAGTTATTTGATCATTAATTTACATCATATGTATATTATGAAATCAGGGTTCTTATTCTACAGCTCCATTTTATTATAATGGCTACTTATTTTTATTTAAGAGTAAGCTGACTAAATTGTGCAGACTGAATATAGCCCATACTTTAATAAGCAGATTAAATAATTCCTTCTATACAAAATGCTTTTAAGTTCTTCATCTCAATTGATGCTCCTGACCATAATAGGTTTGTGATATAGATGAGAAGATTTAAATTAGAATGACAGTATTTTTAGTTTTAAATTGGTCTAGTAGCATAGGTATTGTACAGTTCAGTTCATGAAGAAACTGCAGGGGTCAAAGGACTTGACTAAGGTCACATAAGTCAATTAAATGTAAATATAGAAAACTAAAATCTAGGCAGATCTCTGATGGAAGATAATTTTTGGAAAAATATGTATGCATACAGATATACACTGACACACATACTGAGACATCTGAGAAACAATGTATCTTTTTAAGACCTTAAAATACATATATATATATAAAAATCTACAGAGGTACAGTTTTCTAGGACATGGGTTAAATGGTAGTATCTAGGTTAATATATTCAGCAAAGCAAATGTTTGTACTTTTAAATAACAGAAATAAAATACTTCTATGCCTTTAAATGTCTCCATAATTTGACTTCTATTTTCTTGACATTGACAGTTTTATTGTTTACCTTTAAAAGCATCTGTACTCTCTCTGTATACTTCCAAAGGTGCAATATCATAATTAGACCTAGATACATGATTTTAATCTTAAGGGATCATCCTGAAGGATTTGCCTTTTGGTATAAGAACACCTTTCTTAAGGACTTTTTTTTTTTCTTTTTAAAATTTTCTCCAGATGCCTTAGTCTCAGGAGTGATTTTATATTGTGTAATAGAAAAGAGGGCTTGTAGGAGCACAGGTAAGTTTTATAGATCTTCCGATACCCTAAATTATGAATACTATAAGTGGTTACTTACCTTCTTTTTATACTGTATTGTTTATTTTTCTGCCATTGCAGGCTAATTTATACTTTGTTAACAATAATTTTTAAAATTATTTTAGATTTTTAACCTTTCATTTTAATATAATTTCACTTTGAGAAAGAAAGTCGCAAGTATAGGTCAAATATGCTCCATATACTTTTAGCCAGATTCCCCAAATTTCAGCATTCTATGTAACTATACTGCACAATTAAATTATCAAAACCAGGACATTAAAATTGACAAAATTCTATTTACTAATCTCCAGACCTTAGTTAAATTTCACAAATTATCTCACTAATATCCCTTTTCTGTTCTAGGATCAAGTCCAGAATCCTATACTACATTTAGTTCTCATGTCTCCTTAGTTTCTTCTAATTTAGGGAAGTTCTTCAGTCTTTCTTTTTTTGAGCTTTACAATTTTGACAAGTATTAGCTAGTTGTTTTATAGAATGTCCCTCGATTTGGGGTTCTAATTTTCTTTACGATTAAAATAAGATAATGTAACTTTTGGCAAGAATATCACTGAAGTGATGTGTTTTCTCTGTTGTTCATCTGTTAACTCTTTTCTCCAACAGTGAGAACCTGGATTACATTAACCATGTATTTTATTATTTTACTTTTACATATTCAGTATTTTTAAATTATTCCTCTGAGTTTTTATAACATTTTCCATTTTTCAGGGAGAGGAGCACTGAGGTTTTTTTTTAATATTATTGAGATATAATTTATATACAACAAATTAGCCAATTTAAACAGTTCACCAATTTTTTCTACATTCACAGACATGTACAACCATCAAAACAATTTAATTTTAGAACTTTTTTTTATTCCAAAGAAATTTCCACTTATTAGAGTTACTCCCCTTTCCATCTCCTCCTCCAAACTCAAGCCCCAAACAATAGCTATTAATAATTATGCTTCATCTATTAAAATAGATTTGTCTATCTATAAAGTGGATTTGCCTGTTTTGGATGTTTTATATAAATGGAAACATACAGTATGTGGCCTTTGGTGCTTGGATTCTTTTGATCAGAATAATATTTTCAACAGTCATTCATGTTAGCATGTATCAGTACTTCATTTCTTTTTATTGTTGAATAATAGTCCATTGTATACCTATGGCACATTTCATTTATCCATTCCTTGATTGACATTTAGCTGTTTCAATTTTTTGGCAGTTATGGATAATGCTGCTATGAACATTTGTGTACTAGGTTTTCTTTTTTGCCCCTGTATTTTTTATTGTGTTAAAATACACATAACATAAAACTTGGCTATATCAATGATTTTTGAATACACTTGGCCCTTCGTATTCATAGGTTCCTGATCAAAAATATTTGAAAGCAAAAAAAATTTTAAATGCAAATAAAAAAACAATACAGTATAGCAACAATTTACACAGCATTTATATTGTATTAGGTAACATAAATAATCTAGACGTCATTTGAATTATACAGGAGGATGTGTGTAGATTATATGCAAATAGGTAATTTTTTATAAGGGACTTTAACGTTCATGAATTTTGTTATCTGCAGGGGTCCTGGAACCAATTCCCCATGAATACCAATGGACAACTGCACATATTTCAGGGAGATTAAGTACAATCCTATTGTTGCAAAACCATCACGACCATCCATATCTAGAACTTTCTTAATTTTGCAAAACTGAAACTCTATGCCCATTAAACAGTATTATAACATTCCCTCTTCCCCTGGCCCATAGTGACTACCATTCCACTTCCTGTCTCTATAATTTTCTACTATTCTAAATAACTCATGTAAGTAGAATCACATGGCATTTGTCTTTTTTGTGATAGGCTTATTTCACTTAGCATAATGTCCTCAAGTTTTATCCATGTTATACAATATACCAGTATTTCCTTCTTTTTAAAGGCTGAGTAATATGCCATTGTATTTATTTACTACATTTTGCTTATTGATTCATCTGTTGCTTGGGTTGCTTTTATATTTTAGCTATTGGAAATAGCACTACTATGAACATACATGTACAAATCTCTCTTCAAGACCTTATTTTCAATTCATTTGAGCATATACACACAGGTAGAATTTCTAGGTCATATGGTAATTCTACTTTTAATAGTTTAACTGCTGCCTACTCCTACTCTCTTTTGGCTACTATTTACATGTAATATGTGTGTGTGTGTGTGTGTGTGTGTGTGTGTGTGTGTGTTTGTGTGTGTGTGTATATATATTTATTTTTAAAAGACAGGATCTCACTCTGTTGCCCAGGCTGGAGAGCAGTGGCATGATTATAGCTCACTAAAGCCTCAAACTCCTGGGCTCAAGCAGTCTTCCTGCCTCAGCATATCGAGTAGCTGGGACTACAGGTGTGCACCACAACACTTGGCTAAATTTTTTTTATTTCTTGTAAAGATGGGGTATGGTGCTTTGCTGCCCAGACTGGTCTCAAATTCCTGGTGTCAAGCAGACCCCCACCTCAGCCTCCCAAAGTGCTGAGACTACAGGCATGAGCCACTGCACCTGGCCAAAATATTTTGTTGTATCCTTTCCTGTTCAACCTATTTGTGTCATTGGATCTAAAGTGAGTTCACTTGTAAACAACATAAATTTGGATCATTTTTTAAAATTCCATTTTGCCAATCTCTGTCTTTGATTGGAGAGTTTAATCCATTTTCATTTAAAGTAGTTACTGACATGGAGAGTTTTATTTCAGTCATTTTGCTATTTGTTTTCTGTATGGCTTATAGCATTTTTGTGTCACTTTTCATTCATTATTTCTTCTTTTGTATTATTTGAGTATCTGTTCTCATCAGGAAACACATATAACCCACAAGGATGCATTCAGATTCAAGGTGAAGGGATAGAAAACAATATTCCATGCAAATAGAAGCCAAAAGAAAGCTGGTGTAGCAGTTCTGATTTCGGGTAACTTAGTCTTCAAATCAACAAAAGTAATGAAAGACAAAGATGGTCACTATATAATGGTGAAGGGTACAATTCAACAAGAAAACATAACAATTCTAAATATTTATGCACCTAACTCAGGTGCACCCGGATTCATAAAGCAAATCCTACTTATCTAAACAAAATGATAAAAAACAACACCGTAATATCCGGGGACTTCAACACACCTCTGACAGAACAGGACAGATCTTCCAAACAGAAAATAAACAAAGAAACGATGGACTTAAACAGAATTCTAGAACAAATGGGCCTGACTGACATTTACAGAACATTCTACCCAAAAACCACTCAATATGCATTTTTCTCATCAGCTCATGGGACATTCTCTAAGATCGACCATATCCTGGGTCACAAAGTATGTCTCAACAAATTTAAAGAAATAGAAATCATACCATGAATCTTCTCAGACCACAGTGGAATAAAATTAGAAATCAACTCTAACAGAAATTCTCATCTCTACACAAAGTCATGGAAACTAAACAACTTTCTGTTGAACGATTATTGAGTTAAGGAGGAAATCAAGACAGAAATCAAAAGATTCTTTGAACTAAATGATAAAGGAGACGCAAGTTATCAAAATCTGTGGGACACAGCTAAAGCAGTCCCTGAGAGGAAAATTTATATCCATAAAATGCCTACATCCAAAAGACAGAAAGATCACAAATAAATAATCTAATGAATCATCTCAAAGAACTGGAAAAGGATAAGCAAACCAACCCCAAACTCAGCAGAAGGAAAGAAATAACAAAGATCAGAGCAGAACTAAATAGAAAAAAACTATACAGAAGATTAATAAAACAAAAAGTTGGTTCTTAGAAAAAACAAACAAAATTGACATGTCTCTTGCTGGATTAATGAGAAGCAGAAAAGAAAGGACTCTAATAAACTACATCGGGAATGAAAAAGGAGAAATTACAACTGATATTATGGAAATACAAAATATCATCTATGAATACTATAAAAACCTCTATGCACATAAACTGGAAAATGTGGAGGAAATGGACAAATTCTTAGAAACACACAGCCTCCCTAGGCTCAATCAGGAAGAAATAGAATTCTTGAACAGACCAATATCAAGTGTTAAAATTGAAGCAATAAAAATCCTTCCTAAAAAGAAAAGTCTCAGACCAGAGGGTTTCACACTCAAATTTTACAAGACCTACAAAGAAGAACTGGTGCCTATTCTGCAGAAATTATTCCAGAACATTGAGAAGGAAGGAATCCTCCCCAACACAATTTATGAAGCCAACATCACCCTCATACTAAAACCAGGAAAGGCTGCAAAAAAAAAAAAAGAAAAAGAAAACTACAGGCAATATCCCTTATGAATATAGATTCAAAAATTCTCAACAAAATCCTAGCAAACCAAATTCAGATGCTTGTCAAAAAAATAATCCATCATGACCAAGTGGGCTTCATCCCAGAGATGCAGGGATGGTTCAACATATGCAAATCTATAAAT
>NW_012134081.1:4009084-4011315 GCF_000956105.1 Propithecus coquereli
TTTCTTTGACTTGTGGTTTAGTTTTACCATTAAGTTTTGGTTTAACATTCCTAAGGTCTTTTTTTAACTAATTAGCATATGCATATATATTTTATCTCTTTATCAAACCCCAAATTTACTATTTCATAGACATTCTTTGTTTTGCCTCTCCCATTTTTTTCCATAAATATATCATATAAATCATTTCATTTGAATCCATTGAGGTCTTTCTCATTTTTTATTGGCCTGTCATACTCTATTTTATAAATATACCATCTCTTTTTAACCACTTTGCCATGTATGGCCATTTGGAAGACTTCTATGCTTTTGCAATTACAAAAAAATACTGCCATAATCTTGTGCATGTATATTTTGTATTATTGAGGATGTATCATCAGGTTAAATTCCTTGAAGTGAGATTGCTGGGTCAAAAAGAAGTGCATGTGTAGTTATAATAGGTATTGCCATATTCTGCTACCAAAAGACTATTACCATTTTGCATTTTCTCCAGCAATAAGTTAAAAATATTAACCTTTTTTTTCCTGGGATATAGGTGACAAATATTTCCTCTCATGTCCTCCATTGTCTTTTGAATTTATTCATGGGTTTTTTTTATTTTTTGCAATACAAAATATTTATTTTTATGTATTTAAATCTATCAATATTTCTTTTTATTGCCTTTGGATTTTGAGGTCATAATAAGAAAACCTTTTCCTACACTGATGTTAAAGAAAAATTCATCCATAATTTCTTCTAGTAATTTTAGGATTTACTATTGTTTTATTTATTTACTTTTTTTTACAGTTAGATACCTAGTTCATTTGGAATTGATTCTTATCTATGGTGTGGGGTATAGGCCTAATTTTAGCTTTTTGCAAATTATACACAGTTTTGTTTGTAGATTTTTGTTTTGTTTTTACAAAAATACCCAGTTGTCCCAGCAATATTTATTAAGAAGTTTATCTCTTCCCTAGTAATTTTAGATGCCATCTTTATTATATATTAAAAGTATATACATAGTCAGGTCTATATCTGGATTTTTCTACTCTTTCACTAGTCTGTTTGTTCATGTACCACTAACATATTGTTTTAATTATAGAGGCTTTCTGGTATGTTTCAATAACTGATAGAGTTAGTCCCCCAGTGTAGTTTTTCTTTTTTATCTCTTTTTCTGTCTCTTTGTTTTTTCCATATGAATCTTAACATATAATTCTTCAAAATGTGTTTTGATATTTTTATAAGGATTATGTAAAATTTACATATTAACCTAAAAGAAAACTCATGTTTTCAATGTCAAAGCATTCTATTTTGGACTGGAATATGCCTTCCATTATTCAGGTCTATTGTTTTGTCTTTCAGGAGTATATTAAAGTTTTCCTTTAATAGATTTGGCACATTTCTTATTACATTCATTCCTTAGTAAAAACTCGTCTTTGTTGTTTTGAAAACAAGGTTTTCTCTACTATCTAACTGGTTATTCTGTGTATAAATGATTATGCTTTTTTTCTGTATGCTAATTTTTTATTCTGCTATTACAACGAATTTTTGATTGAGTTAATAGGCTTTTCAGTTATACAATTACGTGTCTGCCAATAGAGATAGTTTTCTTTATGATTTATCAACTTTATAGCTCAATTTGATTTCTCTTTTTTAATGGAAATGGCTAATGCATCTTAAGAAGTAATGGTGATAGTTGGCATTTTTGCCTCTTTCCTGATTTTAGCAGGAAAACATCCTAGTGTTTACAGATTAAGTAAAATACTGGATATAGGGCTAAAGATTAACATTACCATGTGCAAAGAAAGTATCATTCACTTTCTGTTTTCTTGAGATTGTTTTTTAAATTAAGAATAAACTTTTAGTATTATCAATGGCCTTCATAGTATCTCTGGAGATATCATATAAGTCTTAAAATATCTTAATAGATTAGTATATATTAATATATACTACATAATATTAATGGATTTCATAATATTGAATCAATCTTACACTTCTGGGGTGAATTACACTTGGTCATGGTGTATTATTTTCTTAATTTAGCGTAGAGTCAATTCACTGCCTTGTTTACTGTGTTTGCATTGCTATTTATAAGCAATATTATTTTTTTCTTTTTTGGCACTATTTTTATGAAATTTAGGTATTAATATTATATTAGCCTCATAAAACATTTGGAAATTCTTCTTCATTTTCAGTGATCTGGAGCAAGAAAGCATTGAAATTCTAGTGGATGGTTGACAGAATTCCTCTGAGAA
>NW_012134081.1:4011365-4012214 GCF_000956105.1 Propithecus coquereli
CATCATGACCAAGTGGGCTTCATCCCAGAGATGCAGGGATGGTTCAACATATGCAAATCTATAAATGCAATTCAATACATAAATAGAAATACAAATTATTTGATTTTTTTGATAGTAATAATTTAAATTTCTTTCTCATTTTCTTTTGTGTATATTCTTTTGTTGTGTTTACCATGGGGAATATACTTAACATATAAATGGCGTCAAAGTTAAAACACTCTAATTTTACTTCGTATTAGCTTAACTTCAGTAATGTATAAAACAAAACTCCCCTCTTTTAACAGCTTTCAGTTGTCACAAAATTACAACTTTATAAATTTCATACCCCAAAACATCAATTAATTTTGTACTACTTTATTTATTTAAATTATATAGAGGACAAAATGTGGAGGTACAACCCAAAGTTATAATAATGATAGCTTTTTAGACTAATAATTGTTGTTTCTTAAAAAAAAGACATATTAGTCTCTTTAATCATGTAGAAAGCTAGAAGCCAAATTGCATCCCATTGTTACACTAATATTAACTTTCATAATTGCTCATGTATTTATCATTACTGAGAGATTTCTTTCTTCATGTAGCTTCGAGTTATTGTCTACTGTCCTTTTATTTCAACCTACAGAAATCCTTTTAGCATTTTTTGCAGAGCAGGTCTAGTGGTAACAAGCTCCCTCAGCTTTGTTTATTTGTGAATATATTAATATATCCCTTACTTTTAAAGGACAGTTTTTGTGGAGATAGGATTCTTAGTAGATAGTTTTTCTTTTTTATCTCTTTTTCTGTCTCTTTGTTTTTTCCATATGAATCTTAACATATAATTCTTCAAAATGTGTTTTGATATTTTTATAA
>NW_012134081.1:4013819-4019798 GCF_000956105.1 Propithecus coquereli
GGAATAAAGTCTGTCAACACAAAGCAAACTATGAGACTAAATTATTAAAGCAAATTACTATAGATCTGAACAGAGATGAGGAAATCATGAATTAGAACAGACAGAAGTAAATCATGGACTAAAGCAGAAAACTCAAAGATAACTAAAAGAGAATCACTTTTAGGTCTATAAGACTGATTGGATTTTTTCAACTATGTCCAGAAATATTGTATCATTATGAAGTAAAGCTAGTCATTAAAGACAGAATTGAAAAGAAAAACTGTGGGGGAATTTATGGTATATATATCATACTATTTTATATATGTCTGTGATATATCTTAAGATTTTATGTGTCTATATATATAAATCTAAACAAATAAGGAATGTATGCAATAAATATTCCCTATTTATATAAATCCATGTATATTCTACATGATCATCACAAAGTTAATATTAATTAGTAGAAAAACAGGAACAGACTCATTTCAAGAATATAGGGTATCTTTCAAGTTAAAGATTCAGAAAGTGTTATATCAAATGGCAAGCAGGCATGCTCCATCGTGGAGGTATAGACTTCCCAGGTCAAGAAGGAGCAAGTATGACTGACAGCAAGCTTAAGAAGCTGGCCTTTGTCATTCATAAGGGATAGCTGGCTCAAACTATCACTCTTCTGGGGAATCTGCTACATGAGAGGTGGCTCTTCTGTTGCTGGTAACTGCTGCATAGCATCCCCAGCAATCTCTTGTTTACTGCAAGGGCGGATGAACTGGAGGTAACCTACCCAAGCCTACTATCCCTATAGCTGGATTTGTTTGCAGTCTTTTTCAAGCATATTGCTGAAAAAAGCAACTACATTAAGCGGTTCTTCAAACATATTTATTTTTTTCTTTAACACAACAGTATATAAAGTTAGGGATATAAAAGTTGAGCATGCTATGAATTGGAATTATAAAATTAACTTATGTTTAAATGAATATATTTTCACATCTTCCAGATTTAAAATTTAAAAGAAAATATGCTCTATCTTTATGACTATGAAACACAATGGAATGTTGTTTACATCTCAACCATTTAAAATGTTTTTAAATGATATGAAATAAATAAAGCTAATACATAAGTACACTTTGCTAACTTAATTTGCCACTTAAAAATGCATTCTATATTATAAAAAGAGGCTTAAATGTTAGAGTTTTGGGGTGAATCTAAATGATGTCAGTAGTAGTTACTATTAAATATTTATGAGCCCACTGGTAAGGAAAAATCATTTTCTTAATCTATTTCACTAACAGAAATTATTTATAAGTACATCATTAATTATTTATATTTTCCTGGTATTATGTTTGCATTAATAATGTAAAAATATATAATTATCTATTAAATCATCTAAATATGATTTAACTTCATTTATCTTTTGTAACACAAATAGCAAGTTGATCATTAACTATAATCATACAAAACACTATAACAAACTTGGGTATTTAGAAAGAGCAGTGACAATATCATGCATATCTGTCTTTTCCTCAATATTTGTATGGTATAATTAACATTCTTAAGAAAGTTTCTGAAATTTCTGACTTACAGGGTCCACTACTTACTATATACCCTTGAGGTTCCTGGCATGTAGAAAGCAGGTTTTTTTCTACAGGTGCCAATTAACTCAGTGCCCTCAGAGTCAAATGTCTTTCTTTATACAACAGGTAAAGACTAATTTTTTTTTTTTTTTTAATTCTCTGGGCAGCATTAAACATCCTCATTGAGAACAAGATTTATTGCTGGACAAAGTGCTTATCATAACAGCTTCTTCCTCTTCACCAAGAGGAAGAACCAAGAACTCCTAGGCTTTCAGTCTTGAAGTTTTATCTGGAGTTATAACCAGAAAATAGAAAGTATTATGGCAATATCTTGGTCTACAAGAAGTGTTACCCTCGAGAAACCTGTTAAAAAGATCTTAACAGGCTGTTCAGAAAAGCTTCAATGTTTAGGCTACTGGGGGAAAAAAAAGGTCAAGTTGTCAGCTGATTCTTTTTAATAGAAAAACACTTTACATATTACATATTTGATAATGAGCTAAAGTAGAGGCGAAACTAACATATGAATTATAAGAACTATCAGTGTAAAAATCTTTGGGCTGTAATCTCCTAGTACTATAATCCTTTTATACAGATTTTATGGGCTTAATTGTATCCTTCCAAAATTGTATTGATGTCTTAACCCCAGGAGCTCAGAATATGACTGTATTTAAAGACAGAGTGTTTAAAGAGGTAGTGAAGGTAAAATCAGGTCAGAAGTTTGAGTCCTGATCCAGTATGTCTGGTGTCCTTACACGAGGTTAGGACACAGACACATACAGAAGGAAGAACATGTGAAGGCACGAAGGGAAGGTGGTCCTCTGCCAGCCAAGAAGAGAGGCCTGAGGGGAAGTCAAACCCGCTAACATGATCTTGGACTGTCCCCTAGAACTATAAAAAGATCAATTCCTGTTCTTTAAGATACCCAAACTGTGGTATTCTGTTGTGGCAGCCCTAGCAAACTAATATACGGACTAGCAAACTAATATCCGTGTTGAAGTCCTCATTGCAAATCCCAGCTGGTATTCTGGGTTTGCAATTCCAACTATTTGGATCCAGAGCCCTCATATGGGAGGGACACTTGAACCAAGACTTGGAGATAGCTATTTTTCCTTTTTTACAGAATAATAGCAGAGGGAATTCAGAGTCCAAACTTGAATTGCTTACCATTTTGGCTTTGAGCAATAATACCATTTTTAATGCTTACTTTAAGGAAGTCGGTAATGCAAATAACCTTCCTAAATGTTTTTAATTAACAGAGTCTTTCTCCAATCTTTCCTGACATTGGATGTTCTAAATAATCTGAAGGCAAAACCTCCCTGTAAGATTCTAAAGGAAAGCTTTGACATAGCCCTAAACTAGGAATCTTAGTGAAAAGAACCTACTATTTTCATATTTTCAGAAGCTTGGCCTTCTGTAAGAAATCTATATTTATATCTATTTCTATATCTGTGTCTATATGAATTGTATAAATAAGCTCGTGGACTGCTCCAAGTAATGGAGCCCCCAGTTTTGTTAATTTGATGGTTTGTTCTGTGATCATCTTGACCTTGAAGCCTCTACAATTTTTGAACCTGTAATTAGACATACTAAGTATGCAGAGCTATTTACTGATTTCCAGTTATGCAGTTTCAGGTTACAAATGTGAAAAAAATTAACTGCTTCTGTAGCAAGATGACCCAAGGGGACACTTTAGGATAGTGGGAGCTACTGTGCATAAGAAACAGGGCTGAGGGCAACATGTATATCTTTTGAGGATTATGTTGGAAATGAAACATAATCTCCAAGGTGAACAAGTGCTTTTGCTAGAGTACTTAACCCTAACTATGAAACTAGCATAAATTACCTGATTGTTATTAACTGGTGTTTAACTTCTCTGCACTTTTAACACTTATTATGTGGGAAAATATGTTTTTTTTAAATCTTGTTCATGGGTGATTAGAATGTCCTTTTCTTTTATATTTAATGTTTTAAAATCATTTGCATTGAGTACTCACCAACATATCAATTATTTAGTCATTAAAAATGTGAGCAAGAAGTCATTACAGTGGTAATTAGGATTCAGTCCAACAAGTGTAAAAGGATGTTCCCTAAATTGCAGCAATGAGCTATGGAAATGACATTAAATTGTTCATTTCAGAAAAAGAACTTTCATAGCAATTCCCTAAACTAGATGGCAGTACAGAGTATGCAATAGCAGCAAATGTGCTCACAGAACTGTAGCATTTGGGAAATCATTCGGTTGTATCAATAGAAAATTCTTCTCTGAACTCTCATCTAATTTTTGAATAATTAATGATGAATGCTATTTACTTGGGTAAAGTTCTTCATAAGAAGGTAATATGAACCAAATTACTGCAAGAATGAAATGTTTTAGCCCTTTAGAAAATTAGTTCTAGGTACAACTCTTAAGACCAAAGCACGCTGAACGTAGGATAACTCCTAAATCTCTGAATGTGTTAGTGCTCAGATAATACTACAAATAAAATGAAATAGGTCCTCTGTCCAGGAAATACCATTTTATTTAAAAATCTGAAATTGCTATGAACATTTCCAAGTCTCACTAAGTTTCTGTAAAAAAAATAACCTAATATCTTGGTGAATTAAAATAACAGTAAAAAAGGAACATTTTCAATGTTATTAGTCCTCTGGGCCACTGAGATAGAAGCAATGGCATCAGCCATACCTAAACACCATCCTTTCAAACACTAATTTTAAAACATTTTTTTTTACTGAAAATTATTTCCAGAGTTATTAGTAGATCATTTGTGTGGATAGTGATGGAGTTTAGGGATAAAGTTAGGCAGCTCCTGAATATTGTCATGGGAGAAATGACATCTAAGTGGTTCCAGAGTTTGCAGCCTCCCCCACTCCACCAAAGGCATCTAGAGAAGATCGTGGGTGTGAAGAAGCACCCTAAAGGGGTGACAAAGGTTGCCTTCAAAGGGGGGAACTGAGTGGTTAAGAAACATAGATATGAAGATTTGCTTTTCATTGATCACTCCTTGTATCATTTCAATTTTGTTCCATGTGACATAATATCTACTTTAAAAACACTCACCTATTTTTATATTAAAAAAGCCCGAAATTAAGGTTTTAATGTGAATTTTCTGATTTATAAATCTTGGAAAGTGACTAATCCCAATTATTTGTTTTGTATATCACAGCAAAAACCCATACTGTGCTAGGCAAATAAAACATCCATAAGCCAAATCTGGTGTATGGACTCCCAGTTGAAGACCTCTGATTTAGATTAGTGTGATACATATATTCCCTGAAAGAGGGAATAAAAGACAATTTACAAGTATTGATTTGTGCTGTGTGCCTGTGCGTATATATGTGTTTGAGGAAGAGAAGGGGTGGAAAAGAAAGCATTACCTTCCAAATTATATAAAATCAAGGTGATTATAATCAGAATAGCTCTAAATGATGTATTGATATTAATAATTCCATCTATAAATTAACATGCAGGCAGATACCAGGAGAACAAATAGCAACGATCCAGTGGTTGAGATGTAACACATATATTACATGTATTGAATCAATTAAAAGATTATATGTAGTATATGATTTCCAGTAATAAAAGTTTAAAAATTAGAGAAAGTAGACTCTTCAATTTTGATACTACTACCTGATCACCACTATTTCTATTACTTGCTAAAATCATCCTACTAGGTATCTGTTATTGTTCTCAATGTTTTACATGCATTATGTAATTTAATCCTTATGACAACTCAATCAAGAATAGTCACTATTTTATCCCGTTTTAAAGTTGAAGAAAATAAAACTTAGGTTCTCAGAACACAAATAACAAAGCCTGTGTCCCTAAGGATTTCACATTTTTTTCTTGCAAACTGGTAGTTCCTGGGAGCAATATGTGTGTCTCAGTTGGGCATCAGAAAAGTTTTAAAATTTGGGGTTTTTTTGTGTATCAGTTGAGTGGGCATGCAGTCCCCAGGTCTTCACTATCTACATCTCCTTGTGTTACATTTGGTTAGTTCACAAACCAGTATTAACCTCAGCTTCATACTCCTGTTGTTGCCTCTTTCTAATCCATTCCAAAAATGTGGCAGAAAATTAAACGATATTAAATAGTAAAAGCATCTAGTCTTTACATGGCATCTGATAGATAATAAGTTTAAGTTTTCCTTCTCTTCTTGAAATCATGATATTTCTAGACATTGTTACTGTTTGGGTAAAATTGGGGAATATACTTCAACTCTCTTAGGCTCTTTCTCCTTTAAAATGGAAAGTTGGGGATAGGTAATCCTGTGCAAGATCTAAAGAAATTAAGTGAACCCATTACTGACTAAGGTGGTGGCATGCATCTGGCTTGTTCCTACAGTTTGGACTCAAATTTAAAGTTATTATAGGTTTTACACTGTGATCTTTACAGCTTTATCTTTTCAAAGCTAAATGGCTATGCATATAT
>NW_012134081.1:4035108-4036504 GCF_000956105.1 Propithecus coquereli
TGCAAGAAACATCAACTTTTCTTCCTTGTATCTGTCTTAAATATATTAAAAATATTTATCAAATTGTTCAGATAAAAATTCCTGCTTTCAAGAAACAAAAAGAAATGGCTAATGATATTGAAGGGCATTATCCAAGCTGCTTTTTATAGATATCGAAATCCCCAGGATATTTACAAAGCTTCCACGCATGTTTTTTCTTCATAAATCACATAAGCCTGGCATTACATAAAATGTAAGATTCCTGGAAACAAAGCAAAAAAGATAATAACTTCCCTCATTTTTATTTCCATACTCCATGTGCTAATCACCCCCTAACCTTGTCTTAAGAAGAAAGGAGGGGGATTCTTTCAGATTCTGCTTATAATCTTCTCATCGTAAGTATTTCCCATTGTATTCACTCGTAAGCTTTTCTATCTTCTTAATAACTATTCAGTTTTGTTTCTAATTCTTTCACTCTGCCCTGTCCAAGAGAGCTAAGGAGGAAGGAAAGTGGACTGTCTAACTAATCTTGAGATGTTCACTCAGTGCAGAGTACTCTAAGCCAATTTTCTTTCATTGAACTTTACCACCCTGGGGAATTCCCAAAGATTGTGAAGCTCTATGGAGGCTTTCTGAAACATAAGCCAGCCTACACCTTCTGTCCTTCTCTTTGAAATGAAAAGCTCTAGCTTTTTGGTCTGAATTTAGTTCTATTCACTCTCGCCATCACACTAAGCTGCTTCTGAAGTTTGCCCCCCATGTAGTTCTAAGTTCTCAAGCCACGTGGTCTACTTTCTTTTCCAGGTTGCTTTTCATGCCCACTCTTTCGTGTCTGGGCTCTGCCATTCAGTTTAGGTATCACCCAGGATGCCATGTTCTGTCTGATGTTTTCTCAGTTGACCTTCGGGTCTGGGAGGGCCTTGTGACATCTTCTTTCTTCTTCTCTGGTTTGTTGCCATGGATGATTTGGTAAAGAGACTTGCAATTGTTTGAAATAGAAAATAGCTTTGCTGTTTTGTAGCATTTCAGAGGAAAGCAGGAAAACTATGTTTTAGAAGTATTCAGCTCATGTTTTATGTCATAGTAATCCCTATATGTAATCCTCATTAGTCCCCATTTTTATAAATGAAGAGAAAAAAATTTACCTATAGTCACACATTATGTGACAGAGCCAGGATTTGTACTTCATTGTCTGAGACTTCAAAGCCTGATTTTTTTTTTCTACCACATAGTTTTGCTTCCTGAATATTTGTTCTCTTACCTTATTTGTCCTTTACTTAAAATCAATATGACAGTTTGTGATCACTGCATGGTCACTATGTCATACGGTGGTGTTTATAGTATTTGGTTAAGGAGCTCATTAAAAAAATACTTTAAATGAGTTAATGAGTGCATCTAAGAATTATAATAAATTTTA
>NW_012134081.1:4036554-4042607 GCF_000956105.1 Propithecus coquereli
ATATATATATATGCACACCCCCCCGTGAATTTTATGTTTATGCATACACGCCTTATTTAGGTACTTAGGGATACCATTCTGATAGTACAATCAGCCTGTACAGGTACGTTTCAAATTGGATGGAGGCAGGGAATCTTAGAAGTTCATTGTGAGTTGGTACCAGTTTAGAGAATCAGAACATGATGGTTTCTTATTCTTAAGTTTTCAATTGCTTTGACGCTAGAACCAACAAGCAGAAGAAATAAGTAAATTTTCAGACAGAAGGGTTAAAACAGTTATATTAGTTTTCTATTGATGTGTAATAAATTCCCACAGATTTAAAGACTTAAAAGAGCACCCATTGATAATCGCACAGTTCTGTAGGTCAGAAATCTGGGTACAGGCTAACCGGAGCTTCTACTCTGGTATCATTAGACTGCAATCAGTGTGCTGATTGAGGTTACACGCATACTCAAGGGGAGGAAATCTTAGAGGTTGTAGACACCAAGGGATCACAATCTTGGAGTAGGCCATATTAGAATTCTGCCTACTACGGTAGGAATTTTTTTTTTTTTAAGATGGGGTCTCACTGTGTTGCCCGGGCTGGAGTGCAGTGGTACAATTATAGATCTTTGTAACTGAGAAATCCTGGGCTCAAGTGATCTTCCTGCTTGCCTCCCAAGTAGCTGGGACTATGTGTTCATGTCAGCACGCTTGGCTAATACAGCAGGACAATTAAGTAGAATGTTGCCACAGGAGCACCAACAGTAATTGCCAGTTCATTTTCTTCAAGTTACTTTTTTTCAGGAGTAAAATGGAATACTGTGTTTGGGTTTTATTGCTTGTGAGACTCATTCATACTGATTTGAAAATCTAAAATCGTCACTGTTGTGTAGACTTATTTATACAAACTTTTAAAAAAATATATACAATATATTTTTTAAAGAACATTTTATAAAATAAAAACTTTTGCCTTGTCCAGGATATCCACTGAACGCAGCTATTTTTCTTTCTGTCTTAAATCAATATTTAAATTTGTTTGGACTTGACACACAGAATTTTCATTTTCTTGAGTGGCAATATACATTTCTTATGAGCTTAAAGCTAAATATTTCATCTAACAAGCTAGGTATATTTTACATGACACTTTGAATAACCACTATTGATTCTTGATTACATTAATTTCTGTATGTATGCTACCATAAACGATGTTCATGACACTGTAATTGATAACACTATTATGGCTACCTACTTGTAGGACCTATAATTATATTGCTATAAATGTAATTTATAGTTACAGTAATAGTATCTAACTTGCATCTTAAAGCATAAATCGATAAAACAATATTTGTTAACACTGAAACTTGTGAATAATTTTTTAAAATAATTTGTTTATTTGGCAAGGATAGTAACTGCATTTTTTCTTTTTCTGCTTAAGACCTGGTCAACTTAAAATCTTTTGTTACCTAGTCCTTCCATTATTTTCAATATTGTCCTGGCATGAGTTGGTAAAAGGTGAAGTTGATGGATTTCTTAGTAAATCCATGATTTGCAATTTTCTGAATTTTTGCCTGGTAAATATCTAATAGATACTTAAGAGATAATGTTTTAGAATTTTTCCTTGGTTCATTTGTAATGTAATTAGATAAATTACCACTTTTTCATTTGGTATTAAGATGTTTTTTTCTTTTTGGTTTGCTTCATTTTTAACATTCTTGAATGCTATTTCCATACAATAATTTATCAAAACAGAACAATTTTTTTTAAAAGTCCCTCCATCTGTTTATAGGAGCCATCCTCCCCTGGATCAAAATCATAGCATGATTCTGATAAAATAAGTATTTTAATAACATAAATAAAACCTCACATTCTTCTTTCTTTTAAAGGATAACAGCCTATTTGATCATATGATCCTCTTGGGGAAAACATTCTTTGAAATTTTCCTCCCACACCACAAATTGTGGTGATTAATGGGAAAAAATGCAATCCCTGAATTTTCTCTCCAAAAGCTATTTGAAATATATTACATTGTAGTGTTTTTCTTAAACAACTATAGGGAGAAAAAAGGGACACTTGCCCCCTGCACCCCCCCATCCCCCGGAAAAAAAAAAAAACAAAACCCAGACCATTTTCCTCTTCTGAATCAATATATCCCAATAGTATACCTTTTTTTTTTTGTAATCTTAATTTTAGGAAGGGTTTGTTTGTTTATTTGTTTGTTTTTTACAGAACAAAATGATGAAATCTGAAAACAATGAAAGGCTTAAAATTTTACGCATGTAAATCTGTGCTACCTATTGGTAATTTCATTTGTTGGTTATACAGTAGTTGATCCCTTTCAGCAAATGATTTGGCTGATTTGGAGTATAGATTTTCTGATCCCAAAATAAATTTACATTTGTGAAATTAAGTATGTATATAATTTAAAATTTTTTAAATCCTTTCATCTCACTGTTCTTTTAGTTTTTAAATAAACGTTACATTCCTAGGATAAAATTCAAAATAAGTTGTTTTCTTGATTTTTGTTTTGTTTTGTTTTTAATAGTTCCACGGCAATAGCAGAAAAGTGGGGAGGTCAGTCTGGAAATAATTGTAGCCAATACCATTAACTAGTGTAAAAATCAGATTTTGTATAGGTTTCATTTTAAAAGTCTAATCTATCAATTTCAGAGAAAAGCAGAGAAGAATAGTAAATGCTGAGAAACAAGTCTAATCTCAGCATAAAAGTTATTAGCTGTCAGCATGAATGGAATGCACATGCTATGAAAACATATGAATATCTATTGCCAACTCTAAGAGTTTTCATGAATTATGGTAAAACACAAGAAAGAACTTACTTAAAGATAAGTTACATGAATGTTTATTTTCACTAATGCACAACAAATAACTTGCTAGCAAGACTGGGGAATGCAATAAGTAAGAAGTTAAATAAAATGAACATTTCCAAGAGATATAAAAGGAATTGATGAGGTTAAGTGCCTGAAACTGTCCGTTACCCCAAATTTATGTAGCAAAGGTTCATTAACTTCAAACAAGGGGATTCATACTCGATTTAATAAGATATCACATGGAGTTCTTTTCCATTTACAGTATGTTCCTAAAGGTGAAAACAGCAGGAAAATGAAATTACTTCATTTACCGGAATTACAGCTTCTTTTGTATAAAACTTTAATCATTTTATATATGACAACCTTATGCTTAATGTTTTTAGAATATTCTTCATAAAACATTATTTAGCAAAAGCATACTCTCCCACTGAGCACATTGCTGCTTTCAATGGCTGTGCTAATCTAGTTTGAATATACGCGGTATTTAATCTTAATTATGATGCTGAAGTCTATACAACGTTAATTATTCATTTCACATGCTCCCTCCACTTTATTGTAACTCCTAATTTGTTTAACAAAACGTGGCTTTTAATTAGAACTGTGGAACTGTTGGGGCAAGGTGGTGTTTTGAGTGTTTCTGTGCACATGGATGTGTGTGCAAGTGTGCATGCTTTCCATTGGTTTGGAAATGCATGTAGGGGAGGGGTAGTGTTGTCCTAAGAGAAGTGGAAATTAATTCAAAAGATAAAAATCCTCTGGAAGTTCCACTTTATTTCTCAGTCAACTGTTTCTTGGTTTCTTATAGATGAAAAGGGAAGATGGAGAGGCATATCTGGTTACCATTTTAATAATGGATAATAGTCAAAGTATAGTTAGTGTTTATATCTCTTTAAATGGTGGCATGGAAGAACACAAAAACACAAAACACTAGCCAAGAAAATTAGCTAATCAGGCCTTTTTTCCCCACATCATACAGAATAGCTTACTGAAATCTTTTATTCAATGATTGTGTTTTTATTAAACTCATGAGATATGATAGAAAATTACATAACAAAATAGTTTTTAAGAAAACTTGGAAAAGTGATATATATTAATATTTATGTAAAGTTTAAATGCCTGGTATTTTCTAATGTTTCCCTAATTTCTGTTATTTGCTGATTTTCATATTATTTAATTAATACATTTACTATTTAAATTTTTATTTTAAAAGCTTATAGTTTAAAATTTAAAATTACTTGTAAATAAAACTTTATATTCCTGCTTTAAAAGCAAATCATTATTTTGAAATACAAATAAATGGAAAACTACTAAATTTTTTTTTAATCTATCACCCTACAACTACTAAAGGACTCATTCTACACCTATTTAAACAGTGTACACACCAACTTAAATTCTAAAAATGAAGCCAAATATCTCTTAATTATGCCTCGGGTAAGCTGTACACAAAGACAAAGGATTGTAAATGTTTTGTATACATTTACTATATATTCTGAAAAAAGATCATTTAAAAGCTATACAATGAAAAAAGCTCATAAAATCATAAATATCCCTACTGTTAATTCTGTATAATAAAATTTTGTGTGCAAAAATGAAGTTAAGGTTGTGAAATAATTTTTTGGGGGGGAGACGGTCTCACTCTATTGCCTTGGCTAGAGTGCAGTGGCGTGATCAGAGCTCACTGCAATCTCAAATTCCTGGGCTCCAGTGATCCTCCTGCCTCAGCCTCCTGAGTAGCTGGGACTACAGATGTGTGCCACCATGCCTGGCTAATTTTTTCTATTTTTAGTAGAGATGGGGTCTCACACTTGGTCAGGCTTCTCTTGAACTGATCTCAAGCGATCCTCCTGCTCCAGCCTCCCAGAGTGCTAGGATTACAGGCATGAGCCACCGTGCCAGGCCAGTTGTGAAATAAAATTTTAAATTGACAAATTGTATTTATACAGCTATTATTAATATTTTCCAAATAGATGGTCATCTATTTCCTCAAAACAAAAAAGCTAGATTGACTACTAGTTACATAAAGACACGTAATATCCCAGCTGTTCTTATGCTATTCCTTCATAATAAATTTAAACAAATTTGGCAAATGAATTAACAAAAGGAATTAGTTTTGTCTGTAATGAGGTTTAAGGCATAGAATTAACATCTACTTGTTCTTGATTTTAGGGGTCATGCCAATTCCTAGAGTGGTCTTCAAATTCTTATAGGATACTATTAATATTTTACTCATTTATTAAGCCTCTTTTAAAAAGTCAAGTGTAATTTTTTAATATTTCCTATTTCATTTCTAATGTGTATAACAACAGCTACAATTTACTGAGCTGCCTCTCAATTTTCACAACTACCCATAACGGTTGCTATCATTATTATTCCTACTTCACAGATGAAGAAACTGAAAGCTTAAGAGAGATCAATGACATCCAAGATCACGTGAGATTTCAATCCAGCTCTGCCTCCAGAGCCTGTGTTCTCATCTGTGTGCTCTCATCTGTGTTCTCTGCCTTCATTTGGTTATAATCTCAACTCTGTCTCACTGACATTCTCTTAGTGCAATCAAACCCCATTTCCAAAAGTGGTATGCTTTGATCTAGTTTCCACATTCCCATACCCAATCTCCTTGGACCCCTATATCCATTTATACATGGGTTAAATCTTCATGTGGTATCAAAAGAATAGCTGTGTTAAATTAAGTGACTATAAATGGTTGTGAATATTTGGTACTGTTTGGTAAAAATTCCAACAATGGAAAAAAACTCATCTGAGAGTAGAGTGGGGTAAATATCATATCCTAGTATAAGAATAGTATTATGTGTATTCGCATTTTAAGATTTTGTTTTCTTATTAGCAGATAGACTTTTCCCCTCTATTACTTTCTACTTAACTAAATCAAATAAGATATAAGAGGCCCTATGGTGTATATTGGGTTAAGTGTACAGTATCTGCAGACAAGCTCCATGTGTTTAAACTTTGCCTCTGCTGCTTACTAGCCTAGTAATCTCCAGGAGTAGTTTATACAGCCTCTTCTGTGCCTCAGTTTCTTCATCTGTAAAATGTGTGTAATATTTCTTACCTCACATAATTGCTTGAGGATGTAATGTTTTGATATATGCGAAGTGCTGTAAATACAACTGAAACATTGTCCTTTCTGTGTTAAGTGTTGGCTTTTATTACTAGAGCTAACAGAATCTAAGAAGCTGGTTTTAAGGAGTGTCCATATTTCAGAGAGGTTAAAATGTAAAAAAAAAA
>NW_012134081.1:4043972-4065580 GCF_000956105.1 Propithecus coquereli
CGGTGGTGTTTATAGTATTTGGTTAAGGAGCTCATTAAAAAAATACTTTAAATGAGTTAATGAGTGCATCTAAGAATTATAATAAATTTTAACCTATGTAAGTAGAGATAGTTTTTGATATTTTGGAATCTAGATTATAATTGATTCATTCATTCAACATGTACTTGCTGAATGTTTACTCTCTTCTAGACTCTGAGACTAGAACAATGACTCAAACAGAAAGTCCCTGTTCTCATGGACCTTACATTCTGGTGGGAGAGATAAACAATAAATAAATAAATGAATGTCTGTATAGGACTGTCTAGAGGGCTGTCTCCAATCACAGTGATTCGAAGTACAGTCAAGTAGGGTTTGAAATAGGGCAGTCAGAGAATTGCTAGCCAGTTTAATACCAACTATGTAAGACTAAAATATATGAAATAATTTTGTATATAACACATAAATATTTAGAAGCATAATAACACAGTGAGTGACTATGTACTGAAAAGCCTTCTGCCAGTTACTGAAGGATGGTGGTGTAGTTAGGAAACTGGGCCCTGGTGTCTGATAATCCTGTTTCATCTCCTTGTTGCTGTGTATTCTTGGGCACATTGCTTAACTCTATGAGCCTTATTTTTCTCACAAATAAAAATCAGGTGACAGAGCTCTTCCAAGGGTGCTGTGAAAATTAAGAGAGAGACTATAGGTGAAGTGTTTTGCATAGTTCTTGGCACATAGTAAGTTCCATGGGAGTAGCAGTATTAGCGGCCGGGGTAGTAGTTGTAGTAGAAATTATTGTTATTTTTGTCAATATAGCTTCAGAGCACCACTGAGCATTTCTATGCTTTAGATTTTTCACATGTGTATCTTTTTTTCCCCAACTCCTCACAGATGTAGGAAGTGTAAATAATATATGTGAAGTCTTTTGTATGAAGACAAATTTTTTCCATTGTTATCAGAGGTGTCAGAAATAAAACCTAATTCTGTAGGTTTTCTAAGAGCAGAATTTCCATTTTACTATTCAGTGGGAGTTCTTGCTTGGAGATGTTTTGCAAAGCCAGTCCTAACATATTTAACTTGCATTTGAATAGCTGCCAGAGACCAACTGAAGAGAGGAAGCACCTCTCACAGAGCCCAGAGCTGCAGGCAGTGCTCAGACCCTGCCACCCAGGCAAGCCTGTCACCAGCCGACACCCAGGAGCGGAGATGATATGAACACAGAGAAGTCAACTCCCTTTTGTCTCAACAAAGCAATAACGGGCAGCTCTCTCCTGTGCTCAACTAGTTCACGCACATAGGCACCTCTCCCTATGCCCATAGGTTTGCTACAAGCTTTTGGTTGCCTTTTTTTTGCAGGATTAAGATGCTATTTTTTAATGAAGATATCAACAACTATTTATTTTTAACCATATGCCACCCATGCCTGTTTTGTTTTTCCTAAAGCTCCTTAAGTGAAGTTTTAATTAATAATTATTATTTAAAAAATTATCCTGAGTGCCTAGTCTAGTGTTGCTCACACAGTAGAAACTCTAATTGTGCATGATTAACTAACTGACTGACTAACTAGGTACTCCATAACTGTTCGCTGTTAACTAACTACAAATCATTGAGTAATCAGAACACAATTTGTGATACTAACTCCTCTCATAATTATAGTAAAAACAATATTATCTTACTTAGGCATTTGCCAAGAGGGCTCTGATTTTTTTTCTAATGATAAATGTCTCTACACTCCAATTACAATAAATAAAGGACTTAAATATGTAAAAACCACATTAAAATATGTTGAAGCAAGTAAAAACTAAAAGTTGTTAACATTCCTTCTTTCCTCCCTCCCTCTCTCCGTCTTTGTCTTCCTTCCTCTCTCCCTCTCCCAGTTATAGGCTATAAAAAAGTTTCACTTTAAGAGTAGATCACGCTGGGCATGGTGGTTCACTTCACGCCTGTAATCCTAGCACTCAGGAAGGCTGAGGCAGGAGGATCCTTTGTACTCAGGAGTTAGAGACCAGCCTGAGGAAGAGCCGAGACCCACTCTCTACCAAAAATAGAAAAAATTAGCCAGGTGAGATGGCACGTGCCTATAGTCCCAGGTTGCTGTGAGCTGTGATGATGCTACTGCACTCTAGCCGGAACAACAGAGCTAGACACTATCTCAAAAAAAAAAAAAAAAAGCAGATCAGTTTTACATTTCAAAAAGATATTTGAGAAAGATAGTCTTTGAGAATTTGTTGCTTTGTTAAGGAAAACTAGTAGAATTCCTCTTACTGCAACTGAAAAGTGAACAGAAAGGAAATATCCACAGACCTGATTCAAATGCTACGTTATTTGGTTTTTCTTTTTCTTTTCTTTCTTTTTTCTTTTTTTTTTGAGTTATTACTGATGAAATGTTAACTGGGAGATACTCAACAACTCACAGTCTGACATTACTAGGGTTGGGAGCACTGAAATTGCTTAATGGCTTCTACTTAGTGGCCTGCTTGGTGGTGACACATCATGTTATTTTATGAGGGCTTGAGGTTTTAAGTTAGATTTAGGGACATGAGCATTGCACTGGATAAAGATAGATATACTGTATAAGTGATATACTCTTTAATTTTGGAGGGATGGATGTTAGCAAGCCCAAGGAAGGATATCATGACTAACTAGAATGAAAAAATGTTTCAAGGAACTGCCAAGTTGAAAAGCATTTCTGACTTAATGTATCATTAGAAGAAAACTATATGAGGGAGGACAATAAATCTTAATTTTTTGCTGACATATCAAAGATAATTTTATATATTTTCATCACGGTAGTTCATACATTCAAGTATTTTTATACATATAAAAATGACGAAAAGGGGCACATAATGCAAGAATGTGGGTGTCTTAATGCTCTTTAAGATTCACAGAAACCTACTGGCACGTGCTTACACAAAGATGAGGAATTTGATATTGACTAGAAAGCTAGCCCATGGAATTGAAAGAAAGATAGACACTCCTACCTTTGGAGAGACAGAGATGGAGACCTAGAAAGCATTCTAGTGCCATGACTCTCAGCCTCCTTTAAGTTGCATATTCTTGCCTGTTTGCTTGATCTATTTTCTGTTTTTTTCATGGCACTTTAGTTCACGGCACAGCAGAACTTGACCTGCTTTTCCAAGTCTAGTTCCAGCTCTGAAAGAGCGAATGTGATTGTTCTATCCTGGGTCAAGTATCCATCCCTAGTCCAATTGAGTATCTTCGGGGAGCAGGGTCAAGCGGTAAAAAATGTGGTTGCTGGGGCTTCCCTTTTATGTGGGGCTGTAATTCTCACTGAGAAAGGAGGCTTTGTCTGGGAGTACACTCCAAAGATGTCTACTACGAAAAGGCTAATTTCTACATGAAACAATGTTAAGAAGGAGAACATGAGTGATATCTTTAATTTTTGAAATAGTCATAGAATTAATTAAGGCAGGGAGGGAAGTCTGCTGGATACTATTGTGTTAAGAGAGAACATTTAAAATGGCTTCTGTTTAAAATTTGATTTAAAGACCCTGTCAAACCCTTTGAGATGAGTTATAAATATCTAATAAGGTTGTTCTTTCCCTCAACTGTATAAATGACAAGAAACCTGTGGTATAGACATTTCTTAGAAATATAATTACTGTAATCACTGTGAGATGTGTTCTAAGGTTAATGATCACTACTTGGGATTTACTATCCCGTACTATACCATTGAGCTATCTTTTTTTCCTTACTGATTTATGGAAAGTTGTTTAAAATTCTAAACAAAATCTCCAATTTCTATTGAAATGACAGTCAGCTCAGATAAAGTATACACTACGTGATGATGAAAATGTCTATTGTCAATGCAAGTACTATTCGTATTTATAAGAAATATTTTTTATAAAATGAAAACTGAAGAAAAATAAGGAAACACTCTCAGACTTAAGGTGATTTGGGAACATAAGTGAATTATTCGAAATTTTAAATTTTTTTTTTTTTGAGACAGAGAGTCACTCTGTTGCCCTGGCTAGAGTGAGTGCCGTGACTCCTGGGCTCAAGTGATCCTATTGCCTCAGCCTCCCGAGTAGCTGGGACTACAGGCATGCGCCACCATGCCCGGCTAATTTTTTTCTATATATTTTTAGTTGTCCGATTAATTTCTTTCTATTTTTAGTAGAGACGGGGTCTCGCTCTTGCTCAGGCTGGTCTCGAACTCCTGAGCTCAAACAATCTGCCCGCCTCGCCTCCCAGAGTGCTAGGATTACAGGCGTGAGCCACCGCTCCCGGCCTCAAAATTTTAAATTTGAAGTTACTACTTTAAAACTCTTTAGCCATTATTTTCCCAATTAACATATTCAATATTATTAATGATGATATCTAATGAATTCCATTTCCTGTATGTTATTTACTGAGGATTGCTCATATTTTTTTTCACTTCAAAAGATTAAATTGAGATATACATATATTATTGATTTCTGTAGTAAATTTTTAAATACACTGTTTAGAAGTCCCAGAGAAATTTCTTCCTAATGAATCACATTTGTGAAAAAGAAAATCAGTGATTAAATATAGCCCATACTTTTATTCTCAGACAAAAATATGTATATAGTATACTTATTTTATTTCTCAAATTGGAATAAATACCTTGGTCTATACTTTTGAATAAATGAATAATAGGAAACTCTGATCATGAATTAGCAGTTATGCCAATGACTTTGAAGCCTTTGAGTAAAAGACATTGAATAATTACCAGTATCTGTTTATCACATTTTTGTTTGAAATCTAGCTTTAAGCTGCCACAAAAATTGACATCCTTAATTGTAGAATTTCCATTCATGGAAGATAGTAGGTTGTATTCAGAACTAGAAGAGTTCAATTGTTTGTTTATAATGTTTTACGTATTTTAGAAGGACATGTTTTCTAGAATTATAAAAATTTTTTTCTTTAAAATACTCTGGTTAATGCTGAGTTAAATATAAGATTTCAAGTTAGTCAAATATTTCCCAAACTCTTATATTGTCAAAGTTTTAAAAGGTACTATTTATTGTTTAGAGATCTATCTCATAGTTATCTTAATTAGATGGGAAGGAAAATCTTAAATTAATGTCATGATCAGGCTGGTGGTTATAAGTTAAATAATTCATTTTTTTGCAAATATGAGATCTAAGTGTCTGTACGATCTTTTTCAGATTGACCCTTTTCTTGACAATACGTAAGGGAACAATGACATTGATTACCAGATAAAGGATAGTTTCTGAAAGTTTGAAGTATGTCTTAAAAAAGTTTTTTATTTTATTTGAACGTTTTGCAAAGATAATTTATTTAAACCCTCATTAAATGCCTCATTTAGGTACTCAAAATTTAACTAGTGTTTACTCCAGAGAATATTCTCTTGAAATAAATTTAAAGTAACTCCAATGTTCTTCGTATATGATAATGGCTCAAAGAAAAAATGAAAAAAATTAATTACTGATATACTTCACATGATATTGTGACTAGATTAGTTACATTATAATTGCTATTTAGGAAAATTGCTATAACTGACTCTCCTTATTCTCAGTCAATATATACTTGTTCTTCTAGATGTATGCGCTCTAAGGTAAAGATTATTTTAAAAAAATATAACACTGTTTCAATGATTGAAATATGTATTTATTGATGTTTATGAAGAGATTATTTTGTAACTGGCACACATATTTTGGGAATAAAAGTAGAAGATCAGTAATAGAAATTCATCTGGAGAATTAATCTGCTTTGCAGTGCTTTCTCTTGCCCAATGGCTTCCAAAATTGGTATGCCAAAGATTATCATCATATTTTGGGTAACTCATTAGCAATTGACCTATAAAATAAGTTCTAATTGTGCTTCTTAATTAATTATAATACTAAAGCAAATCCAGGTTAGATATATTAAAATATGTTGTGATTTAAAACATACCTAAGCAAAAATCTAGGGTCAGAAAAATGTGCTATGCATAATTATTCTACACAAAAGGAGCCAGATTTCATTGATTCAGTATCTTTGCCAATTTTGCCAATTTCCTGGATGGAAATTCAAAACTTCTCAGCCTTTTAATTTATAAATAACAAAATGTTTGATGTAATATAGACAAAAGATTCAGGTAACTTATCACATTTTCACTTTACTTTCAGAAAGTTGGCATTTTGTAGACAAAAATCTTTTAAGTAATTTTGGAGAGTGAAAAATTTCATTAAAGCTGGTATTTCTTATGTATTGTATTACTGGGCTTAATCATCCTATAATTTATAAAGTTAGATTTACTCCAATATTATCTACAGTGATCTAAAAGAAGAACATGTACCCTCAAATTTAGGACTGTGCTAAATTTTTATATTAACATAACAGATTTTAATATTTTCAATATGTCTTCTATTGAATGACTCATCATATTTGAACTGCCTGCTTATTAAAGGGAAGTTAGGAAGATAAGTATCAGAGTATATAACAGGCAACATAGTGAATTTAGCACCGGTGTATTATATGCTCCTTCTCTGTAGCAGCAGCAGAACTGATTGAACATAGAAGATCAGACAGAATTCGTAAGTGTTTGTTTCTCTTTTCCAAGGGACATATATTAAATGTTACATTTAAAACTTAATGTCTGACTCTAATACCCTTTATAGAAGAATTACTTAAAAAGTAGTCTCTATGCTATTCACTTCATTCTTTCACTCATTTACCTTTCATTATTTAAAATGCAGTACCTATATCTGGGGTTAATAGCACAGATGTGGTAATTAGACTGTCTGAGTTTGGATCTCAGCTTTACTTCTTGCTATGGGATCTCTTTTGCTAGGTTTCCTCATCTATAAAGTTGAAGAAATAATAGTACCTATCTTATAGGATTGTTATGAGAATTCAATACGTAAAGTCCTTCAAATTGTGCCTGGTTAATAATAAGCTCTATGTAAATGTGTTATTGTTATTGTTGTTACTTTTGTTAGTCTGCCTGACTTCAGATGTTTAGATGGTAATGGGGTCAATACATCATGAGGCAAGAAAATCTCTATTTATGAAAAATGTTATCATGAAAATAACTAGGCTTGTGAGCAGGATGCTAGAGTGGTCACTGTAGATAGCACCTCAAGCAAGGTCTTTTTATGGAAACAACCAAAAGGATGACACTGAACAAGTTCATTCATGACATATGCCAAGAAAGAACATCTAGAAAGAAGGACTAGAAGTAACATACACAGATGTAGAAAACAGCAAGTCTCAAGAATGTAAGGAACAAATAGTATGATTGAAGACAAGTGACAAGGTGGTGAGAATCAGTTGGAGAAGGAGGAAAGAGCAAGACCAGTCCGGTTGTGCAGGCCTTTTAAAGGATTTGGACTTTGCTCTAGGACTTCTGATGTCGAAGATTGGGTTCCATGGAAAACAGACCCTGAGATTGAGTTTTGCAGGCAGTAAGTTCATTGCTCAGTGCTTTAAAGAACAATACTTAAGTTGGAGTGAGGTAAACACCACTGGGGGCAGGGAGGAACTGAACTGTGATACAATCACCATAAATGTCTTGTTCAGCCTTTCCCATGGTGGGGCTTTGGTGCTGGGATGGCTCTGTAAGTTGTCTCACATTTAGGCAAGGGGGCTGGGCCTTTATACCCCCACATCAACCAGTCATTGGATCTCAGCTGTCCCTGGAAAGGGGACATATGCTTGGGGCAAGGGTGTCTTCTGCCCAGGGTAATTCTTGGAGTGCAATACTGCTGAAAGTTCTTCCATTGCCTACAGCTAGTAGGATGAGCCCCTCTATCCTGCAGGGTGACCTGGGAAGAGTAACACAGTGTCCTCTATAAATGGAAGCCATTTCAGGATTTAATGCATCAACTCTGAATTCATTCAAGAAATAATCTTTGAACACCTACTTGGAGCCTGAAATATAATGTGCAAGTAAGGCATCAAGCCAGCTGTCTGGTAAAGAATTCAGTCAGACAAATGGATAAGACAGTATCATGTGATGAATGTTGTGAAAAATGGAATTTAAGATGCTGTAGGAACAGAAGAGAAGCATTTAATTCTGCATAGAGGGTCAGGAGTTGGGGATAATGGAAGGCCTCTGGGAAAACAAACGGCATTTGAATCAGAACCTGAAGGCTGACTGGGGATTATTCTGATAAAGGGCAGGGGGTATGCTCCGGGAAAAATGTTAGCACTCCCAAAATCCCATAAGAGAGACAAATATGGACGTAGTTCCTTATGGCTGGAGCAAAGACTGTGTTCCCTTAATGACTTAGGAAACCCTACCTAACACCTCTGGAAAGAGGAGGAGGATCATAGAATCTGACAACTGCAGGTGACCTTAGACATCATCTAGTTCGGTCTCTTCATTACAAAGATGAGAAAAGGGAAGCAAATAAGCTCAAAAAATTGTCGAAGTTTCAACACTTGATGAATGACACATGAGGGGTGAGAGTCCAGGCCTAACATGTAAATCTGGGAATCTACAAGCTTTTACTAAAACTCTCTTAGCCACATAAGACATGCAGGTGCAGCTACAACACTTACTATAATGGGATGCACACAGCAAGGGTTTAATAAATACTTGATTAGGAATATAGATTGGTTGATATAGCCCAAGGGCTTTTTAATCAATGAATAGGGTGGAGTCAGAGCATGACATTAGACAATTTATAATCCCGATATAATGATAAGGATGACTAAGCCATGTATTTGGTGGGTGTGAAAGAATAATAATTATATAACTGTGTGTTTCTCAGTAGTGTATTTTCTCTAGTTTAGAAGTTTGTAGGAATTTTTTTTTCTGAAGGCATCTGAAGAGAGAATTATAATTAGTTATACTAGTAAGATTGTTTACCTGTGGTTAACTTCTTCAACAGAATACCTAGATGGATTATCACAATGTATCTAAACTATGTTTGAGATCCTTTGATTTTAAATAAGGGCTGTGTATCATAATGAAAATTAACTTTTGGGGAATTTAAAAGATAGGTCAGGCTCCTCCAGATTAGCTAAATAGGGGCTCATGAGACTTCATAAGATACACCAGCCATAGTATTAAGGTGCCAGGGACAATAAACAGGCTATAAAATGTGGACCCCTAGGAAGTCTAAGGGGCAGATGTTCTGAATTGCAGGTGTGCTACTTCTCACAGACACACTTGAGTGAGTGGCTAAAAAGATTTATTTACTTAAGGCTGATTAACAACCTCCTAAGCAGCAGCTATAGCAGCAGTAAGAGCAGCCACTATTTATTAGAACCTATGCCATGTCCAGTAGCACAATAGTCTTTATTCATTATTTCTTACCTTCACAATAGTTTTTCGAGATGGGTTTTATCAATCCTGTGTTTCAGATGAGGAAATGTAAAGCCAGAGAAGTTAAAAAACCTTCTCAAGGCCAGCAGTAAGTAAAAGGCATAAAACCCAGATACATTTGACTCCAAAACTTAGAACTGCCCCAATTGTGTATGTCAATGTATAAACACATCTCTCTATATATGCACATTATATGATTTTAAAGTTTGGCAATTTTATAATTATATATAATTTTTCCATATTTCACTCTTACGAAAAAATATAAGCTACAAAACTTGACCAATACTGGTAAGTAATACCAACATTTTCACATCTCTCTATACTTTCTAATAAGATCTAGGATATGCGACCTCATTTTGAAGCAAAAAATGACAATATTAGTTAATGGGACAGTAGAATATAATTTAACTGAATCACTTGTATACAAATATCTTCAAATACAGAGGCTTTGGGATTAAACAAATTTGGCAAGTGATTGGTAAAATTTTACTTCAAAGATCTTTTTTCTTTATAAAAGAGAGTTAAAACTTCTTTAAAAAAATGAAAAGCAACTTTCCTTTCAGTATTTTCCAGTCAAAAAATTCTTAGTAAACAAGAGAGACCATACATGAATCAGCTCAGTCTCAGTTGGAATTTTCTTTTAACAATAACCTGTATTTAATAAGCTGGTACCCAGAGTGCGTGCCATGCTGTTTCAAAGTGATAGCAAGACCATGAGGAAGATCAAAGAGAAATGGCCATGGGATCTGAACTGCTAGACTAAGAAAGAGAATTGTATCTGCATGCACACAGCAACTTTTGTTGTGCCTGTATAGGAAAAGGATTCACTTTATTTTCTATAACTGCTTAAAGATTTTAATCCGAACTTCCTTTCAGTACTAGAGATCAAAACTCTAGATATTGCCGGGTTATGGAAGAGAGAAACAATGTATCTATTAGAAGAGAGGTGGAATTCTAGGGATTGCTCCAGAAAGGCTTTAGCACTACACTAATGGGACTTGAAATGTGATCAGAATAATCCTAAAGTAGCAATTATAATGGTTAGGTTAGGATGCCAGTGAGTCCAGTCATTCTACTACTATTTAATACTGATAATCACCTCTGCAGGCTTTAACACTCCTAATGAATAGATGCTTCAAAGATGTTCATAGAAAAACTTCCCTCTTGTATAAAACTCTGTGTGCCAAACAGAGTGCAATTAATACCATTCTCTCCATGTACCATCAATGTGAGTTCAATCTTGTACGTGCTTAGAGTAGAAAATTGCCCACCCTTGTTTTGTGGTCGGTGCTGCTTTTCTGTTGTTCTTAACTGCTGTTGCTATTGCTGTTTTTGTTGCTATTATGAAGTTGGAAATGTTACCTCCCACTAGGCCTGTTAGTTAACATCTCCCATACGCCTATGATTTAAAAGTTTATAATTAAATATGGCCACATTCATTTGGTTAACAATTATTTTTAAAAGTAAATATGTTTAAGAATTTGGACAACTAAAACTTTAAGCAGTTTTTAGTCACACACATTCTGATTAGTATTAATTTATCAGATTATTTTCTAATATACTCATTTATTGAGAACATGTCACTGAGAAGTAGAAACCAGTTTATGAGAAAGATATTACCAATGAAAATGAGAAATAAATGTGAAGCACAGGGCAATGATTTGCAAGGCAGAATAAGGGGGCTTCATGCTTCCAGCAAAAGAAGGGGCAAACATGAAAAGTAGAAAGAGTAAATGGTAGGCATAATGTTCTGTCCAACCTAAAATTTTGGTTATTGTAAGGAAATGATTTATCATACCTGCCTTTCTCTTTAATTATGTTTTTTAAGAGAAAGTATAGTTATAATATTCACCAATTATCTATCACCATATATATTGAAGATTGCCTTTATGGTGTCATTTCAGGAAATAGACAAAAGTACCCTTAATGATTTCCCAAGAGCACTTCCGTCTTCTCCCTGATGTCTTAACATTTTTAACAAAGCCTTTTATTTCACATCCAGCAATGATTCTTAACACAGACTTACCCTAAATGAGGAAACAAACTAATTGTGCTAATCACGATGCTTTCATGCTAAAGTGTAAAT
Organism: Propithecus coquereli; assembly: GCF_000956105.1. NCBI lineage: Eukaryota > Metazoa > Chordata > Mammalia > Primates > Indriidae > Propithecus > Propithecus coquereli. The sequence continues at coordinate 4,055,300 of NW_012134081.1, forward strand.
GACTGATAACTCTTCCAAAAATGGAAAAATAAAACAAAAGACAACATCAGACAGTGCCAGAAGGGATGGGGGAATATAGAGAAAGAACACGAAGGACCCAGAAGATAAATTTCACTTACTTCACAATTGTGCCTCAGGCAAACTCTACTATAAGTACTTCCTAATGCTCCTGAGTCATAATAATGGTTATGAAATTTGGAGTGATTCTCTGACAGTGCAATTTGGCTTAAAAATCTGAAAAATAGTCTTTATGTGAAGGGAGAGCCATTTGCATTCTGATATTAATACTCCTTCCCTCTCTCTTCTCAAAAGATAAACTCAATTTAGCATAATGAATAATCTCCTCATACAAATGTATTTTTCCTTATGAGTCTTCTGCCAATTCCTTGCTTCTTGACTACTTCTAGTACAATCTGGAGCATTGGATATGAGAAAGGGCCATCAACTTGCACTTCCTTATTTAGGCAACAGCCTCATAATATCTTAAGCCTGTTTGTGGGAATAGTGAGTAACACTGAGTTTCCCCCAGGGTGTCTGTCATGGGCACAGATTTGAGATTTTTTTATTCTCCTGAAACCTGACTTAAAAAAAAAAAAAAAAGAAAGAAAAGAAGTGAAAGCTTAGGAAAACCTACCTATTGCTTAAATTTTCAGATTTGGTTGCTATTGGTCTTTTCTGGGGTTCTCATCCTTTTTAAGGTAACAGTGTCAACTCCGCATCAATGATGGCTATGTAACTTTATATGCCTTTCAGGAAATGCACTCTGACTAGTGGAGGAAAGAATGTGGAATTTTCAACTAAACAGTTCTGGGTTCAGTATTTGCTCTGTGCTTACTAGCTGAGTAACCTAGAGGAATTTATGTTACCTCTCTGGGCCTCAGTTTCCTCATCTGTAAAAATGAAGCTAATGAGTCCTAAACAGAAACAATTAGAAAATGTTACAGTTAAAATGCTATGGTTAAGGGTACCCAGATATGCAGAGGACTCTTACCCAGATGATGGCAAGCCAGTGTGCCTCACTAAATGTCATTGGCCCTACTAACTGATCTGGCTGGACCTCCTGATGGCTCAAAAACTTGTTTTCTTTGACTTATTGGTTACCTGTAAGTTGACTCACATTATTGGCTTAAATCTAAATGCCTTTAGAACCATAACTACATAGATATATCAATATGCCAGTGTATTAACTTGCAATAGGAAACACAGCTATAGAGCACACAGATGCTAGCTAGCATCAGTGTAACAAGCACATACTCTCTTAAAAGAGAAACGCATATATTAATAAAAATAATTTATTATGTTTGCTTATTAAATTAATTAAACATATGAAAAAGAGATACTATTTATTTTTCAAATTTATTGCCTTTAGAATGTGTTAACTTGCTGACTTGATCTCTGTAGCATGGATCTATGTCACCTGGATCACAATTCAAATGGGCCTGTCACTGGCCAACATCTCCTTCATATGGTACCTGAATAGGACCTGCCAATGTTAGCGAGGTGGTGGTTGTTTGCTTGCTTGTTTGTTTAAACTCTTTGGATAAACAAACCCTTTCTCCCCTCTGCCTGATTATAACTATTCTCAGAATAGGATGAAATAGACCCGATTTGATTTTTGTCTATTCAATTATAATAACATCCCTATCCTGCATCCCCGAGATTCTTCCTCATTTCAGTTGTATCAGAGTTATAAATATTCCTGAATGTTCTATTCATACATTTTTTAAACAAAAAATCTGTCATATCCATTTTGTGTAGATTATACCAATTTAATTCTCAAAAGATTAGTTTATATCTACATATTACTGGTGAGCTCTCACCATTGTCTCTGTGTACCTATTTTTTAAATGAAGTCAAAATGGTTAGGACGATACCTGATACATAGTAGATACTCCATGATAATCAGAAGAGTTGTTATTTTTCTATGGAGGATGATGAAACAAGATTTTAATTTCCTACACTGAAACTACTACCATATGATTGATCTCATGTGCTATGGGTAAATTAGGCAGCAGCATAATATAATTGACACAGAAAATTGGATCCCAAAACTGGGATCTGGTCTGAAGGCCAAGAGAGTTCTTGGCTTCTTGCAGGAAAGAATTCAAGTGGGAGCGTTAAATTGGAAATAAAAGCAACATTTATTAACCAAACAAACAGCAAACAGGTTAGCCCATAGACAGAGTAGCAACTGTACATTGCTGGTGAACTCCATTTGTGCGTATCTCTTGATTATATGCTAAATAACAGGTAGAATATTCATGGATTTTCTGGGAAAAGGGTGGAGATTTCCAGGAATCAGGGATTCCTCCTCTTTTCATACCGTGTAAGGTAACTTCCAGGGGTTGTCGTGGTGGTTGTAAACTGTCATGGCATGGCGCTGGTGGGAATTTCTTTCAGTACGTTAACACATTATAAGCATGATATAATGAGCTACAAGGTGAGCAGAGACCATTCTCATTGCTATCTTGGCTTTTACTGGTCTTAACCAGTTTCTTCACTGCATTCTATTTCTCTGTTTTTGTCAGAGACCTCGGTTCAGGTTTTAATGTTTTAATGAGTTGGGCCTGCAGCTTTTCAATCTTATAATCTTATATAAAAGATAACTAGAAATTGTATTTATCTCAAATGCACTACTTCTCTGGTCTTTCAGCAATACCAAACACCCCTTTCCCTTAGGATGCTCCTTCTAAACCAAAGCATTGCCTCAAAACTTTCTTATAAATGGTAGTACACTAACCTCTGAGTTTGTTTGCTTAGAAATATCAGCCTCTGATGCAGCACAGCAATAGTGCTGTGATGGAGGTGAGTACAAGCAATCCTGGGCTAGACAGTCCTGCCTGTATTACTTCCTGAAAGTTGCTTAACCTCTCTGTGTCTCAGTTTCCTCATCTGTAATGTGGGAAAAATAGTAGTACCTACCTTAAAAGGTTTTATGGAAATTAATATAATTCAGACTTGCAGAGCACTGAGCATAGACAGTTTATGGAACATGCTGAGTAGCCCAAAATGTTCATTTCTATTTTATTTTTATTATAAAAACATTTATTAGTAGTAGTAGTAGTGGTCTTGTTCTGGTTATTATCCTGACAAGGCAGGCAATACTGCGAGGGAACTAGAGAACTGGAAAAGGGTGCTAAACATGCTTATTGCACAAATCTGATTAGTGTACATCCTGCCCCATGATCTAAGGATAAATGCCATAAACACTTGATGGTTTTAAAAGAAATGGCAGTTAATTGAGAGTTAATTTATTAAAAGTAAGAAGATGAAATGGTGATTGTTTCAAATGAGGCAAACTTAAGCAAAGCTGGACAACAGCTCAGAGGCTACACACCAATGAGGTTATTATATTCCAAGATCTGGCTGCCTTCTTTGAAAATCTTGCAGATTCGAAGACAGAGCCATGCTAGCTGAACCGCACACTTGAAAGAGTCAGTCCTCAGAATATCATATTAATATACTATGGAATCCATAACCATGAACCAAAATACTGTGTCACCATGATCCACATTGTCTCATTATGATCAAACTAGGTGGGAAATTAACTTATAAAGGGAAGCCACTGTATTAGTTCTCCAGAACATATCACTGCCTCAGGAGCCAGAAATGAAAAGTCCATTAGAACAGTACATTCTCACCCAAGTGTATGATTCAAAATGGATAGATAGTGTATCAGAACCACCTTGAGGCTTTTTCAAAATGTTTTTATGAACCTCGGCTATCTAGATACTGACAGCAGTTACAGAAGGATAAAACTCCATGCTCTACGTAGACTCACATGGGCCACCAAATAAAATGAAAAAATTAATTCATTGAGCCTTGAACAAGAATAAAGAGAATTAGACAAAATAAGAATTAAATGCCATAGGAAAAATGAATCCTTTTGAAGCTATCCTACAGAAGAGAGAATCTTGCCAATGTGTGTGAAACATGTAAAGACAATGAGCTATTAAAACCTAAGAGGGGTACAAGGGATGTTTATTGTCCAATGTACTTTGCTCACTGAGATTCCATCAAAGGATTCTCACCTTAAAAAGCTCAAAAAAGAAACATCTGGAAAAATTAATTGGAGGTGGAGAATGGGAGGAGAAGCACTGATAGGATTATGACCTATATTCATTTTGTACGGTTTTATTTCCCTGATTTTTTTCCTCTATAACATAAGCAGTGCTTTGGAAAACAGTGAGCAGAAACTATGTTAACTACTGGCAGCTGCTCATCTCATGTATGCTTCTGATTGTACATTGTTACTCACCACCACTGGTTTACTCTGTTTACTACTAATCAAAACTTTCAGATTGGGGGAAAAAATTCTAGAAACCCTTTTGGAAAGTAAAGAGCACGTAGCTCTTTCCTATCTTTTCAAAGGGTTGACTTCAAAAATGGTAGGCTGATTTGTGAGGCAAATGTACAAATTCTGCCTGAGAGTAGACATGCCAGTCTGTTCAAGAGGAGTCGACATTGTAACCAAAGGGCTAAGCACATGATCTGCCCTCATGGGCTCAATTGGAAAATAGGTCAACAGGTTTCACATCTTAGAATTTTTCCCTACATATTTCATTGGAAAGCAATTTTCTTTGTCAGACTTTTTCTTTTTTTTTTGTAAATTATATAATAGGACACAGCTGGTTGTATACCCCCATATATGCTGATACAGTGTTGTATATAAATTGCTACATAAAAACATGCCAAATGGGCAAAAAATACAACATGAACAAAATTATCAGATTAGATTGGCAGATGCTTATATTAAACATGTCTGTTTACACTGTGTATAAAAGGTTTTCACGGGCTTTGATTTTAGATTCAGTAGAGCATCTCTGTTTCTTTTATGAGATCCAAATTACACTAGTTATTACCAGTTTTAGAAAATGTAAGTTAAATTACAGAAATAATCATATGCTTTTGCTATTTATTTTTCTCATTATAAATCACATCACAAATGTAGTAATAATATACTCTAGGAGCCTATACCAGTCACTCCTAACTAGAGGTAGTATCACTGTTAGCCTAATTGCCCTGCTATTTGACATCAGAAAAAGAAATAAAAATAAATTAATAACAATACTAATGTATACCCCAATGTGACAATTTATAAGTTCTTTATGGATAGAAAATGAAATAAAGAAAACACATTTTGAACCAGGCCACATTATCTGGCTACCGATGGGCACTATTTTAGAGGGGCAGTCCCCACCCCTGGGCTGCAGACCGGTACCGGTCTGTGGTCTGTTAGGAACCAGGTGCCACAGCAGGAGGTGAGTGGTGGGCAAGCAGGCAAGCAAAGCTTCATCTGTATTTACAGCCAATTCCCATCACTCATATCACTGCATAAGCCCTACCTTCCTGTCAGATCAGCAGCGGCATTAGATTCTCATAGGAGCACGGACCCTATCGTAAACTGCATATGCAAGGGATCTGGGTTGTGTGGTCCTTATGAGAATCTAATGCCTGATGATCTGGGGTGGAGCTGAGGCAGTGATGCTAGTGCCTGCAAGTGGCTTCAAATACAGATTATCATTAGCAGAGAGGTTTGACTGCACAATAAATGTAATGCACTTGAATCATCCCCAAACCATCCCCCTGAAAGCCACCCAAGTCCATGGAAAAATTGTCTTCCATGAAACCGGGTCCTGGTGCCAAAAAGTCTGGGGACCACTGTTTTACTCAATTGCATAGTCTCAAAACCAGAACTTTCAAAAAAACTTAAATGTATACTCCAAGAAAGCATACTGAGAATACATGTGTAAATATAAAACACATATATATACACATTTATGCATATATAAAGTATTTATTTACATATATACAGTATGTATATACATGTACATATAATTCACCCTGTGCCAATTTAAAATGTATCCAATGCAAAATCTAATTAAATAGAGCGTATCAACATCAGGCAGTGAACACATATTTCTTGTTTCCGATTAAGAAGGACCTCTCCTCTTCAGTGCAGAGTGAGCATGAAAGACTTCGATGTCCATTCTAGAATCATATACTCTAACATTCATTCAAATAGCACCTCTAGAATTTTTCTGATTTATCAAGTTTTCAGGTGCCTAGACTGCCTTTTACTTTTGAATGCCCAAGTGCTCAAGAGGAGACTCTAGATCCTTATGTGCTACATGAACATGTAGGGCCAATAAAAATATGAAAGATTACAAGAATCTGGTAATATTATTATTTTTATTAATTATATTGTCTATATAGACTAAAAGGAAAGTGTGTATGCAGATAGATGTCTGGGCATTCAAACCATTCTGTCATAAAAATGTTCAAATCTTTTAGTGAATAAGCCATAGATCTTATTCTGAAGGTTCTCTGTTTACCTACATTGATAACACCATTGCCTTTTTAATTAAACGTTTTATTGAAGTATATATATTGAAAAGTTGTGCAAACCATATTTATTCAGTTCAATGACTTTTTAAAAATGTGGACACACTTATATAACTGCAACCCCAATGAAGAAATGGAATATCCCCATGAACCCAGGAACCTTCCTATGTCTCTATCAGTCCTCATAATCCTCTGGCCTGGTAATGACCACTATCCTGATGTCTTTCAACATTGATTTGTTTTGCATGTTTTTGAACACCAAATAAATGATTATATAATAAGTACCATTTTGTGTTTGGCTTTCTTTACTTAATATTATGTTTTTGAGAATCATCCATGTTCTAGTGTACAATTTCATTCATTTCCATTTGTTTTTAGAATTCCATTGGATAAATATGCCACAGTTTATCTATTTCATTGTTAATTAACAATTAGTTTATATCCATTCTTAATTGTTATGAATTATATTGCTATAGACATTTTTATACATGTCTTTGGTGCTCAAATGCATATATTTCTGTTCGATCTATATATATCTAAGAGTAGAATTGCAAGGACGCAACATATACAACAATTGATTTTTACAAATTAACACTCGCGGTAGCAGAGCACAAGGATTCCAGTTGAATCATATTTTTACCGATACGTGATGTGGTCGAACTTACAGTTTAGCTATTCCAGCATATATGTTCCCAATAGAGTTTTAGTTTACTTTTTTCTGATGATTAACTGTGTTTAGAGTTTTGTTTGTCTTTTCATAGATGAATAATAGACATAGTTTCAGGGTACACATTTAATTTAATATATTCATATAATTTGTAAAAATCAAATCAGTACACTTGGGATACCCATCACCTTAAATACTTGTCTTTTCTTGTGCTAGAACCATTTGAATTCTTCTCTTCTAGCTATTTTGAAATATACAATAGATTATTGTAAAGTATGGTCCCTCTACAGATCTGCTTAACACTAGATCTTATTTCTTCTATCAAACTGTATGTTTGTACCCATTAATCAATTTCTCTGCATCCTCACCTCCCCCTGCCCTTTGTGGCTGCTGGTAAGCACCAATCTACTCTCTATCTTTATGAGATCCACTATTTTAGCTCCCACATATAAGTGAGAACATGCAATATTTGTCTTTCTGTGCTTGGCTTATTTCACTTTAAAGTTGGCTGCCATATATGCTTTTTTGTTGATATCTTTGGCCTCTTTCTTTTTAAATTGGATTATGTGTTTCTTCCATATTTGTAAAAGAGCTTTATATATTTTAATTATATGCCATTGTTGGTTATGTGTATTACAAATACATTTTCCTAATACGACCCTTCATGCTACTAAGAGCTTTTTTTTTTTTTTTGAGGTTAAGATAATTGATGAACAGAAGTTTCTAATGTTAATAAAGTACAGCTTATCAATATAAGTTGAATATCTTTTATCTGAAGTGCTTGGAAGACCAGAAGTGTTTCAGATTTTGGACTTTTTTTGGATTTTGGAATATTTGCATATACATAATGAGATGTCTTGGGGATGGGACCCAAGTCTAAACACAAAATTCATTTATGTTTCATACATACCTTATACACGCTTACACCACTGTCCAGATTCTCCCAATAGCTTGACTTTGTGCTACAGATAAACATAAATGCTTCCTCTTTTTCTTATCATTGTTATACCCACAGTGGTATCTGCATGCCTTTCTGAAATTTTTAACAATATCTTTACACCACAGAACAGAGAATAAATGAAAAAACAGTGAGTAAAGCACTTAGGTCTTGGTCCCAAGGGGGGCATCATGGGGAACTTGCCAGTGGTACTTCTGGCCTGCACACGTGGATTTTATTACCTTTTCCAAAAGTGCTTGCGTGGGGGTATCTGGGCATGTGGGGAAAAGATATATCACAACTGAAATGGGCTGAGAGGGTCTTTTTTTCCCTTGGGGACACTGAATAAACTGTGTGTTGTGTTCTTGCATTTGACCAGTAACATGAGGTCAGGTCTGGAATCATCCATTTGTGGCATCATGTTGATGTTCAAAAATTTTGGATTTTGGAGCATGTTGGATTTTTGCATTAGGGATGCTCAACTTTTATTTTCTTTATGGTCAGTGAATTTTGTTTTCAAATAAAGAAATATCTCCACTGCCATAATTATGAACATAGTCTCTTATGTTATTTTCTGGAAATTTAATCTAGTTTCACAGGTAGATCTAAAATATATCTGTAATTTATTTAATATTTTTGTGTATACTTTAATATAGGCAAGATTTACTTTTTTATATTGATTTCCAGTTGACTCAGAACCACTTACTAAAAAGGCCATTCTTTTCCAAATTTTCTTCAGTGGCACTTATGTAATAAATCTAGTGGCCAAATTTATATGGGTCTGTTTATGGAATTACTATTTTTAATATCCTTTTGCAAAAATGACACTGTATTACTGTAGCTTTATAATAAGGCAAGTGTAAATTGTCCAATTGGGTCATCTACTTCAAAATTATCTTAGCTAATGCACTATTTTAGTCTACTTTTTTTTAAATGGTGTTTTTTAGAAATCTATATAAAGGGCTTCCATATATCTTACAAATATTTTTTCTTAGGTGTTTGATGTTTTATCATCTACTGTTTTTATTGTTAAGATTTCCATTTTTAATTGTTTGTTGCCAGTATATGGAAATGCACTTGATTTTTACATATTGACATTTTCCCTACCAAATTTGCTAAATTTATTTACTAATAATTGTTAGATTCCTTTGGATTTTCTGTGCACATCAAATGAGAATAATGACAGTGTTATTTCTTTCTAGTCCTTACATCTTGATGTCTCCTTGTCTTATTTAACTGGTAACTGCAGTACAGTGTTGAATGGAAGTGGCGCATCTGGTATTTTTAAATTCATTTCTGGTTACTGTGTATAAAAAAAATTTAGAGGATCTTGATTATGTTTTCCTCCAGAGAGAATTTAGTTTTCATCTGGTGGGCAGTTAGAAAAAAGGCAATCAGAGTTTGAGATCATTTAACTCTGGTATTTTTGAGGGCTAAACTGTTTCTAGTTGGCACATAATTCTCTAACTTAGCTCTCAGACCTCTCAACTAAAAGACTGGGAGCGGGTTGTTTAATGGGCTTTCTTTGTGTGTGTGTGTGTGTGTGTGTGTGTGTGTGTGTGTTTGTGTGTGTTATTTTCTTTCCATCCTCTGTGTCAGCTTTTCTTTCTTTTCTTTTTTTTTTCAGAATATTATGGCATAAACATGTCATTTTCTTAAAAATATCTTTTGAGAAGCAGAGGTTTTTAATTTGGTAAAGTCAAATTTCCTTTTTTTTCCCCTCTTATATCTCTGACCTTTATGACTTGCGTAAAAACCTTTGGCTGCTCCCAAGTTGTGAAGATATTTTCCTATGGTTTTCTTTAAAAGCTTTATGGTTTTAGCTTAAATTAGATCAATGATGAATTTTGAATTATTTTTATGTATCATATAATATAGAGATGGACATTTCTTTTTCATGTGACTATTTCATTAATCTAGCACCATTTATTGGAAAGATTTCTTTTTCTTATTGTAATGATTTAGCACCTTTGTAAAAAAAAATCAAATGGCCCTGTGTGCAACAATTTCTGGGCTTTCTTTTCTCCATTGATCTATTCAGCAACATTTATTACAGTACTACACTGTTTTGATTATGACAGCTATAGAGTTAGTCTTAATGTAGGGTAGTCTAAGTCTTCACAAATTATTATTATACTTCAATATTGTTTTAGATATTCTAGTCATTTGCAATGTCATATAAATTTAAGAAACAGAATGTAAAGTTTTACAGTATAGTCATTTGGAATCCTGATTGGAATTGTCTTGAACTTGGATCAATTGGAGGAGCATTATATCTTGGCAATATTGCATTTTCTAATCCATGAGTACAATGTATTTCTTCATTCATTCA
>NW_012134081.1:4065914-4070233 GCF_000956105.1 Propithecus coquereli
ATAATGGACATTCTTGCTTTGTTTCTGATTATAGGGAAGTTACCTATAGCTTTGAAGTTTTATATTATTTTTAATGACAAATAATGATTGTACATATTTATGGGGTACAATGTGATGTTCTGATATATGTACACATTTTGTAAGGATCAAATCAGAGTAATTAGCATACTCATCACTTCAGACATTTATCATTTCTTTGTGGTAAGAGCATTAACATTAAAAATCCTCTAGCTATTTTGAAATATACAATATAAATATTAATATTATTAACTCACTCTACTATGCAATGGAACAGCAGAACTTATCCCTCCTATCTAACTACAACTTTGCATCCACTGATCAACTTCTCCCCTTTTCCCTTCAACGCTGTCCCCAGTCTCTGGTAACCACTATTCTATGCTCTACTTCTGTGAGTTTAATTGTTGTAGATTCTACATATAAATGAAATCATACAATATTTGTCTCTCAGTATCTGGATGATTTCACTTAACATAATGTCCTCTAGGTTGATCCATGTTGTCACAAAAGACAGAGTTCACTGTTTTTTTGTTTTGTTTTTAATGTCTGAATAGCTATAGTCTAAAAATACATGTAAAAATATACATATAAATAAATATATATATTTTTAATAAATGCTCTTCATTGGATTAAGGAATTGAGAAAATTTCCTTTTATTATGAGCTGGCTGATAAGTGTATTTCATTTTTTTTGGTAAACATAAATTGTCATTGATTTTTGTTAATATGTTTTCTGCACCTATCGTTCATGTATTTTGTTAACTGTTTATTCTGTTCATATTGTAAGTTACATTGGTTTTCAAAATTAAAACGAGCTTTGCCTTCCTGATAATTTCTACTAGGTCTAACTAAATTACCCCAGTATATATTGCTAAATTTGATTATTTTGGTAATATGAAATGAATTTTTCTTCTACATTCATGAGAATTATATGTCTATAATTTTTTTTGTTTGTTAATAGATTTGGCAGGTTTTGGTATTAGAATTATACTAACCTAATAGGACAAGATTGAAAGTGTTCTTCCTCAATTTTAAGAAAGATATTGTGTAAAATTGACCTTATTTTTACCTTGAAAGTTGGGCAAAATTCAAAAGTAAAACCATATAGGCTGGAATTTTCTTTGTAAAATTTTAAATAGATGTGTGTATATGTATATATGTATAGTTATATATATATAATTTTAATTATTTTCATTAGAAAATGATACATAATATTTTCTATTTAATTTTGTGTTATGTTTTTAAATTTTCTTTTTCTTTTTTCTAAATTATTTTATTTCAGCATATTACAGGGATACAAATGTTTAGGTTGTATATATTGCCTTTGTCCCGCCCAAGTCAGCTTCAAATGTGTCTATCCTCCCTGACAATCTACACCGCACCCATTAGATGTGAATATACCCATCCCCTTCTCTGCCCTCCCACCTGCCCTACACCTGATGAATGTTATTACTATATGTGCACTTAAGTGTTGATCAGTTAATACCAATTTGCTGGTGAGTACATGTGGTGCTTGTTTTTCCATTCTTGGGATACTTCACTTGGTACAATGGGTTCCAGCTCTATCCAGGATAATACAAGAGGGTGCTAGATCACCATTGTTTTTTGTGGCTGAGTAGAACTCAATGGTATACATTTACCACATTTTATTAATCCACTCATGTATTGATGGGCACTTGGGTTGTTTCCACATCTTTGAAATTGTGAATTGTGCTGCTATAAACATTCTATTGCAGATGTCTTTTTGATAGAATGTCTTTTGTTCTTCTGGGTAGATGCCCAGTAATGGGATTGATGGATCAAATGGTGTTCTACTTGTAGCGTTCGGGGTATCTCCGTATTACTTTCCACAGAGGTTGTACTAGTTTGCAGTCCCACCAGCAGTGTATGAGTGTTCCTATCTCTCTGCATCAATGTCAGCATTTATTGTTTGGGGACTTTTTGATAAAGACCATTCTCATGGAGATAAGTGATATCTCATTGTGGTTTTGATTTGCATTTCCCTGATGATTAGAGATTTTGAGCATTTTTTCATGTTTCTTGACCATTATTCTGTCTTCTTTTGAAAAGTTTCTGTTCATGTCCTTTGCCCACTTTTTGATAGGGTTGTTTGATTTTTTCTTGCTAATTTTCCTGAGTTCTCTATATATTCTAGTTATCAGCCCTTTCTCAGATATGGAACATGCGAATATTTTCTCCTATTCTGTAGGTTGCCTATTTGCTCTTGTGATACTTTCCTTGGTTGTGCAGAAGCTTTTTAATTTGATCAGCTCCTATTTATTTATTTTTGTTGTTGCTGTGATTGCCTTTGGGGCCTTCTTCATAAATTCTTTGCCTAGGCCAATGTCTATAAGAGTTTTTCCAACATTTTCTTCTAGAATTCATATAATTTCCTGCCTTAGGTTGCCCGCCATAAGTTGATTTTTATGAGAGGTGAGAAGGTGACAGGTGCGGATCCTATTTCAGTCTTCTACATGTGTCTATCTAGTTTTCCCAGTACGATTTATTGAATAAGGATTCTTTTTCTCAGTGTATGTTTTTTTCTGCTTTGTCAAAGATTAGATGGCTATATGAGGATGGTTTTATATCTGGGTTCTCAGTTCTGTTCCAGTGGTCTATGTCTCTGTTCTTGTGCCAGTACCATGCTGTTTTAGTTACTATAGCCTTGTAATAAAGCTTGAAGTCTGGTAAATTGATGCTTCCCAATTTGTTCTTTTTGCTTAAGACTGATTTTTCTATATGGGTTCTTCTGTGGTTCCATACGAAGTGTAGAATTATTTTGTCTAAATCTGCAAAAAAATGATGTTGATATTTTAGTAGGGATTGCATTGAGTCTGTAGATCACTTTGGGCAGTATAGACATTTTAACAATGTTGATTGTGCCGACTCATGAGCATGGTATGGTCTTCTACCCCTTTGCCCTCTCTGCTGTTTTCTTCCTTAGTGTTTTATAGTTCTCCCTGTAGAGGTCTTTTACCTCCTTTGTTTAATATATTCCTAGGTATTTTAGCTATACATTCATTGGCTTTTCTTCTACTACTTCCATTATGCTATTAAGCATACCCAGTAATTTTTGAATTTCTAACACTTTAGAATTTCCATTTTTCATAATTTTTTATTTCTTTGATGAAATGTTCTAATATTTTATTCATTGCAAACATATTATCCTTTAAAATTTTTGAATATAGTTATGATTCTAATATCTGGGTTATATCAAGGTTGGTCTTAATGATTGTATTTTGCTCAATAATTGTGAATATTTTTCTTGTAATTTGCATATAACATAATTTAGTATTATACCTTAGATATATTAATTGCATTTTGTAAGGATTCTACATTTAGATATATTTCTCTGGAAAATGTTGATTTTTGTTTGGTTGGTTGGTTTTGGCAGGCAGTTAAGTTGGTTGGACATAAACTGCAAACTCTGTCTCTAAGAGAGCAAGTCAAATGCAAGTTCAGCTAATTTGTTCTTAGGTAGGCTGCTTTGAGGTTCCTCCAAGCCAGTCCTTGTTCAGGAGTGAGCTGCCCTCAGTATTAAAGCTGTAAAATGAGTAACTCACTCCATGATAATCCTTTTTGAAAGTGCCCACTCTTCTTCAGAATTTTACTTTTCATTTTGTGAGGCCTTCAGTTCAGTGTTACTTTTGTATTTTTCCCATATTTTATAGTTGGGAAGATGAGATCTGGAAGGAGGTTGTATGGGCATTCCAGAATCAAAATTTCTGCCACTGAGTATATTTTTCTTTTATTTTTAGTTAACATGTAATAATTGTACATATTTATGGGATACAGACAGACTGATAGTAGTGATAATTCTATACATATATATATACAATGCATAGTAACTAAATCAGAGTATTTAGCATACCCATCACCTTGAACATTTGTTATTTCTTTGTGCTGTGAACTTTCAAAATCCTCTCTTTTAGCTTTTGAAAATATACACTAAATTATTGTTAAGGGCAGTCACCCTACAGTGCTACAGAACAATAGAACTTATACCTCTCATCAAGGTATAACTTTGTATTCATTAACTGACTTCTCCCTATCCTTCTGTCTTCACTATCCTTCCCAGACTCTAATAACCACAATTCTACCCTTTACCTATGAGCTCACTTTTTTTTAGCTCCCACATATAAGTGAGAGAACATGTGGTATTTTATCTTACTGTGCTTGACTTATATCACTTAAAGTATTGTCTTCCTGGTCATCCATATTGCTGTGAATGACAGGATTTTATTCTTTTTCATGGCTGAATAGTATTCCATTGTGTATGCATACTACATTTTCTTTATCCAT
>NW_012134081.1:4070331-4085818 GCF_000956105.1 Propithecus coquereli
GATATCTCTTCAAATATACTGATTTCCCTTCTATTGGATAAATATAAAGTAGTGGAATGGCTGGATCATATGGTGGTGCTATTTTTAGTGTTTTGAGAAACCTCCATACTATTTTCCATAATAGCTATACTAACTTACTTTCTAACAAACACTGTATTAGAATTCCCTTTTCTCCCATTCTCACTAGCTTTTTTTTTTTCTTGTCTTTTTGATGATAGCCATTCTCACTGGGTAAGATGGTATTTCATTGTAGTTTTAATTTACATTTTCCTGATAATTAGTGATATCGAATATTTTTTTATATACTTGGCTATTTTTTGAGAAAATCTATTCAGATCCTTTGCCAATTTTTTAATCAAATTGCTTGAGGTTATTTTGCTATTGAGTTATTTGAATACTTCATATATTCTGAATATTAGTCCTTTGTCAGATGAATAGTTTTCAATAGCTGATGAATAGTTTCTCCCATTCAACATGTTGTCTCTCAAATATGCCTATTGCTGCCTTTGCTTTGCAGAAGCTTTTTAGTTTGACGTAGTCCATTTGTCTAATTTGTTTTTGCTGCCTATGCTTTTCAAGTCTTACCCATAAAACCTTTGCCTATTTTTCCTATGTTTTTTGCTAGTAGTTTTATACTTTCGGATATTACATTTAAATCATTAATCCATTTTAATTTATTTAAGTACATGGTGAGAGATCAGGATCTAGTTTCATTCTTCTGCATATGAATATCCAGTTTTCCCAGCACAGTTCATTTAGTAGGGTACCCTTTCTTCAATGTATATTCTTGGTGTCTTTATTGCAAATCAGTTGGCTATAAATATGTGAATTTATTTCTGAGTTCTCTATTTTGTTCGATTGGTTTATGTGTCTATCCTTACACCAGTACCATGTTGTTTTTGCTACTGTTGCTTTGTAGTATATTTAAAATAGGTAGTGTGATGCCTCTAGCTCTGTGGGTTTATTTTTTAAGTTTTTACAATTTTTAATTTTTTAAGATCAATATCGTTTTGCCTCTTCTTGGTCTTTTGTGGTTCCATATCAATTTTAGAATTTTTTTTTCTATTTTTGTGAAGAACATCATGGATATTTTCATTCAATTCAAGGAATTGCATTGAATCTGAACATTGCTTCGGGTAGACTGGTGATTTTAAAAATATTATTTTTTCCAATCCATTAGCATGGATGTCATTCCATTATGTGGTGCTCTCTTCAATTTCTTTCATCAGTGTTTTGGAGTTTTCCTTGTAGAGGTCTTTTACTTCCTTTGTTAAATTTAATACTCAGGGTTCTTTTTGGTAACTATTGTAAATGGGATTGCTTTCTGTATTTCTTTTTCAGCTAGTTTATTATTTTCGTATAGAAACAGTGAAGTTTTTTTATATTGATTTTGTATCCTGTAGCTTTACTAAATTTGTTTATTTGTTCTAAGAATTTTATGGTGGAGTCTTTAGCTTTTTCTCTGTATAAGATTATGTCATCTGCAAGTAGGAAAATTTGACTCTCTCTTTAGCCCTAATAATATTTCCTTTATATATGTGGGTGCTCTGATGTTGGTTGAATATTTATTTCCAATTGTTATATTCTCTTGCTGAATTCATCCCTTCATCATTATGTAATGACTCCTTTTGTCCCTTTTTATGTTTTTGACTTAACATCTGTGTGGCCTGATATATGCAGGCCTATTCCTGCATGCCCTTGGGTTCCATTTACATGGAATGTTTTTTCATTCCTTCACTTTTAGTTGATATGTGTCTTTACAGGTGAAGTGAGTTTCTTGCAGATAGCATATAGTTTGGTCTATTTTTTTTAATCCATTAAGCCAATTTATATTTTTTAACTGGGGAATTGAAACCATTTACATTCAAGGTTGTTACTGATAGGTGAGGACTTCTGTAATTTTGCTAATTGGTTTCTGATTGTCTTGCATGTATTTTTTTTTCTTCTTTTATCATTCATCTTTGTAATTTGGTGGTTTTGTGTAGTGAAAACGTTTGATTCATTTTCTTTCTCATTTGTATATTTATTCTACCAATGAATTTTATACTTTTGTGTGTTTTCATGATGGTAGATGTTATCCTTTTGCTTTCAGATATAGGAGTCCTTTAAGCATTTCTTTTAGGGCCTGTCTAGTGGTTATGTATTCCTTCAGTTTTTGCTTGTCTATTTTGTTTCTCCTTCCTTTCTGAAAGATAGCTTTGCTGGGTGTGGTATTATTTGCTGGTTGGTTTTCTTCTTTCAGCACTTTGAGTATATTAACCCATTCTCTCATAACCTGTAAGGTTTATGTTAAGATATCTACTATTATTCTGATAGGTCTTCCCTTAAATGTGACTTGATGCTTTCTCTTGTTGTTTCAGAACTTTCTTATTGTCTTTGACTTTTGACAATTTAATCATTATATGACTTGGAAGAACATTTTTGGGTTGAATCTATTTGGGGATCTTTTGAGCTTCCTGTATCTGGATGTCCATATCTCTTGCAAGATTTGCGAATTTTTCAGCTATTATTTCATTAAGTAATATTTCTATGCCTTTTCCTCTATTGTCTCCTTCTGGAACTTCCAAAATGTTTGATGGTATCTCATATGTCATATGAGCTTTCTTCATTTTTTAAACAATATATAAGAATAAATTTTCTTTATTCTTTTTGTCTGACTGGGTTATTTCAAAAGACCTATCTTCAAATTCAGAAATTCTTGCTGCTGCTTAATCTAGTCTATTGTTTAAGCTCTTTATTCTGTTCTTTATTTCTTTCATTGAGTTCTTCATTTATAGAATTTCTGTTTAGTTCTTATTTATGATATCTAACTCTTGGTTGAATTGCTCATTCAAATTATAAATTTATTTTTTTCTGATTTCTTTGTATTGTTTACCTGTGTACTCTTGTATCTTGTTGAGTTTCCTTAAAAAAATAATTATTTTGAGTTCCTTTTCAAGAATTTTATATATTTTCTTTTCTTTGGGATCTATTGCTGGAGATTATCTTCCTTTGGAAGTATTATCTTTTCTTGCTTATTCATGTTTCTTGCATCTTTACATTGATATCTGTGCATCTGGTGTATCAGTCACTTCTTTCAATTTTTATGGAGTAGCTTCCATAGGGAAAGACTTCTTTGTGTAGATGTGTCTATGTCAGTTAGGTAGGGTACCTTGGCTTTGGGTCTATGTGGACACAGTAGTGTAGTCTCCATATAATTTATTTGGCTGTAATCAATGTCAGCAGTATTAGTGAGTTCCTCAGTGGATTAGCTGCAGTTATCTGTAGATGATGTGGCTGAGGCATTTATGGGGTGTGGGGCACTGGTTGGGCCTATTTCTCAGGAACCTGGGTGGTGTGTGCAGGCACTAGCTGGTAGCAGGCCCCTGGTGAGCCAGTTCTCAGGTCCTTGGGTGTTGTGTGTGGGTTATGGCAGAGGCCAGTTAGACTGGACCTCAGGACCCCTGGGAGTGCACGTGGGCACCAATGGTATTGGCAGCAGGCTTGGTGGGCTGGGTGGACTGGTCTTTGGGCCACCAGTTGAGGTGCTTTGCTGCCAATAGTAGCAGGCTAAGCAGGTTGGACCACAGGTCTATTGGTTCCTGGGTGACATGTGTGAGTGCCAGCAGTGTCAGGCTTGTTCCTGGGCCCCCAGGCAGCACACACAAGTTTGTGATGGCCCCATCGCTGGAGGGGTAAGGGTTGCTGTCAGTGGTGGGGGCCCTGGGAAGGCAGTTCTCAGGTTCTGGGTAGCACATGCTTCAGCTCCCTATGTCCAAGGGAGCATTCTTCCTGATGTGCTGGGCTACTTGTTCCTTGGAGTATAGGCTGCTGTTTGGGCGCGGGTGCTGGTGACACAACCACACTAATGGCTCTAGCTAGTATTACAATGCTCCAGTTCCCTGATTGGATGTGGAAAGATGTTGGCAGGGCCCAAAGGATATAGAGATTCAGGGGTTATTTATCCTAGTGCAACATGTAGTCCAGTGTTGGCCCCTTTCATTGGGTTTTAATATGTAAACTCTATCATAATATAATGTATGTATGTGTATTTTTAAGATACATAGAATTTCCTTTTGGCCTAAATAATTCTTTGTTTAAGAAATAAAAATTAATGAGATTTTGGCTGCATTACTACCTGGAGCTTGTATCCATAATGAAATTCACTAATAAATATTTTCTGTTCACTCAGTAATAACTTTAACTGGATGCTATGAAAAATTATTTTTATGGTACTTTTTTAAATGACCAAGCATCATTAAATTAATTATACATCTGTCTGTCAATCAGGCACATTTTGCAGGGTACAAAGTAAATGTAAAGCTCAGTTATGCTTATAAACCTTCCCCAAGGATCCTTAAACCTAGGGAGGTAGTAGGAGCAGTAAATACATATTACTTTTCATGTCATAGAGAAGTAGCAGATGAAATACACAAATCAAATGCTAGAAAGGCTTAGTCAAGGCAATATCGCAGTTAAGAAAAGCTTTATAAATGAAATTGTATTCAAGATGGCCCTTGAAGGACATGTGTTATTTTTACACAGAAATGTAATGATGACTACATTTCAGAAAGAGAGAATAAGAGAAATATGTGGAATGAAAAGATTTGAAATATATTTTACTAGTGCTTAAAGATTTGTATAAGAGTAGAAAAAGCCAGAAGTCAAGATTGGCCCTAAATTTGTAAAGGGATTTAATTATAGAATCACTGTAAATTTGGAGGGTCTATGGATTAAGATCTGTGATTTTGTAATATTGATTCCTCTCCAGCATTCCATGTGATTAGACTAGGGAGTTATTGGAAGTTGGGCAAAAATTAGTAGATAATTACAATAATTGAGGCCACCATTGGGCATTTCCACTGGAGGGTGACTTTGGGAATGGACAGATGGGAAGGAATGTTCAGGATGTATCAACAGTAGATAGACAATTTACTAACTAACTAGATCAATACATAGAGAAAATTGGATATTAGCATAAAGGAGCTTAGTTTGAAAAGTTAAAAAAGGATGAGTTTAGTTTAACAAATGTTGAATATGCAGTGATAGTAAGACATAATCAGCAAGGAGCTGGAAATAAAGGCTGGGGATGAGTATAAATACCATGGTTGGAGATACATACTTAGAATCATCTGACTAATTATAATTAATAATAATTGCAGCTAATATTGATATGCTGTATGCCAGGCATTCTGCCAAGTGCTTTACCCAAATAACCTCATTTACTCATCAAAAACATCTACGTATGTCCTAATTTTTATTTCCATATTATATATGAGGAATCCAAGTTTCAGATGTGTTCATTTCTCCAAGGTCACACAACTAATAACTGCCAGATCTAAGATTTAATCCTAGGAAGTCTGATTTATTTTCTGACTCAATAGAAATTAGATGTTAAGAAATGAAAATTGATGTTAGGATCCTTTGAAGTTGTTGAGGGATGTGGAGTAAGGAAGAAAATAAGTAGGAAATAAATGAAAAAAAATTGGGGAGGTACATAGAAAAGGATTTGAGAATGAAAATTAGCAATCAGAGCAGTGGACAGAATGAGACTTAGAATAATCCAAATCATGATGGCCTGACTTTGCCTTAACTATTTTTAAATTTTTTTTAAGGAGGTGGAGGTGAGTGTAGTGCGAGATTATTCTTTGTTCAAGTTTTTTTCAAGGTCACATATGCTAGCTGACTATATTATCTGCTTCTGCACTCTTGTCTACCCCTCATAGGTCCTGCTCCTAATGACCTCTATGAGCTTGCTCCTCCCACTGGTCACAGCATTTGCTATGGTGGCAGTGCTATTTCCCCACATAGGCCCTTTTCCTCAAAATCTAAAATGTAACTAAGGTGAGGCTATCATTTTAAATAATTTTTTTTGCAAAGAGTTAAAATAAGAATACATTTCAGGATGCATTTAAATGCATTTAAGTGTGTATTTCAAGATGTTCATACCAAACATAGGTTTAGATCTACACCATGTTCCCTTATCTGACCAGTTGTCAGCCTTGCTTCTGGACTGCTTCTGCATGGCCAGGAACAGCTCATCCCCATCACAGATATCATCCAGACACCTCTATTTCTCTGCAGCTAGAATGCATTGATTTCTAACATCACAGAAAAATGATTTGTTTTCTGGTTGGTTTGTATTTGGTTTCCTTTTTGTTGTCATTCCATTGTTAACTCAAATGCTATGTATCTTTTCTTACAAAATGTTTTTGCACAGCCCTAGGGTTAACCTATTGAAAGATAAAGTTTGTATATTTTTCTCATTTCTTTTAATGTGAGAATATAGAGGTCCCCAGGAAGAACTAGACACTAGATGAGGAGGAAAGCAATTAAATTATCAGAATAACATTCCTCTTCCTTTCACCTTTTAACTTCCACCCCATGGGAGGAGAAAGGGGGGGAAGGGGGAGGGAGGAGAGAGAGAGAGGAGCCTCTATTGATTTAATAAATTCCATATAAGTAATAGCCATAGAGGTACCTACCACCCCCCCAAGAAAGGGTCATACTTTTATTTATTTATTTATTTATTTATTTATTTATTTATTTATTTATTTATTTTTACCAAATGCCCTCCTTGTCTCTGTTGTATGTCTTTGTTAATATTGGTTATCAGTGGAGAATCCAAGCAGTTAGATTAGGGAGTTATTAGAAGAGGAAAGAAAAGTTTGTAGGTAATTGCAATACTTGAGGTGAAAGAAGTGAAAGAAATGATGGATATATTTATGAATGAAGTGGTCAAGAGAGAACTAATTCCTTAGTCTTGTCGTTTTCATGACCATGTTTGGTTTCTGCCAAAAGGATTTGCAATTGCCCTCTGTTAAATACAAGCACGAAGCTTCAGGAGATTGAAAGGAAGTTCCAGATAATTAATGCCAAGTCCAGGATATTACCTAGCTGGATCTGAAGAACGGGGACCTTTTCTTCTCATAATAGTCTTCAGATACAATAGGTGGCATTTTAAATATTTAATAAAATATGAATAATAAATAACACTGTAAATAAAAGGTCAGAAGCTGGCCTAACACTAGGGAATTCTAACACTCGAGGGGACAAAACACTGGTGTATTTATTCTAGGCCCTCTATGGTTTCCAGGGGATGATCTGACTGACCTGAAGGTCGTTCCCATTTTTGGTTAATTTGGTTTTATGAAAAATATGCTTCAAGGGTGTTTGTACTCAGAAGTCCCCTAGACTTCATTAAATAAGAAAAATATTAAATTGTTTAATCTCCAGGGTCATATTTATGTTTACCTTTGAAACTAAAATATTCAGATCTCAAGCTTTGCTGGATTCAGCTCTTTGATTGTGATTTTGTTCATTGGGTGAAATATTGTGTCTTTCACATATATTCACTAGGGGAGACCGACTTGTGTAGCCTGTTTGGTATTTACTATTCTATTTCTGAGTTGAAGTAATCCTAGATGAAATGAACTCAGGAAAGAAAAGGGATGAGTAGAACTTATGTAAGGCCAAGAAAGCTAGTAGAAAAGGACAGCAAATGGCTTTAATGTCAAAGTTAAAAAAAAAAAAAATTAACATTACCTGCTGTTAATTACCAGAGAGTCCAAATTTGAGAGTTGATTTTTGCTCCATTTTACACAGTTGATGTAGTTTTCCTCCTATTACTTTATTTTGGGCTTTTTTCCTCTGGCTTATTATATGCAATACAATGTGTATAAGTATTTCTTAATTGGTTTATTTCTTAAATAATGCAGTGCAACATGAAGTTACATTTAAACTCTGTAGCAAAAACAGAATCCTTACTCCATTGCGTAGACTTTGAAAAATACAGAGTTTACTTTGTGCAAGATGACTGGCAATTAATGCCCAATCAGGAAACTTCTAATGACCTTTTCCCACCCATCTTAAATTAAGCTCAATTTAATGCCAAATATATTACTAAAACCAGTATCTTCCGTAAACCTAATACACTGAATATTCAGAGTTCATGTCAAGGGAGTGAGGAACACTGAGAGTTGAACTGCATACTTTATGCAATAGAATGTAAAACAATGAAGTTAAAAAATCTAAATACTCTTTACTTTTGTATCTATTATTTATTCTGCATTTTATTTTATAGCAAAATGTTTGAGAATTCTGAAGCACAAACAACATATGGAGGACTAAATATTTTGTAGGCTTAATGATGTATTAGTATTTTGCTTTGTATGAAATTCTAATCACCAGATATGTTTATCACTGCAGATGGGATATGCAGGCCCCTGATACCTCGGGGGATTAGAGAATCCAAACATCTGTAACAAGGGAAGAAAAAAAAATCCCATTGCAATATACAAATTTTTAAAAAAATGAATTAATGAGAAAAATGAATGGAAATAAAAGTTTGTTATTAATACCACCTTGTATTTATAATTACCAAGGAGCTCTACATGCCTTAGAGATTTTATTCTATCCTTTAAAAATGTAATGAGATATTAAAACACAATCTACATATAAGTTGGGGAAATATGCAATACTCTTTATTCCATTTTTAGTTTGATGGTTTGGAGCTGAGATAAAGACTTGCCATAATTAATGCAGTCCACATTTTGGCTATTTATACAATTGAAACACCTGGTTCATAATTGGCTGTTTCACTAAATTCAACCGGATATTTTCTAAACATATTAAAACCCTATTAATTAGAAAACATAGAGGAAAGTGTTGTTTTGTTTATGCGAATTTACCAGTTTAAGTGAAAGGAGTCAGAGATGATGGGTTTGAAATGTATTTTGACTCTAAAACATTTATTACCATTTGTTTGAAAAAAATGTTATATACAGACTCTTGTTCTCATATTTGTCTTTGATGAAGCCAAGCGTAAGGGAATAATAGGTTAGCATTTGATTCTGATAATTAATTTGCTGATTTATTTAAGTTATTTTAATTTTTAAAAAGTGTTGTGAAGAGTTCTGCCAGAAGTTGGGATAAATTGAAAAGAATCTTAAAGTCACGTCTAGAATACAGACATCTAAACAGTAGACCCCTTCCAGAAGATTTGCCTCATTATAATTTTTAATATATATGGAAGGACTTTTTTATGAACTTTTAAAAAACTGTATGATCTAGTTTAGGCATATGTTAAGTATTGCCTTTGAAAATTACATATTTAATGGAATCAGAGTCTGTGAAGTAAAAGGGATGCTTAAAGCAATAAAATTGTGAAAAAGTGTAGTAGTAATAGCATGGATTCTGAAGATAGACTGCTTGAGTTCTAATCCTGGATCTGCCAATTATTGGCTCTGTGACTGAAGATAAACCAATACTGAGTGACTGAGTTTCCACATCTATAAATTGTATAAAGTAATAATATTTTTCTTAAGAGCTATTGTGAGGATTAAAATAGTTTAAAAATGTTATATATGTATACATGTTTGTATAAATGCAAGTATACATGTATAGATTGATAAATATATTAATAGTCATAGTTGTCTACATTTATTTTTATATATCTATACTCATATCTGTCTCTTATAGCACAGCCTACCACATTATAAGTGCTGTAAGTTTTATCTGTTTTTTATCGTTATTTCTGTTGTTTTAGAAATAAAGTTTGTATAAAACATAAAATGTAGAAATCACTATTCTGTTCTTAATGAATTATATGATTTGATAACAATTGATTATCTCCATTTGTCAGTGTTATGCCTCCTAATATGTGGTTCATGTAAGTTATAGATGAAATGAAAAAATGAGTTCTTGAATGTGAAGAATGTCAGTCTAAATTGGTAGAGAAACTATGCTTTAATTAGGCTTTAAGCAGCACCAGCCAGTATCTGGTTTGATGGGTAAGCTATGTGGTGGGACACGTCCAAGTGCTGAGACTTCTGTTATCCTAGAATCAATATCATCAACTGGTCAAGATATAGGCCATTGTTTTATTTAGAATTTAAGCTTGTACCATAGAAACATTACTAATTGCAATATCTTAATGGAGGAATTACATAAAGGGAAAATCATTCTACAAAATTGATTCAAGTAAACTTAATTTGCTTTTCCCTCTTAATCCTCAAGTCATATTCTTTCCACTTTCTTCATACTTATTTTCTTACCAATGTGATTATGATTGGGTTACCTGGGTTCTTAATCTGTAATAAGGACAATGGGAGGGTCAAAAACTTGCAAACCTGGGAAATATATAAATTTTCAGATTTTTATTGAAAGAAATTCTCCATATATTTTAATGTCCTACAATAAGGGAGAGAAAAAAAGAATTTAGAAGATATTTAATAAATATTTTTAGAGAGATTGCTTTAATAAATGCATGCAAATGATATTCAATTTCAAAAGTATGTAGATTTGGGTAGCATTATAGATAAAGAGTTTTTTCCATTATTCATTTTCTGGGAGAAATATTTTATTATGGGGGGATCCTTAAAATCTGCTTATTTATTAAATTTAAAAGGAGAGCATAAAACTAGGGCTCTTGGGCTCAAGCTAGCCCATCACCTTGTTTTGCAAATAAAGTTTTATTTGAGCACAGCCATGCTCATTCTTTCATACACTGACTATGGCTGCTTTCATGCTACAATGACTGAGTTCAGCAATAAAAACAGAGACCTAAAATACTTACTATTTTCAAGATAAGTTTTGTGACCCCTGAATTAGAGTCTCAAATTCCATCATAATATGGACAAGTTTATTAAATAAATGATAACTTGTAAATCACATTTGTTTCTATTCAATCATAGTTTCTATGAACAATATCATTTATTGCCTGAACACTTGTAGCTTTCTCACTGATTTTGGTTTTGAAATTTATCAGTGCCATACAATTACAGAGCAACAAGGCTGCAAAGTAAGATTGCAGATCTTTCAAAAGTCACAGATTTCATGAAGTAGATGAGAGTGACCTATTCTAATAACTTGCAAAGCCATTGATTAAGATGGGGATATCTGGCAGTTAGAACAGTTACCAAAATAAAAAGTTATGATCTTAAAGAAAAATTGAGAAGAACAGTAAAATGTTAGGTGCTTCAAGGGAGTATGACATAAGTATCAGAGTTAAGAGAGGCCCTTTGGAAAATTTATAAAGTCCTACATTATTTTTAGATAAAGACTCTTTTCATGATTGTATAAAAGGTAATTGCAAGGTGAGAGAGGTCATTTCATGGTGTCACAAATTTTTACCAGAAAAATTATACACTGAAAACAATTGATCTGTATATTGTTAATTCCATGATTAGGTGCATGATTATAACCTAAAATTTGCTAAGTAAAAATTAAATATTATTTTTGAGATAAAATTTCTTTTCACTTTTCACTATAATAATAGCAGATTCATTTTAAGTAGGCATATCCATTACTCTGACATAATAGAGATTTCCTGTAGACTCAAACATCCTCTGCTGCCTGGCATTTAGGAAAGTGTACATACATACTCACATCCTTATTTGTATGAAAGTTTCGAATTTTACAAAGTTAGCTTGCTGTCACACAATGTTTCCAACAAACTTTTTTAGAGTAGAAGTCTAAAATTTTTCATATCCCCTCTTATTCTAAATATAGATTAATTTGGCTGAACCATCAGCTTTTTTGATAGATTTGAATCATAGCTCTTTTACATGTCACTTTAGAAATAGGATCTATGAGCAGAGAAGACATAAATACACATGAAAGTAATTTTTGGTATTTCATCAATGAGGAAAAAATTATCTTCTTATAGGAAAATATTCACAGCACAATTTATTGCCAAAATTCTAATGTGTAATTTAGATTTAGTTAAATTTGAAGCAGGATTTTGTTTTTATTTTTTAGACGGTGTACACCAAGTTGTGTTGGTAATTGACAAAGAGACAATTTTTTTTTCCAAATTACTTTTTTCCTATAGCATCTATTTCATTCTTCTACCCTATGGTACCTTTTACATTTGGAAAGGTCATGGCTAATTGGCAAGTAATCAAAGAAACCCTTCGGGTAACCGGGTGGATTAGAAACAATTTGACCAGGGTGAATTGAGGTAGGACAGAAGGTTAGAATGGTATAAAAGATAACAGCAGGCTTTTTCTCACCCTGAAAAGAGCTAAGGGATCCAGAACTTTGAAGCTCTTTTTGTTCTAAGTTTTATAGGTGGGCTGAGAAGTTTGTTTAAACTGATATATATGTGTCAATAATTATTTAAACAGCTCAATCCCAGACTTAGTTAAAAAACCATCACTGTAAGGAAAACATACCTGACAGATTTTTCGACTTAATGATAGATAATGTCATAGATATTTTCTTGTATCAAAGCCAACACATCATTTACTGTGCTTTCTAGTGTTATGAGTGGCATTTGGTTTAAAGTTTTCTGTCTTTCCTAGCATTCTCAAGTGATTTAATTTTCTCGTTTTGCAATGAGAGTTGCAATCATGACAGAAAAGGTTATGTCCTTCAGACACAAATTTCTATGAAAAGTAAGGTCTCGCCAGGATTTTTATCAGCATTCTCTAAAATATGCTGTTCCATGTCAGACAAATTTATCCATAACTTCCAAGTTAAGCTAAAAAATTGTAAGTTGAAAGTAGGGTGCATTCCCAGCGCGTTTTGTACCTGATGATTGTTGATGAGCTATTGCGTTAAAAGCCGTTAACAAGAAAGGATTCATATTGAACACAGGTGCAGTCTTCTATCAACATTCTGTTCATTTTAACTTTTGCACAAATGTTAGAACAATGCAAGATATTGCAGGCAGATATCTTACTTGGCTTTTTTAAAAAATCTAATTTATAAATGACATTTCCTACTAAAATTTTGCCTACCTCAAGTGTCCAAAGCTTGCCTCAGAAGCAGATAACATATATATGTAATATACTGTTATTTAGCTGGGTTGAAGGGTCATTTTTGTCGATGAGCTAGGAAATGTATTACGGCAAACTGCTATGCTAAGAACTGATTACATGGAATTCATGTGGTAATAAAACTGAACGGTTCAGTACCTTAAGATATCACTATTCTTCTAAGGAAGCTAATGTTTCATGTTATCTCCAACAGAACACAGAGATCATAGGTCTCCACTTTTCAAGCTTTAGCAGGATTAATGATTTCACAAGATTTTGACAAATAATAATAATTTATCTTCTTTCTTCATAAAAAGGCAAG
Source organism: Propithecus coquereli (assembly GCF_000956105.1). Taxonomy (NCBI): domain Eukaryota; kingdom Metazoa; phylum Chordata; class Mammalia; order Primates; family Indriidae; genus Propithecus; species Propithecus coquereli. Next base: position 4,083,394 of record NW_012134081.1, read on the forward strand.
TTCATTCTGGTGCCTATGTGTAAGAATTTCTGTCACAAAACTGTATCATCCGAAGGCTTTTAAATGACAAATGTAGTTGTAAAGGGATGGAAAAATAATTTCCAAGTACTCACCTTGGATATATTCATTATTAGAACTTGAGCCAGTAACACAAATCTTTCAGTTACTGACCCCATCCAGGGACCCACTACAGTGCTTCCTGGTTCCTAAGAGAACAATGGGGCAGTAACACCATTTAATGTTATACAGGGTTTCAGCCCCCAATTCTTATCAAGCCTCTTAGCATACTGGGTTGGGGCCATTGGGAAGCTTCCAAGGCCCTTTCACACCTTTTGTGTAAAGTGAAACTAGGAGGTTCTTTAAGAGAGGCAGGCCAGCAGTGATAGTTCAAAGCATGAGCATAAATCTGGCTCTGTCATTTCCATGCTGTTTAAACCACTTGACTCCTATGTGCTTAATTTCCTCTTCTGTAAAATAAGAACAAAAGTAATGTCTACTACATATTGATTGAAGATTAGATGTGTAAATGTAAATATAATATTCATACTGCTATTTTAGAAGAAGGTCTGGCATGTGACAGACTCCTGATAAATATAGGCCAGTGTTGTTATAAATTATTAATCTACCTGATTATATCTCTATTTTTCTAGATCCATCTTAGGTTGACTTAGATTTTCTAATCCTATTGAACTAAGTTTATAGGATGAACTAGAAGGAAGAAAATCACATGGAAGAAAATAAACTTTTAATCCTCATTCCTAGCACAGTGTAAACCATTTTAGAAAATGTAACCTGACCCACCAGTTACTTGCATCAGACAATGAGGGTCATCCTTGATAAGCTCCTTCACACTGTCACCCCTTCCATTGAGAAACCAAGTCCTCTGTATTTTACCTCTAAAAGATATTTTAATTCCTTGTCGCTCTCCGTTTCCACTGCTGCTACCATCTTACCTCAAGTCACTGTCATTTGTTATTCGGTCCATTTTCAGATCACTTTCAGTACTCATTGGCAGCCCATTGCCCTTTGAATAAACTGCACAATCCTTATCATATTCTAAACATGCTTAAATGAACTGACCTCCTCTACACTCCAGGCTCATCTTGCCCCCATACCCTTCACTCACCAAGTTGCAGCTACGCTGACTTTCCTTCTGCCCTTGGAAAGACTTGAGTGCTTCCCATTGTTATGTACCTGCAATACCCTTTCTTACGTTTTTTACCTGAGCTCAATATTCAGGTCTATTCTACTCATTTATTTCTCAAGGAAGCAATTCCTGAACACTTACGCTGCCTTATTTGCTCCTATTTTCTGCTTTCTTGGCACAACGCTTCTCTTTGGCAGAACTTACCATGGTTACAATGATTCAGACATCAGTTTAATCGTTTATGGAAGGTGTATCCTGGGGCCTAAACTAGAAGCCTCTTGAAGGTTGTAACACGTCTTTCTTTTTCTACACTACATACACTTTAACAAACAATTAGAAGTGCAGTAAGTATTTTTGAATTAATAAAATCCCTTCTTTCTTTCTGCTAAAAGCCCTAAATTGGAAATGACTATTTATTGTCTCAGAACTCCTTTACCTTTGGTGTGGAGTGAGGTGGGGCCCCAAGAGGAAAAATTAGAGGATTTGGGTTATAATCCTAATTTGTGGCATCATGCAAACTTCAGAGATTTAGTTTTATCAGCTGAAAAATTTGTGGCTTTCACTAAAAAATTGTGGTCTCTTTGAATTCTAAATTTTTATTTTTAGACTGACTCTGTAGTCCTTCAGATTATCTCATTTATACCAATGATTGCCTTCTTTTACTGTCAACTAAAAAAAATTCCCACATTAAGAATAACTTTGCTTCTTGAGGATTGAGAAAATGTACTATAACAAAAAGTATGGAGTCAATGACTTGTTTAAATGAACTTGTGTTTACCTAATAGAAACTATGTTTGAAGAATGGTAGGATATAAATGGCTGAGACATATTTAGAGACAAAGCTTACTGTGCTTAGAAATTTCAGTCCCCTTAAGACTACTCTGTTCCCCTTTCCCAAACTGTAACAAATTCCCTTCTCACACATACCTACCCTCATCAATCCTCATTTCTGCCCCAGCCTGTGTGCCCTCCATTTTCCAAGATGGATTATGTAATTCAATTCTCTCAAAAACCCAATGAAATAGATACCATTATTATCCATTTTACAGCTGAAAAAGCATAGGCATAGAAAGTTGGGTTGTGTTGCCAAAGGTCACATGCAGTAAATGGAGACAGGCAGGGCTGACTTCTCCCTTAGGCACTGTGGACACACAGTGACTACAGCTCACAAAAATCTTTTCATGCTTTTTAAAATAAGAAGGAAAAAAATGAAGTTTTAGGTTAATGAAAATGTCTTAACATATGTTAATATCTCTTTATAGCAACATGGTCATAAAC
>NW_012134081.1:4086503-4087665 GCF_000956105.1 Propithecus coquereli
AATATGGAATTTAATTAATATGAAACATTTTTTTAAATCCCCTTTTCTCTTAGGAGCTTTACGAAAGTGATGTCTTAAAAGGCAGAACTGCCATGTATAACAATGACTTAATTCCATCTTCTGTTATCTCTGTTTGAGGTGATTTTCCTTCTTTTCCCCTGTCTATTTCTTATCTGTCTACTAATATTATTTGCAGAGGTAGTCATTATGGAATCAGAGACTATATGAGATAAAAGGGACTTTGAGAGGTCACAAAGTGGAAGTACTTCATGCAAGCTCTCCTAAAAGATAGCTATATTTTTAAATTTTACAAAAGCCCATTTTCTCTATTTGTTGTTCATTTATATGATTCACAAAGCGAGCTTTCATTTATTGACCTGCTCTGCTACCCTTTCCTCAATTCTTTCTCATGTAAAACTAATACCTAGCATTGTCTCTAGTTACAGTCAATCACGTTTAGATACTTTTCCTTAAGTTTCTACAATCCCAGCATATTTGGATAAATAGTACCAAGGTAACCATAGTGTTAGATGAACACTAAACTACTGCCAGACTGCAAGATCTGCCTCCAGTTACTCCTAGTTTTTCTTCCTTTTTTAAGACAAAGGTGGCCATTGTTGTTTGTTTGAGCTGCTAGCTAAAGTCTTACCATTTATATAAATGAAAATAAATCAGAGATAATAATGAAAATGATATTCACCTTCTGGGATTGTTACAAGCATTAATAAATACCATTTATCAAGCACATAGACTAATGTAATGGCTAGCAGATCGTTCTCTTTTATTCAGTAGCTCTTTATCATTGATAAACTATTCATTTAACCCATGAAACAGTAAGTTTAATGAATTGAGAATATGAGAAATACTATGTACTTCCCTATGCACCTTAATAATCTCAGATAAACTTGGGAAATATACACAAAATACCAGGATTCTTTTGTTCAGTTGTTGTGTAGGATGCCAACTTGGCAATAGGATCTTCTAACAATAACACCTAAATTAAGTTTGGTAGTTTTAAATTACTTTTACTTCTCAGGTTGTGTTGGCTGTTGGTTATAATTTTATAATTTTTATTTTTATTGTTTTAAACAAACTCCAATGAGTGTTTTGAATCCCACCCAATGCATGACACTATTTGAAGAATGAGATAAGTATTACTTCT
>NW_012134081.1:4098245-4099829 GCF_000956105.1 Propithecus coquereli
TGTTTCACAAATATTCTTTCCAGTATATCTTCTTTTATTTTTAACTTGCCTTTATTCTTACCTTAATGCTTATGTAAAAAAAATTATGACTTGATAATTCTGGCTGCTTTGTTTTTTGTACATTCCAGGTGGACAAGCATAGAAGCAAGGAATCAAATTAGAAGGCTATTGTAATATTCACTGGAGAAATGATGATGGCTTAAATTAGCATGACAGTAGTAGAAATAAGAAGTTTTTAGAGCTGGGAAATATTTTGAAGGTAGACCTGACAGAATTTGTTAATAGCTGTGTGTTGTGAGAGGAGAGAAAAAGGGAGTCAAGAACGAAGCCAGTGTTACTGATCTGAGTAATTGAAAACTAGACTTGCCCCCTGGTAGATTCTGTGGAAGATGCAGGTTTAAGATGAGACCTCCAAAGGACGATGGTGAGTAGGCAATTGGGTAATCAAGTCTGGAGAGAACTATGGGCTAGAGATATGAGTTTGGGAGCTGCCAATATATAAATGATATTTAAAATCATAATACTAGGCAAAATCTCATGGGGAATAAATGTATTTAGAAAAGAGAAGAGAAACAAAAACTGAGTCCTGGGGAAGTGAGGAAAACCAACAAAAAAGAATGGAAAGGGATGGCCATTGTGGTCAGAAGGGAACAAAATGAGTGGGGATCCTAAAAGCCAAGTGAAGAAATGTGTCAAGAAATGAATGATTATCTTTACAAAATGTTGCTTATATGTTGAGTAAATGGAGAGCTGAGAACAGTTCATTTAATTTAGCAATACGAATGACATGACTTTTACAAGATTTGTTTTGGCAGGGGGACGAGGTAAAAGGAAAATTGGGGATATGGTGAATTTTTTTGGTAAAAATCACAGATATTAGAGCATATTGTATGCTAATAAGAATGATGCATTAAAGAAGGCAAATTAGTGGTACAGAACAAATCAGAGAAGCATTGAAGTTATGTCCTTGAGTCAATGAGATACGATTTGGTCTATTCTAAATTATTTTTTTAGCATTCAGTAGGAACATACAGTCAACATGATTGTGTTTACTTCCATCTTACTCATCTATGCAGTTATAAGAGTAGACTAATTAGACAATTAAATTGAACTAGGTTATAGGCATTTGCAGGTGATCATAAATGGGAGGAACGGAGGTGTTGGCATTGAAGAGATGATGATGGACCATGAGATTCAAGCTGGCTGAGGATGGAAGTTAGGACACAGAGAGGTAAAAGACAGGAGGAATATGCCAAGTTCAATGGCTGATAGGTCCCTGGAAGGAATAACAATTGTTGAAGCTGGAAATTAATGGGAGAATCTTGAACAGTAGGAGGTGATGTTTGAAGAGTAGGAAGCTTGAGATGAGGATAATGGAGAAAATGTAATAATTGGTTAATAAAAGCTATTGGATAATACCATGGTATGCTTGGGGTAGAGAACAATCATTTGAAGATGGGCAGTGAAGGAACTGAGGACCAAGATTTTGGAAAGATTGTCTATGTGACTGTTAAAATCATTCAAGGACTAAGACAGGAATACTATTGGAGACAGTAACAGTAAGCCAGGGATGAAAATCTCTGA
>NW_012134081.1:4102134-4103761 GCF_000956105.1 Propithecus coquereli
TGTTTTTTGATAACTCTTCTCCATATTAGGATGTCTCAGAAGGGTTTACTTCTTATTGTTAGCATGATAAAATTTTATGTAATTTTCACAGAAGCACTATTGAAACCACTTAAAGCTCTACTTTTTTCACTCTTCTCCTCCAGTTTCAACTCCCTCAACAAACATCACTCACAGCCAGGACTATATCAGCTCAGCTCTGCAGTTCCTGCCATTGGCAATCTGCCATCTAGAACAGACTTCCAGCATGCTCCTTTTCATTAATTCTCTTTGAATCTCAGCAAAAAAAATTCTCTTCTTTATTGCTTATGTATTTTAACTCTTCTCTGCTACAGATTTTAACTTTTTAACCTAACATTATAATTTGTTTAGCTTCCAGTTTTTCTAATACTATTATAAATAATCTATTTAATTTACCCCTCAGATAATTATATTTTCAATATAAGTATAAGGAATCAGCCTTACTTTACTGATGTCAATGATTTTGGTTTTTTTCTACTAATTTTACTTCATAATGTAGCTCAACTCAATGCTTTTAGAATAGCTGAAAGCATTTTCAAAATAATAACATAAAGACAAGATTAAGACATTTGTGTTAAAGAATATAACAAAAAAATGGAGATGTGGAACTAAGTGTAACAATAATGAGTTTTAAAATTAGATTTGGAAGGAAAACTAATAAGTTAGCTAGTCATTTGGCAACTACTTATAAAGATTCTGCTCTGTTCAAATCACTGTGTTAAAAAACTGCAAGAGAGTTGAAAACTCCAGGAATTCTATACTTTATTAATATACATGAATGGAATATGATGTATGGGGTAATTTCCAAGAAAAATAAAGTTGGATGTCTCACACATCCTGATTTCAAACTTACTGCAAAGCTATGGGTATCAAAACAGTGTGGTACTGGCATAATGGCAGATACACAGACTGATGGTATAGAATGGAGAGCTCACAAATAAACTCATATATTGATTTTCAACAAGGTTATCAAGACCATTCAATGAGGAATAGACAGTCTTTTCAACAAATTTGCTAGTAAAAGTAGATAACTAAATGTAAAAAAAAAGAAAGAAAATAAGAGAAAATTAAGTTGAATGATTTAAAATTGAATTTTCTTTAAAAAATCATTTTTTCTAAAAATAGAAACTAGCTGCTTGCTTTAACAAACTTGGATAATAGAGCGTAGTCTCTTTCTTTATTCTTATTTTGTTTTTCTTCCATGTTGTACTTTTTCATCAGTTCATATCTTTCCTCATAATAACTCACTTGGGATTTTTTTTTTTCAGTATTAGATTATTTATACTTTTTCAGAAAAGCTTTTGTTGAAGGTGATTTCTGGCCCAAACTGACCCTAGTTAGTGGTGTGGGAGTAGGTCTGATGAGATTGCTCTAAATATATAGCCAAATAAATCACATAGATAGACTCAAGGATTTAGTTTTGACCTGCTCAATCCGCTCAGCCATTAAAAGAAAAAACATCTAACAAATTATAACTTGTCTTCATTCCGAAAAGGGTATGAGGTAGAAACTTATTTAAAAAATCATATCTGCTAAACTTGAATACATAAAGTAAATAAATTATTATACTTTCAACTTTGAGAAGTTACATATTTTTAAAATATTCACG
>NW_012134081.1:4103811-4106409 GCF_000956105.1 Propithecus coquereli
GTGATCCTTCTGCCTCAGCCTCCCGAATAGCTGGGACTACAGGCATGTGCCACCATGCCCAGCTAATTTTTTCTATATATTTATAGTTGTCCGATTTCTTTCTATTTTTAGTAGAGACGGTCTCGCTCTTGCTCAGGCTGGTTTCGAACTCCTGAGCTCAAACAATCCGCCCGCCTTGGTCTCCCAGAGTGCTAGGATTACAGGCGTGAGCCACCGCGCCCAGCCGAACGTGCACTTTCTAAAGACAACTTGAGTCTGCACTTAAAGCAGACAGGGATCTGAAATAAGAGAGAGAGGGTGCAACAAGTTTTGGGCAATGTTATGGAGATAGAACTGAAGATAAGAGGTGGTTTAAGGAACACTCTCACTATTTCATTTGGAATGGCAAGTGAAAAAAAAAGATTATCTGCCTCTACTCAGGCTAAGGCAAAAATCACAAAAACCAGATATCATCTAACAGTGGGAGCCTCAAGGAAAAGGGAAGAAAACCTGCCTTTCTTATGCAGCACGCAGCATAATCACTCGAGAGGTATAGAACAAAGATTAGATTTTCTAAATGTATGGTTAAATTATATACACAATACACATGTATTTTAATACAATTTTCTTGACCCTATTATGTGTACACAATTGCAAGATTTAACAATCAGCATTAGATGTAATTAATTACAATGGGTAATCCTGATAGAGTTTCTTGACAGTGGTGTTGAGATACTGTGAGGTGTCAGGAAAAGAAAAAAGGTCGGTTTGGCTAAATACGCTCAGGCTACATTTTCAGGGATGGTTATACAATATTTGAGAGCTCGCCAGACTGTATTCTAAGAGGTAACAATTGGGCATGGGACCTAATCTAGGTGCCCTCTACTCACTCAATGCTTACTCACTTCTCTCCTAAAATTGCATGGTTGTATGGTGCTTCCATGCAAGAAGCAAAGGGGCTCCTTGGGTTCAAGCTGTGAGGAGGAAAGGAAAAAGCATCCTTCATTCACAATGTGTTTACTCTCTACCTAGCGCTTCCTGAGACCTTGAAGTCCATGATTACCATACACAGGGGTAGAATTTATATAGTGCTAGCAGAATGTAAATGAACTAATTCAGGAGAACAAATTGGAATATTGCACTGAAGTACATAAAATTCATTTGTTGAGAAATTTTTTTTGAGCATCTACCATGTGCAAGGCACTGTTGTAGGCACTGAGAAATCACCAGTGAATAAAACAAAGTTGCTTTGGAGCTTACATCTGGGGTATAAAAAAAAGAGAGGTTGAAAAAGAATAATAAACATTATATCAAATGGTGATATCTGCTAAATAAATGATAAAATAACATCAAAAGAATAGAAGTACTGAGGTGTGAGGGTGCGTTTCTATACAATGTTTTATTTAGAGTAGTCAAGGTATGCATCACTGATAAGGTGACATTTGAACTGATATGAGAAGGAAAGGAAGGAAGGAAGGAGCCACAAGGATAGCTGGAGTAAGTGTATTCAAAGGAGATCTAGCAGTAGGAACAAAGGTCCTGATGTGGAAATGTTTGATGTTTTCAGGAAGCAGTCGGAAAGTCAATGGGTTTTGAGCAAGTTAACACAAGAGGAGAGTGATGGCAGACAGAATGAGAATGTAGAGGATCTTGTAGACCAATATCCCGACTTTTTTTTTTCTCTGAGTTAAGCAAAAAGTCAATGGACGGTTTCAAGTAGGGAAGCAAAAGTTTATTTAAAAATCTTTTTGAATAGGTAATGCATTGAAATGGTTTATCTATAAAGATGATATATAATAGTTTCACACTAAATGTTCTTACACTCATCGCTGTCTCCATTCACTTGATTTACCTGCATTTTCAAGAAACCATTTTTATTAGCTCTCACATAAGATTATCTTTAGGCAAATATAAGAACTTGCAAATATATATTTCTATCCCCACTGCCTCACTTTTTACACTGATGTTTGCTTATTTTATATATTCCTTTTCTCCTTGCTTATTTTCATTTAGTCATATATTCTACAGAGCTCTTTATCTGTAAACAGAGATCACCCTCATTTCTTTATACAGCTGCAAACTATTCCATCCTATGGATGTATCATAATTTAATTATATTTGCCTTATTTCTGACCACTTTGGTTTCCAATTTTTGTAATTATAGACAATGTTTCAAGGAAAAAAAAATCTATTTAATTTCGTGCATGTTCAGTAGTTATATTCCCACAAATGAATACATTCTAAGAGTTGAGGTTGCTTTGAGAGGTTATATATATACATTTTTGATAAATATTGCCAGATCCCCCTCTTAAGACTTATATCATCTATACATTCACCAGCCACCACATAGAATGTAATTCAAGTTTATCTTTCTGAGAATTACATTGAGTATCTTTTTATATACTTATTGGGCATTTGCATTTCAGTTTTTTTCCTGTTAAATGTCTATTTCTAGCCCTTGCTCATTTTAAAATCAGATTGTTGATACTTTTTTCTTTTCAACTTCAATAGTCTTTAATATATTAGGAAGAATAGGCTTTAGTTTGTGCTGTTTCACAAATATTCTTTCCAGTATATCTTCTTTTATTTTTAACTTGCCTTTATTCTTACCTTAATGCT
>NW_012134081.1:4106459-4108271 GCF_000956105.1 Propithecus coquereli
CAGCCTAGCTCACAGCAACCTCAAACTCCTGGGCTCAAGCAATCCTTCTGCCTCGGTCTCCCAAGTAGCTGGGACTACAGGCTTGCGCCACCATGCCCGGCTAATTTTTTTCTCTCTATATATTTTTAGTTGGTCCAGCTAATTTCTTTCTATTTTGTTTTTTAGTAGAGATGGGGTCTCGCTCTTGCTCAGGCTGGTCTCGAACTCCTGAACTCAAGCAATCTGCCCGCCTCAGCCTCCCAGAGGGCTAGGATTACAGGCGTGAGCCACCGCGCCCGGCCCACGTTCTTAACTACAACATTAATATATGTGTTAGTTGGGTGTTTTATTGTGAAATGTCAAAGAATCTGTAACTATATTCTCTTCACAACTTTATTAAATAATATATGTTAGCTATATATTGAAGGTTCTGTAGGTAAGAATACACTTTGTGTCTTTCTAAAAACAATATCTAGTAGTTAACTTTAAAAGAGCATTTAGCAATGAAAGAACTAAACCAAAAGAAATATTAATTGAGTTAAATGTACAAACTATAGCCCAAACTCATCTAAACTTATTTAATTGCAAGTGCCCTAAAACTGAGAATTATAATAAAAATGCCAATATACCCTTAATAGGGGCAATAATAAAAACTATAGAATTTCACTTCATGAATCAGTTAGGCATATATAATGAAAGCACCATCTAATTCAATAAATTATTTAGTAGGTTACATAGTATCATTAAAGCATCACTTTTCAAGTCATTACAAACTCTTAGCAGATGTTTATGTAAGATGCTATGGGAACAACCTTAACGTAACAACAAAGGCTGCAGAACTCCATATTTGACTGGTATACTGCGAAACTTCCCTAGCACTATTTAAGGCTAGAATGTCAACATATAGTACTGAGGTCGGGAACATTAAATGTATTTACAGGGTAATTTTAAATGATACTTATAATTAAATATACATTTTAAGTTGAATTCTGTTGTAATTTGAATCATATTTGATCAAAATCATTGAAGTATAGACATGTTAAAAGATATAACCAGAAATCTTAGTATTTACGTAAATTACGTAATATCATGGAACTGAGCACAGTAGTGAGTACCAGAAGTCTCAGCTACTAGAGAGGCTGAAGCGGGTGCATCCCTTGAGCCTGCATGTTAGAGTCCAACCTCAGCAAAACAGCAAGACCCCCATTTCTGAATAAATAAATAAATAAAATAGCTTAAAGGTAAAAAAATTACACACAAAATTCTTGTAAACTACAGTTATAAGTGAAATTTTCCCCATTGATGTCATAGGAAACAATACGAGTTTAGAAAATATTTTCAGAATCATAAACAAAATTTGTCTTTACTACATAATAGAATTTAAAAAATTGGTGGAGAAAAGATTATTTTTTTGTAAATTAACAGAAATAATTGAATATCTACTATTTAAATAAATTATGTCATAAGCTTTGGAGAAGATCAACATGCAAATTCTTTCAAATAACTAGATTGTGGTAGTGACAAAAAGAGGAAAAGGAACCTAACTAAGTCATTTAATGTTTATTAAGTGCTTACTGTTTGTCTAAGACTTGAAGGCTTATGAGAAAATGTTGAAAAAGACAAGCAAGATTCCAGTTCTCCAGGAAATGACATTCTAGTGATGAAGATAGAAAATAATGAAGAAGTCAAATAGATAAGCAATATGCTTATACATTTTGGTGAGTGTTATGTAGGAAATCTATAAAACAGAATAATTTGAGAGTGGTCAATAAAAGCTGCTCTGAGGAGGTGACATATGTTCAGAGACTTAACAGTTAAAAGAAGAACTGAGAC
>NW_012134081.1:4120583-4121737 GCF_000956105.1 Propithecus coquereli
CTAAATGTAAAAAAAAAGAAAGAAAATAAGAGAAAATTAAGTTGTGCTGTTACTTCAAACTGTATGCAAAAATTAATTCAAATGGATCAAATAGTTAAAATAAGAGGCAAAATTACAAAACTCTTAGGCAAAAACATAGGAGAACAGCTTCATGCCATTGGATTTGACAATGATTTCTTGAATATGAAACCAGGAGCACAGGCAACAATAGAAAAAGAAAAGAAAATGGGCATTAGACATTTCTCCAAAGAAGATACATAAATGGTCAATCAACACACAAAAAGACACTCATCACTAATCATCAGTGAAAGGCAAGTTAAACAACAAAGGGATCCCCTCATATATGATAGGATGGATATTATTAAAAAAAAAAAAAACAAGAGATAGCAAGTATTGGTAAAGATGTAGAGAAAATAGAACCCTTGTGCACTGTTGAGGAAAATGTAAATTAGTACAGTCATGGAAAACAGTATGGAGGTTTATTAAAAAATTAAAAATAGAACTGTCATATGATTCAGCTGTCCCACTACTGGGTATATATCCAAAGGAAATAGTAAGTATGTCCAGAGATATCTACACACTCACCTTCACTGAAGTATTATTCACAGTAGCCAAGATATGGAATTAACCTAAGACTTCATCAACAGATGAATGGATAAAGCAAATGTGATATATGTACACAATGCAATACCATTCTGCCTCAGAAGAGAAGGAAATCATATCATTTATAACAACGTGAATGAACCTGGAAGACATCTAAGTGAAATAAGGCAGATACAGAATGACAAATACTATATGATTTCCCTTACACGTGGAATCTAAAGTTCAACTCGTGGAAGCATAGAGGAGAATGGTGGTTACAAGGAGCCCAGAGGTGAGGGAAGAATTGGGGAAATGTTGGTCAAAGGATACAAAATTTCAGATTTAAAGAGGAATAAGTTCAAGAAATTTATTGTACAACATGTTGATTATTGTTAATAACAATGTATTTTATACTTGAAAATTGCTAAGTGAACACATTTCAAGTGTTCTCACCACAAAAAAAATAAGCATGAGAGGTAATGGATATGTTCTTTCACTTGGTTTAGCCATTCCACAATATATACACATATTAAAAGATCACATTGCACACCATAAATATATACAATTTGTAT
>NW_012134081.1:4121787-4122926 GCF_000956105.1 Propithecus coquereli
AAAATCATATCTGCTAAACTTGAATACATAAAGTAAATAAATTATTATACTTTCAACTTTGAGAAGTTACATATTTTTAAAATATTCACGAAAGTACTTATACTCACATTGAGATTTTATATATTGACTAACATTTATTTCAATCAAGCAGTGGCCTTTAGTGTGTCAATCTTGGCTGTCATAAAGCAGAGAAAGAAATACTGCTTGAACACAACCCAGAGAAATTCTGTAATGGGACTTAATTCAGTAAAGGAAGACTAATAATTACATAACACATGGGTGGGACAATCCACTTGAAAATGAGTTTAGTATCAATCAATGTGAGTACTGAATAGAAACGTATTTTCATTTTCCAGTCAAAGCTATCTTGTTTCAAAAATGTTTCTTATATCTTATTTTTTAATGTGGTATGCAGATTGACAAAATCTGGTCTATACTAAGAAAGTAATGTTAAGAATATTTTTCAAATTTTAATTTAAGGAAGATACAACCAAAAATACAAATGACATAGTTTAACAATGAAAAATGTCCACATTCTGAGAAATGTGTTTTTCAGAATTCCCAGTGCTGATTGTCAGTTCCATGTGAGTACTGAAAGCACAGAGACACTCAACTCCTTAGAAGAATGTATCATTCATACCAAAATGCACACACATATGCACACATACACAGCAGCCATCAGAGAGAAGAAACCTACATTGATTTTTTTTTTTCACTTAAGACTCAAAGCATTTACCCTTTGTACCATATTCTTAGCAATTAATTTAAATTTCATTTATTTATGTCTCATGTTCTTAAATGAATTATAGGGTCAGGAATTATTCTTAGATTTTATATTCCCAGATGAGTGGAATGCCCTGTACATTGACAGCTCTTAATAATTGTTGCACACACCTCAGAGGACAAACCAGTGTCTGATTTGTAAAGGAGAAACTCACAGACAGTAAGAATTACAGTACTAAACCTCAGAGTGATCATTAGTCTTGAATTTATTTCTAATAATAAAGTATCTACATTCGTATTTAGAGAAAACTTTTGACAAAAGACTGTGACTTAAAAAGAAAGTTTAGCTCTTTGGTTCTAGAAAATAAAATCTTGCCCTAAAAGTTCCATATTAAAAATATGAGGTTTTAAAGGCA
>NW_012134081.1:4125812-4126653 GCF_000956105.1 Propithecus coquereli
TATTACAGCATGAATAAACCTGGAAGTCATCTAAATACAATAAGCCATAAATAAAAGGAAAAATATGGCATGACTCCATTTATAATGAGATACCTAGATTAGTCAAATACACAGAAACGCAAAGTAGAATGATGGTTGCCAGGGCCTGGGAGGAGGGGAAAATGGGAATTTTTTGTTGAATGGGTATAGAATTTCAGCTTGGGAAGATGAAAAAGTTCTGGAGATAGATTGTGGCGATGGTTGCCAACAATGTGAATGCAGTTAATGCCACTGAACTGTACATTTAAAAATAGTTAAAATGGAAAATTTCATGTTATGTATATTTTACCCAAACATTTATAAATCCATAAAATTGATACAATTGAAAAATATGCATGTAGAATACACTATATGAAATCTTATAAGTAATCATAAAAATGCAAATTAAAATAACAATAAGATATTTATTCACTTATTAAATTGGCAAAAAATATATATACATACACACACAAACATGAGTTGATGACATTAAGTATCAGTAAGCATGTTGGATGTACATTTTTCCTTTGCTTAAGGGAGTGCTGCCTTTCAAAGAGAAATATGCATTAACTGTTAATATTAAAACTGTTGATAATCAAACAATGTGATTCTTGGTAACTAGCCTAGAAAACATTTGGACACATGCATAAAGAGCCAGGAACAAAGACTTTTTTGGATAGCTTTGTTTTGGAGTGGGATTTTTTTTTAATATGTTAGGGTTCATCACCATTTTATTGAATAAATGAATAGTAGCAAATCTATATTATGGAATACTTACATTGAAGTTAGAGCAAAAGTTATACATACATTCAAATATATATGT
>NW_012134081.1:4128173-4131583 GCF_000956105.1 Propithecus coquereli
TGCCATCTGTGTCCTTTCCTGAGCACCTCATTTTCACTGCTATCCAAGTTTTTTAAAATAGATATCCATTTAATCTACACATGCTGCTGTTTCTACTTTTATAATGAGACAGAAATATCCATTTGAAAAATATATAGATTAGTGTTAGTTGTTTGTTTCTTTCTTTGCTTACTTGTGTTTGTCCTGGAGGTTTATTTTCCTGATCCTTATGTGGTTAAATATAGCCAGTTAACATTTCACACAGTGATATATCTGGCTCCTAAAGGTATCTGTAACTGCATCTAGCCTGACAATTGTGAAAAATGTGAATTTTTGTGAAAATTGTGAAACTTCCTTAGAGAAAAATGACCAAATCTTCATTAAATATATTTGGTTCTTTTATTTAAACCAACTTTCTCTGGTTATATCTAAATGTATCAAACATTTTCATTTAAGGACATCATTTTAGACCAAGTTGTCTTCTGGGCACCATATTTTGTTCAAAATATAATAATTGTGATTGTGCCCTATGATATGTGGCATTTTGAAAGGACTTGAATAGATGATGAGTTTAATTATTCAAGGGATAGTTTTGGGGAAAACACTATGCTTTAGATCCTGGAATGTTTTGTAATTCTTTTGTGTCTTACCACTAAGTTCCCATAGGAGACCCAGAAACAAGGTAATTTGGGTCCTTAAAATGAAAATACTTGGTGTGAGTATATTTAAATTACTTTCTATTTAGGGTAGCTTAACTTCCTTTTGTTACATAGGGCTGTGTAACTTCCCTCTATGATAAGTGCCTGTCAGAAGCTCATAAACATTTTGCTAGACTCCTTGTCTCAACTCAAATCTACTCATGTACCCATGCCTCACCCTCTACCCCTCCAAGAGATACAAAGTTAGAGTTTCAAAGAGTTTCCTCAGCTTCCTGGCTCTTTCCTGATATGGCAGTAACACCCCTGCTGCTAGGAATCCTATATTATCTTCTCATTTTTTTATAGCACATGTTCATTTTTCAGTAATAATTACCATGAAACAGTTTAAATCCATCTAAAATTAATTTTGTTATTTGGCGCGAGGTATACATGTGATTCCTCTGACAAACAAGTGAGTTCCCCAACGCCAGTTGTACGTAATCATTGGGGTGTGTGTGTGTTTATTTCTATATTTTAAATTTTTTATTAGAGATAAAATTCTGAATTTTGATCTTATTCTGTATATAGAAATGCCAATATTTATACGAGTCCATCACAGGTTAAATTATTGGATGATAAAATTAGTACCTTTTCAATACTCTTCCACATCAAAATAGTATTTGATAACCTTACCTTGTTATTATCCAAGGAGCATATTTAAATCTGTTACTAGAAAATATCTTTTGGGATTTTCAGTAGGAACAATTTAACTGTGTACATAAATTTGAGGAGCATATTTTATGTGTTTGCTATACAATGTCTGCCTTGTGGCAGCTGAATTAAACTTCTAGGAGCTTTTTTCAATGTTTTGCATCACTATATAATTTGAAAATTTACAAGAATTTTCATCTGATTTATTAAGATAACAACTTATGTCTGGGTGAGAATAGGAGACCTCTGTCAACCAGAATTAGAAGAAAAATCCAAATACGTGCACACTTTCTATTTATAGTTCAAACATTTTTATGCTAGTCATTAAGGAAACTAGCAATACGTAAATAAACAGCATTCACAAGGAAATGCATGTGAAAAGTCCCTCTGAGAGTTATGCTACTGCTAAGCCATACCTAGGTGATGGCTTTTAAAGGAAATCACAACCAAAATAAAGCATAGCATAATGTGGAGGATATCATTGGTTGAGAGCATTTCAGAACCTTAGTTCTTTTTTGAATATATAGTTCATCAGTTCCACAGTAAGTTTAAGACTAAGCAAAATATTTCAGTGTTTGATATTCATTGCAGTTGAAGAAAGTCTTGGATGGAGATTGAGAGAAAGGAGCTCTTTTCCTAGGACTGCTCCTTGAAAATGCCAGGCTATTTCTATTTCCCATCTTGACCACATAAAAAAATAGAGATGATGATTACAACTGTGACTAATCTGCATCTGAGGCCTTAGGCAAATTAACCCAAATTTGAACTCTTATCAGTTGAAGTAATGGTGGTAAAATTGCTCATCCTGTCATATTTATACTCTCTCATATTAGCACAGGTTTTACTGTTTTTCTTTTTTAATCTGTCAGATCCAGCTTAATAAAGTATCAGGTCTTTGGAAAATATTCCACATAGCTACAAACTATGTGAAAACAGGTGTAAGTATAATTATTCTGATCTTCTGGGAAGCAGGTTGCTGAAACTAAGAAAAAGCCCCAGAGGACTGCTGCCAGGCAGTAGTTACATTGTCCATATCATAAGGCACAGTTGGAAAAAAAAAAAAAAAGGGATTCTTCCCAGGACATCTCTGCTCTCTTCAATTTAAAAATGGCTTTCAACTTTCCTGTTCAATGTGCTAATCTGGAAGCCCAAAATGAAAGAGAAAGAGAAGACGAGTTAGACTATAAAGTTGGTAATACATTAGTTAATTCTTTTATGGGATATTTTGAAGCATAGGCTATTAAATCACCTTTTTCTGTTCAGTTAGCTTTTGAGCCTGATAAGCATCAAAGCCTAGATGGAAAATTGACATCCAAAGAGACTGACATATAAGCACACAGTTTAAAAATTCAGCAAAAGAAGTAGTGTTGGACCTAAGATCTTTCTCATAGTTATTCTGAGACTCTAGCTAGTCTCTATGATGTTGTAATAAAAACTGAAAATAACAAAAAAAAAGGAAATGAAAACAGGTTGGAATTCAGGTTTCATGAAGTAACTGAAGTGGCCTTTTGAGGATTTTAAAACATCTGCAGAAAAATATTCTTTTTGTCTGTCAATTGCAGCAGCAAATTAGTGGCTCATTTCCACACCATCCATCATTTCCTGACTGCCAGTGATTGTCCTACCCACATACCCTATATTCGAATATATGATCTTTTGAATTTTTAAATGGATTATATAGCCAACGGGGGAGGATTTGGGAGAAGCCCTGCCTTGATTTCGAAAGGGATGTTGAGCCAGTAGCTCATGACTTGGTATTTGTCAAACTAGTGACCTTATAGTTGATGCAGCTTTCAAAAGTGCTTAACTTAGTAGGAGACAGTAGCTTACCCTCTGGTAACATCAGGATCAGTACTTATTAAATACTTCATGAACTCTATCCATTTCTAAAATAGCCACTTGTTTGACCTCCCTGTCATGTTCTGAATTAATTTGATTTTTGATCTAATTCTTAACATTTCATATCAGGTTACTTATGTGCTGAGAAGGGAAAGGCAAACTACTGAGGATTGGGGGGTGGCCTCTTTGTTATTGTTTTGTCATTATATCTCCTACCCTTTCTAAGAGATTTATTATAATACT
>NW_012134081.1:4133349-4134637 GCF_000956105.1 Propithecus coquereli
GGTCATAATACTTAACAGAGCTATGGCACATAGCAGGAGCTTAGTAAAACTTCAGGGAAAACAATGAGTATGATTTCAATATTAAGAACACTGTTAAGGCCTAATGAGGAGTTAGAAAAATTAAAATACAAGCTCATAGTGATGTGGAACATTTAAATCTAATTTAATTATGATTTTTATACGAAGGAGGAAAAATACATGTAACAGCTGTGATATCCATACAACCTTTGTTTAAAAAAATTCATTTCTTTGTCTCAATTTTTCTATTTACACTGAGTCTTTTTGTTTGTTTATTTTCATGATTTTTTAAAATTCAAAAAAGCTATTTTAACCCAAGTTAGTTTTATTGATATGGTTTCAGTAACTCTTATCCGAAATCATAGTCAGGAAATATATTTTTTTCTTTTTGGCTATTTCAAAAAAGAAAAATACTTAATATCAGTATGAATAACACATGTGCTCATTGCAGCATAATGTTGGTGCAATCTGTGCTTGATACAGTTATAAATAAGTCTTTGAAAGCATTTTTCTGTATTTTAAATAAAGGCTATAGAAAGCCACAAGAAGGATCTAGTCTTGTTAATATCACAAGCTGTTTCCCCACCTGCACTCAGAGCAGCTTTAGTACAGCAGCTGTCTGGGTTCGTGTTGGCACATCACTGTCTGCACAGGAACCCCATGGTTTACACAGAAAATGAATAGGCCACAGTTCCAATGGGGGTCTTTAATAATCCTTCCTCTAATGCTACCATGTGTGAGCATTGGGCTTTGAAGGGGTGTGAGATGTGAAGTTTCAGGAGGATTATTTAAAGCCACTCAATTTCGAAAGGTAGAAAAGAGCATTGCAAAAACCAGAGAGGGCCTTTGCATTCTTCCTGCATGTTGATCAAACGCAGCTTATGTTGATATTAGAGCTTCATGTCCAGCATATAATAGCAAGTGAAGGGATTGGTATAATTATATGATTCACTCCATTCAGCCTCTGGAACATGAACAAACAATACTAAGCATAGATGTTTCATTGATTTTATTTACCAAATATTAGCTGTGAAAATATTAACGTAATGGGAACAAATATCTATCCTGTAGTACCTACGGAGATTAAATCCAAGGAGGAAGAAATTTATACATTGGATTTACCTGTGTATAATTGGGTGGTCATTGGACATTCAGGAATAAATCAATGTTTTTTTTTGTTTTTTTTTTACATAAACTTCTAAAAGTATTATCTGTGGCAGTCAATCAATCATGGTCTTTTAGGCCATGTGAATACTTGACAAATGAATTT
>NW_012134081.1:4135197-4136276 GCF_000956105.1 Propithecus coquereli
GTAACATCTCAGAGTGGGGCTTAGAAGAGCAACTGGAACTTTTCTAGGTGGATTAAAAGGTAAACTAAACAATATATACAAACTGTAATTGTAGACTGTATGGATCTTGATATTGCTAGAGCTCAAAATCAATTGGGAAAGATAGAATGACTCACAAGGTGAGTCTGCAAAATAGGTAAAAGCCAGATCATGAAGGATATTTTATTTCTCCTTAAGGTTCCCAGAATGAAGAACTATGGATGTGAAATAAGCCAAAGATTAGAATGTTTATATTTGTTTTTATAGGAAGGTGCTTCTGACAGCGTGCAATGTGGACTGGAGAAGGGCATTAGGAAGGGAAGCCAGTTAGGAAAATACCGCCAGTGAGAAGTCAGATAACAAGGGAAATGGCAGGATATGTATAATGGAAGAGGCAATTTAGGAAGTAGGTTTGTCAAGGCTTATTAATGTGATAGAATGAGGAAAAGTGGGTAACTTTTAGTACTCTGAATTGGTAAATCTGTTTTTAGTCTTTTTTTGTAAGATTCACAGAACATCATCTCCTCTTAAGTTATGACAGATAATGGTGACTCTTCTGTCCACTGCTCTGAATATTTCTAACCCCTAAACGTTCTCCTGATTTTATGCAATTGCGTATATACAATCTACGGCCTTGTAGGGCAGAACAACCAATGGCTGGTTCCAATAGAGCTTGACAGATATTTTGTGCCTGTCATTGCTTTATGACACAGTTTTAAGCCACAGACTAAAGACGATTGTAGCTACCACTGCCCTCCTTACAGTTAAAACAGCTCACACAATATTTTGCCCTAATATTGTCAAGAAGCACAATTCCTTTCCCAGAAAACTGCTCTAATTGGATTCAGTGGACCTTGACTGACTTGTCACAGCCACGTTCAGGGTGAAGGTGAAATCTTTGAGGAGCTTGTTCCTGAAAATAAGAGCTGAATATCTCTGATGAAGGCATTTTTAAGAGTACATATCTTTATGCAATTATTTTCATATTACTTTTCCATGATCTGTGTTTTATTGTATGTGACAAATGACCAAGAAAAAAAATAAAAGATTGTGGAGGAAGA
>NW_012134081.1:4136398-4138090 GCF_000956105.1 Propithecus coquereli
GAAGGGAAAATAACACAAAATGAAGAATGAATTACTTAAGATTAAATAGTTTCTATTACAGAAATAGGCTACATGTAGAGCTAATGGCAGGCATTTTCTACAGACAGATGGAATGCTCTCATCTCCCAATAGTATTGATATGAAGTCTCTGTTAAGATTCATTTTTCCTGAAACATTTGCATATAAATATAAACATCATTACTAGGGGCTAATTGCCCTGTAGGAACTAAAATGTGGGAATTAGCATCTTTAGACGCTTTTATTATTATTTTTTAAAGTATCTCTAACACGCATCATATTTGGTACTGCATGGCTGCAACAGATAATTACCACCATTAAGAATCTCAAACGCAAAATCAAAACCATTTGGAATGGCTTCCAGGGCAACCCAGCACAGTGAGTAGCCACCAAAATGAGTATATGAGGTTTATGTTCATGCATATTTATAAGGGTACTTAATTCGACATTCATAGTAGGGGGCTTTTGAAAGCTTGTCAAAAGAGTAACCCCAAAACAAGACCAAACATCAAAGGTAAGAAGATGCAGTACATCTAGCTCCCACACACATACAAATATTGCTTGCAGGAGGCAATGAATAACACCAAAGGGATTATTTATTTTAACTGCTCAGAAGAGATGACGATTTCTACGAAGATGTAAACCCCAAGCCTTTGCCTTTATCATTCATCTTATTGATCAGAAAGGTCAAGAGTATAAGTTATTAAAAGGATGGATCATAGACAACAATTCTGGACAAATGGGCGTGTAGATTTGTGTGATTAATGCCTTTTGCTTGTACAGAATATGAGAAAGAGCTTGAGGCCATGTCTTAAGGACAGAGAAAAAGGAAACTGAAAGAAGACAACCATGGCTGAGATGCTGACTGTATCTGAAACACTGCCCATTTTGTGGGTGGGTCTGTGTGTTCAGCATACAGGTGCTGCCTTGTTCAAGTGTTGTGTTCAGAGGCGATCTTGCTGACACTTATACTTTTCAAAACCATTTTCATGACATTCAGCAAATGTTTGTTCTGGTGGAACAAATCTGTTAAATTATAGATTAGAAACAGTACAAAGAAACCTTTACAAATGTTTCAGTTTCAGTTTTGCACAAAGCAAACACCATTATATTTAAATGCAGCACTCCTTGTTAGAATAAAACATCTACATAACGAGGTACTGTGCTCTGTTTCCTAATCCTCTTCCCTTTCCCCCTTTTGGGGGCAGGGATTCCTCGAGTTCTGAAAGACACAGATAATATTGTGGATGACATATCACTAGTTCCTTTCAAAAGCCCACCTCTACAATTCACTTCTGCTTTCTTGCCATTTTCCTTAGTTTCCTTCCCCACCCATTGGATACTCCATTGTTCCTATGAATGGTCTAAATATGAACTATTGACTCTTTTCTCATAATGCTAATCCCATATTACTTAGTGGGCATTTAGTTCTATTTTAGTATTCCCTTAATATTTTCAGACAATCATTATACTGAAAAAATACTGGAGAGGGACATATTAGTAGTTCTAAAAGCATTCTGGAGATAAATGCCAGGGCACTGCTAGACTTACCACAGGCTTCAAGCAAACTGTTTATGGGCATACGTTAGATCATAAGTCAAACATTAAGTCATTTTATAAGTTAAAGAAGAGTAAAGTTTAATTTAGTGATTCTTTGCTGAAGAAAGTTTTATT
>NW_012134081.1:4138140-4138805 GCF_000956105.1 Propithecus coquereli
TGAGTGACAATGAGCATCTGTGTTTTGAAATATGGTGCTATTTGTGGCTTTTGGTTCTTATTTAGAAAACTTGGGTTGGCTGCTTCCTTGTTTGTTCTAGGTTAAAGGGTAAAAGTATATACAAAGATATCAAAGGGGTACATCTTTTATTATGGAAAGCCAAGGTAATTACCGTATACCTAAATTTGGTTAAGTATAGTGATTCACCAAATTCTAACCTTACCTTTGCATGCTACTATTCTTAAAGGAATATTTTTACTGTAAAGCTGGTATAAATATGACACAGTATTCTTACTGTGCTGCTTTTTCTTTTTTTTCATTATCCTAAATAAAATATGAACTCTTAAGTGCTTTCATTGTATTTGATAGACCTCTATAGTTTTATATTCAGTTAACAATTGTGTTTTATGTGATCATTCACTGAGATTTTCTGTTTCTAAAAGGAAACTCTGCTGATCTCTAAAACATGTAACAATGATTTTTAAAAGAAATAAAGGATGTTCATTTTATTCCTCTGTGAAAGAATGTATCTAAGATAAGCAAGTGGTATATTCAATGATACCACCTAAGTAATTGAATTGCATATTGATAGTTTAAAATGTCTTGTGGAAACAAAAAGAATATAGGAAAAATAATTAGTTATGGTGTGATCCTCAGTATTAAGA
>NW_012134081.1:4142540-4143252 GCF_000956105.1 Propithecus coquereli
TCACTTTCATCAAGGTACATTATGAAATCCTTCTATTTTAAGTCAAATCTATTTCTGTTACCACTGAAAAATAATACATTTTTGTACATATCTGTCCAAATTCTGTACATTAATCTCATACAGATATAATTTCTGTAAAACGAATTCTCCCCATATATTTCCTCACCAAGTGTTTGAGTTCACTTCTGCATGACAAGGAAGAAAACAAGATTTTTGTGTTGTGTCATGGTAAATGAATACATAGTCTTTCTATTCATTAGAGTGGACATAATAGAATAATTATGTATTCATGGTGGTCAGTTTTCTATAAATATTGGAATCCAGTAATTGCTATAAAACTGCCTGTTATTTACTCATTTGGAAGACTTCAAGGAACATGAATATGTATGAACTACTTCTATACGTCAAAAACCATACTTTTTATTTTGTTTGTTTGCTCTTTGGGTTGCTGTAGGGATCTTTGGTACATTTTTTTCCACTTAATATCCTCTAGCCAATCTGAGAATAGAAAATGTACAGAAGTATTAAAGAAATAACCTTCTGCTGCCCATATTTTTTCAGGGCCCAGGTCACATTTTGCCATATAGATTTCTAGAGATAAACCTGAGTTGTCTTCCCTCTCCAGTTGGTCCTGCAACTGACTTTGAAAAAGAGGATCTAATATTAAAAATGCAGAGTTCAGTAATGGGAACATTTCATGTAAAACAGGAGC
>NW_012134081.1:4143586-4144096 GCF_000956105.1 Propithecus coquereli
ACACACACATACACACATATGCACATATAGTCATTATATATGTATACACGCACACACATATACATACACACAGATATACACAGATGATTTCCAACTTACTATGATTCAACTTACAGTTTTTTAACTTTGTGATGGATTTATTGGGTTATTAGATGCATTTTCAACTTAAGATATTTAGACATATAATTGGTTCATTGGTATGTAATTTCACTGAAAGTCAAGGAGCATTTGTATTATGCATGTATATATGTATATTTATAAAGTGTGTAACAAAATTTACCATTTTTAAGCATCTTTTAAGTTTACAGTTCAGTAGTGTTAACTACACTATCATTGTTGTGCAATCTCTAGAGCTCTTTTTGTCTTGCAAAACTGAAACACTATATGCATTAACAAGAACTTATTGAGTCAAAGATAGTATCACTGGTTTCTCATGGGTAGGACAAAGAAAGTGATTGGATTTCGTGTGCAGAGAGTGAACTACTCATATTCTTTGTTTTCTAGCACAAA
>NW_012134081.1:4144536-4144860 GCF_000956105.1 Propithecus coquereli
TGTAGGCCAGAATTCCAGCATGAAATGTCTGGGTTCTCTGCTTCAGGCTAAAATCAAGGAGAATAGGCAGGCCAAGTTCTCATTTGTAGTCTCTTGGTAAAAATCTACTTCCAGTTTCATGCTTGTTTTTGGTAGAATTCATTTCCTTGTGGTTGTATAACTAAGGTCCCAATGTTTTTGCCCTTGTGTTCTAGTGGTTGCTCTTAGCTCATAGTGGCCGTTCTTAGGTCTTTTCTAGGTGTGTCTCTTCAATTTCAAGTTAGCAACAGTGTGTCAGTTCTTTTGCCTCAAATCTCTAACTTCCTCTTCTGCTACCAGCCAGAA
>NW_012134081.1:4147080-4147486 GCF_000956105.1 Propithecus coquereli
TATTTTACACTTTTTCTTTTCATATTTTCTTTCATCATCTTCTTAATACTATTATGCTACCTTTTTTAAGAAAAGGTGCTAAATGGAAGGAACCTATTGTTTCCCAGCTTTTCCATCCCTCAGCTAGGTTTTTCTTTTAGACATTTTGTTATTGACATGAACCCTGGAGAATTCCATTACTAAACATCTTGACACCCTATGCTAAATTTAGAAAACACTATCAACAACACAACACTTAAATTAATTATAGATAATAGTTAGGTCCACATATGTAGTCTTTCCTATATAGCCTTTCTTGGAGACAGGGAGTAGATATTTCAGGATCAAAAGAATGTTTGTTTGATAGAGGTATTCTAAGCCTATTAGTTGAGTAGTGAAGTTGTTATTCATTTTATTATTTTATTAT
>NW_012134081.1:4147536-4148196 GCF_000956105.1 Propithecus coquereli
GTCCCAAAGGAGATATTCTGGTATTGTGGGAAGACTGGATAGGGGTTTGTGCCCAAGGGACCTGTAGAACAAACCTCCTGCAGCAGGTGCTGCTGAACAATCACTCTGATTTGGCATCTCCTTTGAATTACAGAGCAGAATTTCCAGAGCTGGGGATGGTAGTCCTGTCTCCACCTTTTGTCTTTTGCTGTTCTCGGTACATTTTTCTCTCTAGGCACTCTCAATGCTTCCTGTGGGTTGAGGCAGGGAAAGGTCTCCTGCCAGGGAACCCAAGGTGGTAGGGAAGCTGGTTGTCTATTTCCATCTCACTTTTTCCGGTGTAGAAACTGTGAGTCAAGGGTAAATTTTCTGTGCGCTTGGTGCCTGGCAGTTTGGGGGGAGAATTGTCATGGATATGGAAGTCCATTTCTCTTACTGTGTACTCGGAGATTGTTCATTTTTCTGTGCCCCCGAGAAATGCCTCATCCTTGTATTTGAGTTTTGGTATATTGCTGGTAATAATCTTTGTTGTTTTTGATTTTCTTTTTGAGTAGGAGTGAAGCTAACTTGTTTCTATGCTACTATTTTGGAAGAAGAAGTCACCTCCATTTGATTTTGTAGATATTTGTAGATATTTAATCAATATTTATATTTCTATTGTCAAAAGCAGTATAATTGATT
>NW_012134081.1:4149896-4150314 GCF_000956105.1 Propithecus coquereli
CTCAGTGTGGCTTAACGTGATGACCCTATTTAATTGTAAGTAGCCTCTTCCTAGTACTTCCACCCTCCCCCAGCTCATTGAGTGTTTATTTGATTATGGTTTATAATTTGTCTCTCCTCAGATACATTGTACTATTAATAAGAGCAGGGAACCTTGTTTCATTGTTTTTTGTTTGTTTGTTTCACTGACATACTAAGCTCCTAGAACCATGCTTGGCACATCCTAGGTGGTGAACATATTAATAATATAAACTAAAATAAATGCACTGTTGCTTTCTTTTCACATATTTATTTTTATAGGAGTGCTTTCTGTTTTAAACCTCTTTCTATTTGTTATTTTAGTCAGTATTGCCTTTTTAGCTAGATGACTATTTTTGTGCACATTAGACCTGCATCTATCCTCTGCAAAGCATTCTATC
>NW_012134081.1:4150364-4150916 GCF_000956105.1 Propithecus coquereli
GTTTAGGTAGAGAAACTCATAGAATAAATAAAATGCATAACTGAAATTATTTATGGGGCAATGTGTGAATTGTTTTATTCAACCTTTCTAAAATCTCCATTCCCCAACTTTACTATATGTGACACAAAAAATGAAAACTTTTGGCACCATTTATCAAAGAATATGTATAGTTGAAACATTTTCTTCAATGTTGAATATAAGGACTATATGCATTACTAGCCTTATTTGGAGACTTTTATTTCTGTAATGAATGATTTTAATACATAGCAATATGCTACTTTTCTGTTGAAGGGAAACAGAATTCCCCAGTGAACTTGCTCTGGTTCATTCACAAAGGATGGTGAATATTTGTGTGCTTACATTTATAAGGTAAATTATATACTTAGAAATATAATAGGCCTTACTTTTATGCAGTTTATGCAGTTTTTTTTTCCTCTAAGGGATTCAACACATTTCACATTGGCTTTGGAAAAACAAAAAATAAGTACTCATTCTTGACCTACCATACCGCTCCAGAAATAGTGCCTTATTTTCAATCTTTTTTTTCCCTCA
>NW_012134081.1:4154616-4155940 GCF_000956105.1 Propithecus coquereli
GAGAGAAAGTAGATCAGTGGTTTCCAGAGGCTGAGGGAGAACTGGAAATGGGGATTGCATGCTAATGGTACGGGACTTTGTGAGATGACGAAAATGTTCTGGAAGTAGATAATGATAATGGTCCTACAATTTTGTAAATATACTAAAACCAATGACATATGCTTTAAAAGGGTAACTTTTATGTTATGTGAAGTATATCTCAATTTAGAAAAGCCAATTAGGCTTTGCATTCTAAAATGATTGTGATGATAATAATGATAACAACAGCAACAACTATCATAGAGTTTGGGGAGAGAAGGGGAAAGAGAGAAAAGGCAAATGCAATGAATATACACTTTAGAATGTTTTTCTGACAGATGTTTCCTATTCTGATTAATGGTTCTACCATCCACTAAGTTACTCAGATTAGAAATCTCAAAATGATGATGGGTCCTTCTCTCACTCACCATTAGACATTTTTTTTCATAAAATTTTGTCTCTCTGATATCAGACTTTTTTTTTTTTCGTAATCAATGTTCTCATTTCAACCTCCACTCTCATTGCCACTTAAGGTAGTTATCTCTCATTAATCACTGTAGCATTTTCCTAATGATACCTCTTTCCCCCATTTCCAGACTCTCTTTTATTCAAATCTATTCTACAAACTCTCTTTGTTGTTAACCTCCCACAAGACAAGTTCGGCGGTGGCATTCTTCCAATGATGGCATCAGGGCACTGACATGATACATCGAGCCCTTCACAGAGTTTCTACAATCTGCATGTCTAGGCTCATTTTAAAACCACTTGGTCCTGCTCTCCCTACCCTCACATACCTATGTATACAGTGCCCTGCACATTATATTCTCTTTCATATTGCTTTACTTTGATAATATTATTCCTTTTGACTACTATTCCCTTGTTATTTGTATAAATCAGTGGTACCCTTACAGATGCTTTCTGTTGTATTTTGAAATTCCCTAAATGACTCTTTCATTTGTTTAAGTTCTGTTATTTCCTTTCTTATGTGTTCTGTCTCTTTAGTGACTTTTTCATTTTTTTTCATTCATGTTCCGAAATACTTTTTTGGCTTCTTTATGTTGTTTTTAACCTTTCTCTTCAACCCCATTCATTTCATTTGTCATCTATATGCTGAATTCCATTTCTTACATTTCAACATTTTCCTTTTAGTTAGGATCCATTGCTGTAGATCTATTGTGATCCTTTGGGGATGTCAAACTAGTTTCTTTTTCATATTTCCAGAGTTCTTTTGCTGGTTTCTCCTTATCTGAAACTTCTTTCAGCTCAGGGAAGATAGGTTCACAGTGCACCTGTTCTTTGCCTGGAA
>NW_012134081.1:4160325-4163792 GCF_000956105.1 Propithecus coquereli
AACATGACCATTTATTTCTTCCTAGTGTCAATTCCTCTCCAGTATCTACCTGCTTTTGTTCATTCATCAATACCTTAAATTAAGGTTTTACATATTGTCCAGAGGTTATAGCTGTTATTTGTGTTAGGATTATTACTATAACTGCTGCTCATAATTCCCCATTGTGCTTGTTAAATTTGTCTTTCTTATTATTTATTTAATTTTCTATGGAATTCTATGCTTTGTAAAACTATATAAAGAATATAAAACTATGTTAAAGAAATGAAAGTTCCGCTAAGGTATACATCCACACATATGAAATCACACGTATATATACACAGATGTGCACATCCAACTTCAGTAATAGATTAACTCCTATTAATATGTTTGGATGTATAGTTCTAGACTTATATCTATGCCCAAGTATTCCTTTACAAAATAATATATTTATACACATGCCTGTGTGTATAGCTGAGATTATATTCAGTCTTATTCTGACATTTTCTTGTTTTATTATCTTTCAATGACAACATAGTCTTCATTATCATTTTCACCTTATCATTATTATCACTATCATGAAATCTAACATTTATTTTGCGTTTATTCCATTTTTACATATGCTTCACGCTTACGATACACTTTTACCATACATTATATCTGATAAGTATTTAGAATTTAAACATATATTATTGTTTTCTCAATTTTATTAAAGAGAAAATTGAGCTTAAAAATCTAAAATACACTTCCTAAAGTTCACAGAATATAAGAAGTAGACTCAGATATATCAGTGCAGTCGATATTAAATGTATCTTTTTACAGTAGTTTCAGTAGTGTTTCATAGGGTGGATATATCACATTTATTCAAATATTTACTTATGGCAGCATTAACAAAAGTAAATTTTGTCAAAACTTTATATTGTTGAGATAGTGCATATTCAAAGAACATCAAGATATACAATTAGGAAGCTGAGGTCAGATCATTAAGAGATATGAATGCTATACTAGAAACTTTGTAAATTATGTTTAAGCAATAAAATCCAGCACAATTTCTAAATGGAAGAATGACATGATTTCAATGACTTGATTAGCTGTTTGAGTGTGAATTATTAGTTGCAGAATGAGATGGCAGGAAGACCAATGATCAAGCCATTGCAAATGTCTGGAAGGAAGATAATGTTTACTTGAATCAGGCAGTAGAAAATTCTAAAAAGGGTATTATAAGAGGTAATCTATATAAAGAAGT
This sequence comes from Propithecus coquereli, assembly GCF_000956105.1. Taxonomy (NCBI): domain Eukaryota; kingdom Metazoa; phylum Chordata; class Mammalia; order Primates; family Indriidae; genus Propithecus; species Propithecus coquereli. Next base: position 4,161,548 of record NW_012134081.1, read on the forward strand.
AAGTTAATTTAACAAATTAACATCTTGTTAAAACACAAATAACATCTGAAAATGTCAAACGAAGTCTAGAAATAAAACAATATTAAAGATGAATCAGAGTAAAGCAATTGTTCTTTAAGTAGCTAGGTAATTGAGGTCCATCTGTTTTCTTCTGGCTTCTGTGGAGATGTGTGTTCAGCTATGATTCTATCAGTCTTTCATTTGCTTCTTTGTCAGAAGCAGTTCATGTTTACTTATAAATATTACAATCTTTTGTTCAGGAAAATAGCGTGGCAGAAAGTGCTCAGACGTACAGACTACTATGCAGAGATGAGAGTTATCTAAATTGCCCAGAAGTTTCATAAATCACAAATGTAGGTCATATTTATTTTTTAAAAACTTCAGATGAGAAATAGTGTTTTAAAAAATATTATCCATGTACCTATAATTTCTGATATTCTTTATCCTTTTATGATACTCCAATATTTTATCTGATGTCATTTCTCTTAAGTCTGAAAAACTTTATAGCTTTTGTTACAATGCAGGTCTACTACGGGCAAATAATATTAGCTTTATTTTATCAGAAGATGTCTTTGTTTTGATTTTATTTTTGAGGAATATATTTGGTGTGTATATGATTCTCAACTGACAGTTCTTTTCTTTCAATATTTTTAGATGTATTTCACTATCTTCTGTCTGACATAGTATCTAATGAGATGTCAACTAAATTTGATTCATTGTTCTCTTTTATGTAATGTTTCATTTTTTTCTCATTGATTTCAAGATTTTCTCTTTGTTTTGATTTTTTAGTGGTTTGTTTGTGATCAGTCTAGATAGTATTTTCTTTATATCTTTCTGGGGTGGATGCACTAAGAGCATCCACACAATATAGGTGTTCTGTGCCTGTTCCCCTGTGATTGTCATAGGTTAAGTGAGTGCTGAAGAATCTTCATGCAAAGTGGTGGGTTATTCCCCAGGGTGTTGTTGGATGCTTGGGTGGATGGTGAGATTGGGTAAATCTTTTCCATGGAAGTTGGCATTTTGGAAGATTGCTCTGCCCAGGTTTCCCCATGATGTTGGGATTGACAGCTGGGTGAGGCTATCTAGGCAGTTGTTGTGGGTGCCAGAGCATTCATTCCACCCAGGTCCAGGTGCAATGGCAGCACGTGACTAGTTGACCCATGGCAGAGAATTAGACTAGGGAGGTGGTTTCTGCCAGCCTGCATGAGAGCTGCAGGAGTGGGGCTGCAGGGCTGGGCTACTTGGCTGCTGGGGCTCTCTGCCTATACAGGTCTCACTGAAGCAGTTGCCCTGGGGCTTCTCCGGTGGTGTCTGCTGTGCCTCCTCTGCCCCTGCAGGAGGGGCACCGGGCTCCCAGTCACAGGGCACTAGCGACCATCTGCTCTCTCCCTATTCCTTCTCTGGCCCAGCAGGGGTGACACAGAGTTGGTTGCAACAAACCCAACCCTGTGTAGACCAGGTGCTCTGGACTCAAGACCTCAGAATGGCATCAGTTGCAGTGATCTGGCATCAGTTGCAGAAGCCCGTGGGTCCCTGCTGTGCCTGCTCTCCATTTCAATGTCACTGCACAGTTTCCAAGCAGCTCTTAGATCAGTCTGGAAGTCTGCAATGGTGGTGGTGGGGCCCTCACAACCCAAGTCTCAGTGTCCATAGGGTAAGCATGTAGTCTCTGGATTGTCTCCTCCTATCCTTCCACATGTGGATGCCTTCCCCATGTACCTTCCAGTCTTGCTGAGTGGATCACCCTGACTCCCTCCCCTTCACTCTGAGTGTCCCCCTTCACTTCCCTGATGACTTACAATGTTCTCTCCAAAAGTGTCCATCCACAGGTGGACATCTCCTTGCAACTTTTGATCCTCTCTTTGAGAGCAGCATTGGCAAGCTGCTTGTAGTGTGCCATCTTGGCCCCCACCTAGAAATGTGCATTTTAATTTCAAATGTGTGGTTTTATTTTTAAGTTATCATATTATTTATTTCTAATTTAGTTCTATTCTTGCCAAAGAACATTTACTCTGTGATTTTAATTTTTTAAATTTATTAAGATTATTTTATGGCCCAAAACATGATCTGTATTGATTGTTTTCTTTGCACTTGAAAAGGCCATGTATGCTAATATTTGCCAGTGAAGTGTTCTATAAATGACCATTAGGTCCAGTAGTTTGATAGTATTGATCAAATCTTCTGTATCTCTCCTAATTTTTATCTAATTACTCCCCCAATTTTTAAGATATGCCTGTTAAAATCT
>NW_012134081.1:4164492-4165013 GCF_000956105.1 Propithecus coquereli
TCTTTCATTTGCTTCTTTGTCAGAAGCAGTTCATGTTTACTTATAAATATTACAATCTTTTGTTCAGGAAAATAGCGTGGCAGAAAGTGCTCAGACGTACAGACTACTATGCAGAGATGAGAGTTATCTAAATTGCCCAGAAGTTTCATAAATCACAAATGTAGGTCATATTTATTTTTTAAAAACTTCAGATGAGAAATAGTGTTTTAAAAAATATTATCCATGTACCTATAATTTCTGATATTCTTTATCCTTTTATGATACTCCAATATTTTATCTGATGTCATTTCTCTTAAGTCTGAAAAACTTTATAGCTTTTGTTACAATGCAGGTCTACTACGGGCAAATAATATTAGCTTTATTTTATCAGAAGATGTCTTTGTTTTGATTTTATTTTTGAGGAATATATTTGGTGTGTATATGATTCTCAACTGACAGTTCTTTTCTTTCAATATTTTTAGATGTATTTCACTATCTTCTGTCTGACATAGTATCTAATGAGATGTCAACTAAATTTGATT
>NW_012134081.1:4165063-4166560 GCF_000956105.1 Propithecus coquereli
AAAAAATTTGGGAGGCTCATAAATATCACCTTTTACTTGTTTCTATTTATATTATCTCTCTGCACAAAGCTCTAAAATGCAAGTTTGTAAGTGGCATTAAAGAACACACATTTTTCCTGGAATTCTTACAGTTTCTAATTCAATAACAGTGCCAAAAATAAGAGAGATGTCCAAGAGTCCTTGTTCATGTGTGACCCCACTAATGTTGACAAAAAGTTCTTTTCAAGAAGGTCCTAATAAGCATTCAACCTTGTGGATAATTAGAGTGTCCAGGGATGGAGTAGTGGTTGGCCACCTGGCAATGTGCACAGGATTTAATTTTGTTTGCCTCATGGAGACTTGCACTGTCCCTATATCCTTGCCTCGACTTTATATTTTATTCTCTTCTGACAAGGGCTATGTCAGAAAATGGCATGAAATTCAAGAACTGGTTCAACCTTCTAAATTGCAAAATGTTGTGGTTGATATAAAGGTATCCAGAACATCACAGATCAAACCCCTTTCTAAGATCCTTATGTTTGTTGTTAGGGCTATAATATATATGATGATAATATTAAAAATGGTAATACTAATATGTGATTATAATGTCATAATTAGAATAATAGTACCTGTTAAGCAATTTACACACATTATCTCATCAAAACCTCTGAAACAGATACAACTATTATCCCTATTTTAAGGTGGAAATTAAAGTTTTGAAAAATAGTGTAAGACTTAATATTAGGTCACTTTAAAAGATGCTAAGGGAAATTACATGACAAGCAACAACATTGCAAAGAATATCCTCTTCCATCTATCTCTCTGAAGTCCCATTCATCCCAGAAGTTGACATGCAAGAATATTTCTCACTCTCACTCATCCTATATATGTTCGTTTTAATGCAGTTCTATAATATGTAGATCATATTTTACTTTCTTTTTTAAATTATCTTTTTTAAAAACCATATATCTCTTTTTAATCTTATAATTATCAAATCTCAAAAGCCAATTAGTGGATGGACATAGTGTTGTTTCTCCTTTTTGGCTAATGTGAATAAAACTGCTATGAACATTCATGTACAAGTTTTTGAGTGGACATATGTTTTTAATTATTTGGGGCATATACGTAGGAGTGGATCTGCTGGGTCATGTAAAAACTTTTTATTTCACTTTTGGAGGAACCGCCAAACTCTTCCAGAGCAGCTATACCATTTTACATTGCCACCATCAATGTATGATAGGTTTTTCTACCACAAAGGATTTGTGCTCATCTTTGCCAATACTTGTTATTGTCTGTCTTTTTAATTATGCCCATTAACTAACTGATAAATGCATAAACAAAATATGGTGTATCTATTCAGTGGAAAGTATTCAGCCATAAAAAAATTAAATGCTGAAACATACTACATATGGATGATTCTTGAAACATAGTTAAAGCAAAAAAAAAGCCAGAAACAAGACAACATGTATTATTATATGATTTAATTATATAGGATTTCCAGAATAGGAATAACCATCG
>NW_012134081.1:4166610-4168391 GCF_000956105.1 Propithecus coquereli
AAAGTCAGTGACCATAGATTTACCTTATGTAATAAGTGAATTATAATATTGAATTGCCATTTGTTCATCTGATAACTGTTTATTGAGGGTTTACCATTGATAGGTATTATGTTTTGTGCCTGTAAATGCAGCACTATAGAAAGAATGATTCATAGAGAAAACTGGATTTTGTACAACTTAAAGATTGCACAATTTGGGAAACCCTCTTTACGAAAATGAATACAAAATGAATTTTTAAAAAAGTAAACATTTATTTAGCATAAGAAAAGAGATTATACGTTATAAAGGTAAAAATCTGACCATTAGCACAAACATCACATTACAAAATTTAAAAATTAACATTTTATATTAGTTAACTGTTTATAACATTATTCTCATGTATTTTTGACTAAATACAATTTGAGTGGCTCTTCATGTAACAAAAATTTTGTAACTTTTTTTCTACAGGAATAATAGAAGCATAATTTACATTTTCTTCTAACAGGGATAATTGTTTTTATTGATTTTTAAAAAGTTTATTACAGCATCACAAATTGTTATTGGCGATGCCACATAAATATTTTGGGTGTTAGGAAATATAAGAAAACCTTACATATTTAAGATGTAAGATTTGAAAGAATTTTCCACAGGCTGGCCTCTGATTTTTTCATCTTTCAGACCTTGTTCCTTCTCCACTACCCATGTACTTCAGGTGCCAGATTCTGTAGGATGTGTTTATTGCAGCATATAACATCTAACTTTGTACTTTCAAGTCACAATGGCACAACACTCTGTAGGGGTATTATGGGAAGCCACTTTTCCACAGGGACAGTTAGGAATAAGTCAATTATCATGGAAGTGACAGCAAACCGTATGAATAAATTCCATTAAACCAAACCTAAATGTTTCCTCAATACAACTTTGTCTTAGCTGCAATTGGAACATGCCCTTGGTCACTGCAATGCTGTATCATGTAGCTATAAGAATGAAAGAAAGGTGGGAAGTCAGAGTGAAAAGAGGCAGTGGTCTTAAGCGATTATGGTTAAAATATCTTACTTGTTCAAATTTCATAGTCATATGACCATATAAACACACCACTATGGTTCTTTCCAAGAACTGCTGGGACTCATACTGGTAAGAGCCTTGAAGCTGGAGTTTATTAGCTTCATGGTAAATTCACCTTTACTTACAAGGTCTTGTTTTCTTGGAATTCTCAGCCCAGCAGAATATATACTAAATCATTTTATGAACCATTACTTATCATTGTTATAAGTGCGATGAAGAAGCATAGGATGACATCAGATCATACAGTAAGAGGACCAGATCTGGTCCTGTAGGTCAGATTCAATTTTTCTAAGTAGTACTTAAGCTGAAACCTGAATGAGAATCTCATTTTATTAACCAAGTGATAGTGATGAAAGAGAGGGACAGGATTCCAGGCATAAGAAAGAAAATGCACAAAGACTTTGACACAGGGAAATAATTTGATGAGTTGAGGAATTGAAAGGAAATCTAGTATGGCTGGAACTCAGAAAATAAGAATAAAAGGGTCATCTGTAATGAGGTTATAGAGAAAAGGGGAGGGGCAGGTCTTACAGGGTCTTAGTCAGCCACATTAAAGACTTTGGGCTCTATTCTAAAGGAAATGGGAAGCCATTAAAAGTTAACTTTATAAAATTTGCAAGATTTGCATCAAAACCACTCTGAATACAGTGTGGGAAAATGGATTGGAGTGGAGAGGCACAAACTGATGCAGGGTTTCCACTAGGAAGCTATTGCCCTCATTAGGAAGGTGAAGAGTC
>NW_012134081.1:4180556-4187614 GCF_000956105.1 Propithecus coquereli
ATAGTTAAATATCAATCAGCAGATTGTTTAAATTATGTCATTTCCTATGTTGAATAAATTATTTAGACGTATCAATTATGTAACTACAAGGGCCAATAAGAATGGGACTTGTGTCTTAAATTTGTATACATTTAACAGACTGTTAATGTTCTTTTCAATAATGCTTGGGTCTATAGTGGTTACACAGAGAAGAGCTTGAATGTTTTACACATATTCCTCTCTGATAATGATATATAGTATTTCTGTAATGTAAAGTGTGCTTTATATTCTTTTTGATTAAAAGGAACTAATTTTAAATGTATGATTATTGCAGAAGACTACAAATTGAAGCCCATTGAAGGCTTCGATATTGAAGGCTTTTAAACTGAAGATTTTCTCATCTTTGTTAACTTTTTCTATTTAATTTTTGGAAGCACTGCCTTTATTTTTGGTACAGATGGAGTTGCCACTGCTGACTGGAAAAATATCTGTCTAGATATTTCTTCTTTCATAATATATCTCTACTTCCATTTCCGTATTTGTATTAAATCTTGTTTTGTTTTTTTTTATGTGATTGAACTGAAAGTTCAAACAGGTGACTCACTGTCAGGGAATAGGTTACTGGTTTATTAATATTTTAACATTTTCCTTAGGCAAACATTAAAGCAATTGCCACTAAATAAAGGATTTAGAAATAAACTGTTCCTGGATATAAGAAATATAATTATTGTCTAGGACAATAGCATTATTTTAAAAGCTTTTTAGCCAAAGTTTTTATTACTTATTAAAACTTCTTTGAAACATGAATCATAGATGATCAAGCTGTCTTTAAGACTGATATATTTCATTTAAAATTAAAATATTTTGCATATTCTCATTAAGAAGTCACATGAATATAAAGAATATTCTTTGTGATAATTTTGTGGATTGAAGAAAAGTTGCATTTTTGAAACATTAAATGAAAATTAAAATAATAAGATCATTTCAAAATGAGGCAACATCTGTCATGAACATTGTCCTTATAGTTGATTTGATTATTTAACATTTATATAAAAGAGTTGAAAATTACGTATGCATTCCTGATATTAACCACATAAGCTGTGTACATAGAACCTTTACCTAGCATAGAAATAATAAATCAGTTAAATGCATTTATTTTGTTAAAGTGTATTAGTTATGTCTCAGATAATTTTATTCTTTGTTTAATGCCATACACAAAAGTAATTTTCTCTTAGGGAGAAATGATTACTTTAGTTTTATTCTGTATACCTTGGCAGTCTCTGCAACTTTGATAGAAAAAGTATTAAAAAAAGACCAGAGAAGTGATTGAAGACAGATGATCAACTACCCGTGGAGAATGGGGTGGAAGCCCTTAAATGCTACTTCCAAAAGCTACTTATCCTATCCTCTTTTACTTCCAGTTTTGTCCTCATATTATTTGTGTGAATTTGGCCAGGTTATTGACACTCTTTATACTTCTGCTTTCTTATCTGCAAAATGGGGTAATTAATATATGGATAGATATGAGGATTCAATGAGATAATATCTGTATTTTACTTAGCCTTGTGAATACCACGTTATTACATAGAGGATAGTGAAGAGAGATTGGCTAAGATAGCTACTTATTCTATATGATTTTATATCTGAAAGAGATTTTCTAAATCCATTGAAAAATCCTGAGGGCATAAATATGGAGAATTTTAATGACAGAATTTTAATTTTAATAATTTTAATATGGAGTTTTTATTTTATTCCCTCAAATATACTATATTTCATTCCTTACATTTGTAAGACTGGTATCTTTTATAGGTCAATTATATGAAATTTTTGAGACCAGTCAATATTAAACTCATGTTTTCTTTGCTTCCTGATTATCACTTAATTTTTAGTTGAAATATCTTCAACCAGAGCATAGCTAATTTCTACAGTAAAAGTCTGCTGGTATAATCAAGAAACATTAATTGAGCACATATTTGTTTAATAGCTACTCCATACTCAGTAGAGTGCTAGCCAACAAGACAGCTACAGTGAAATTTCAGGCGAAGTCCAGCAGAAGATCATTTCAGCCTAATTCCTCCAGGAAACTCTCAAATTACTTATTATGCCTAAAAGTTGTACCAAACTGAGTTAAGGGAGTTGGGCTTTTCTAGGCTCCTAGGCCACAACCATCAACTAAGAAGTTCCCTTAGAGGAAAGAAATCCCTGAGAACTAACACTGCACTGGGGTGTAAAGTGGCTCCAATAGCTTGAGGGCTGGCCACTTAAGAAAAGTCACAGATGAAGTTCATTTTGGGCAAATCTACATTAAAGCGGCAAAAGGGGGCATAGAGAAGCTGTAAAAAGGATATGAGATGGTCTGAATGAAGCACCAGACATTTCTACTACACATTTCCCCCATACATGTTATGATGATTAAATAAAACCATCGATATAAAAGATTTAGCAGAACTCCTGGCACAATCAGAACTGATTATTAGCCCGTTGTTACAGCATAAGGATACATCCTGGGCCTTCTGGAACTTACAGGTGGGTGCCAAACCTAGCTTTAGTAGAGAGTAGGAGTGGTCAGTGGCTAAAAGATGTCAGGAAAGTCTCCCTAGAGGAGTCAGCATGTGGGCTATATCTCAAAGCATGATTAAGAAAGACATGGAGAGGAGAATGGACAATGAAGAGTGCGAAAGGCAGAGAAAGCAGCAGGTGTAAAAGAGACAAAGAAAAATCATTAGAGGAATGCAGGTATTTTTGTGCAACCTGAGCAGAACACTTACAGAGATAAACTTGGGACATCAATGGACCATGAAAGAAGGTATTACTTTGGCATTCATTAATTCATTTTCTTAAGCAAAGTTTCCTGAGAGTTTCTTCCATACCAGACACTTTTCCAGAAAGTGAACAAAATATATATCAGTGAACAACAGCAACAACAAAGTGGTTTATAATAAAACAGCAGAGAACAAACAAGAAACAAAATACACAAGTAAAATATATAGTAGTTTAGATAGTGACAAATGTTTCCAAATTAAAAAAAAAAAAAGTAATGCAAAGTAAGGAAGTTAGAGAATGGCAGGGGTGGGGAGTAGGAAGTTTATAGTTTTAAAGAGAGTGGTAAGAGTTGGACTCATCAGGCAAGTAACATCTGAATAAAGGCTTGAAGGCACTTTACTCAGTTAATAGTGCTGACATGTTAGAGGAAGAACCAGGAGGCTAATGTTGCTGAAAAGAGCAAGTATATAAGCGAGTAGTAATAAACTATATCAAAGAGGTAACAAGAATCAAGATCTTTAGGGCCTTGTAGGCCATCGAAACATTTTGTCTCTTGCTCTGAGTAAAATGGGGAGAGATGAGATGATCCAACTGCTGTTTTTAAAAGATGACCCTGGGCCGGGTGCAGTGGCTCACGCCTGTAATCCTAGCACTCTGGGAGGCCTAGGCAGGAGGATAGTTTGAGCTCAGAAGTTGGAGACCAACCTGAGCAAGAGCGAGATCCCGTCTCTACTAAAAAAATGGAAAGAAGTTAGCTGGACAACTGAAAATATATAGAAAAAAATTAGCCGGGCATGATGGCACATGCCTTCCCAGCTACTTGGGAGGCTGAGGCAGAAGGATTGCTTGAGCCCAGGAGTTTGAGGTTGCCGTGAGCTGGGCTGACACCACGGTGCTCTGGCCTGGACAGCAAAGTGAGACTCTGTCTCAAAAAAAAAAAAAAAAAAAAAGATAACCCTGGTGACCATATTGAGAACTGATGAGCAAGGGGTGGTAGTACATGCAGTCAAACTAATTAGGAACCCATTGTAATAATCAAGGTGAGAAATTATGGTGGCTTGGAAATAGGTAGTAAGAAGTGGTGGATTCTGCATATATTTTGAAGGCATAGCCAAGAAGATTTCTTATGAATTGGACTTAGTGTGTGAGGGAGAGGAGTCAAGACTGACTCAGAGCTTTTAGCTTTGAGCAACAGGAATAATGGAATTGTCAATAATTAAAATATGAAAGCTATAAGCATAGTAAATTGGGATTGGGATCTGTTCAATTTGAGAAAAAGAAATAAAGATATTTAAATTAGAGAGGAAGAAGTTAAATTGTCTCTGTTTGCAGATTGCATGATCTTATATGTAGAAAACCCTAGTGACTCTACCCCAAAACTGTTATAAGTAAATTACTGTTATAAGTAAATTCAGTAAAGTTGTAGGATACAAAATCGAAATACAAAAATTAGTAGTATTTCTATACACCAACAATCAACTAGCTGAAAAAGAACTTAAGAAAACAGTCCCACTTACAACAGCATCAAAATGATTAAAATACATAGGAATAAATTTAACCAGGGAGGTAAAAGATCTGTACAGCAAAAACTGTAGGACATTGATGAAAGATATTATTGAAGACACAAATAAATGGAAAGATATCCCACGTTAATGGATTGGAAAAACTGATATTGTTAAAATGTTCATAGTACTAAAAGCAATCTACAGATTTAATGCAATCCCTATCAATATTCCAATGACATTTTCCACAGAAATAGAAAAAAAAAGTCTAAAATTCATATGAAAGCACAAATAGTCAAAGCAATCTTGAGGAAGAAGAACAAAGCTAGATAGATCAGTTGGAATTGAGATAGTCTATCAGGCATTCAAGTGACAATTTCAAGTATGTAGTAGGATATATATTTTGATTTTTAGAACAAAGTCTAAGTTGAAGATATAAGTTTGGAAGTTCTTGACTTTCAGATGGTATTTGAATCCATAAAGTTAAATGAAATTACCAAGAGAGTAAGTCTAGTTAGAGAAGAGAGAACAAGAATGGTTTTAGACAAGGATATAGCAAATCGGCTGGTTATTTTAGAATGTTCTTTCTCTTGGCACAGAGAGAGTGGTTAGAGTGGACCTTTCCCCAGTCTTGCTTTTTAAATCTTTAGCATGTAAACCAGAAAACAGACAGAGGTAAACTTTTTCCTGGGACCATTTGGCAAATTTTCTGAAAATACTGCTTTAGAATTATATTTCTGATCACAATCTATATTAATTATCTATTGCTGCATAACAAATTATCCCAAAATTTTAGTGGCTTAAAACAACAGACATTTATTATCTCAAGAGTTTCTATGTGTCAGGCTTAGCTAAGTCCTCTGCTTCAGGGAATCTCACGAGGCTACAATCGTGATATTAGCCAAGGTTCTTGCTCGAAGGCTCAAATAAGCAAGAATCTTCCAATCTCCTCTACATGGTCGTTGGCAGGATTCAGTTTCTTGAAGGTGATTGGACTGAGGGTCTTATTCCTTCTCTGGGGGTTGGCCAGAGGTCATTCTCAGTTCCTCATCGTGCAGGCTTCTCCAGCTTATTTTATCAGAGCAAGCATGTGACAAGAAGAAGAGAGGGCACTGGGAGAGAGGGAGAGACAGAGAAAAGTCATAGCATTTTATATCTAATCTAGGGTGTGTTACTCCATTACTTTTGCTATATTCTATTCATTAGAAGCAAGTCCATAGGCCCAGCCCACACTCAAGGGAGGGGATTGCAAACAGCATGGATACCAGCAAGTGGGATGACTGGGGCCATATCATAAGCTGCCTACCACACAACCCATATTATTAAATAGTTAGAGTGTTAAAATTATCTATTAGATTTACTAACAAGTTTAAATTCCTTCGTTGATCTCCTTTATATACCCCTAGAAAGTTCATCTTTCCTTTCCATAAACCATTCACTTGCTTTTTGACACTGCAATAAAGAGTCATAATCTCTGTATACTTCTTAGCAGTCTGCTACTAGTTGTTGGTTAATATAGGATTTCCAAGCTCTTACTATGGGTGCCAAAACTTCTTACCCATAACAGCCGATTCTTTTAAGTGGTATGAAGAGCAACCATGTGTAATCATTAGAAAAAAATGACTAACCATTCAGGGCTTTTGTCACCTTTGAAATAAATGGCCATATGTATACAAACTCAAGTAAAAGAAAGTAGAAAATTATCTGGGTTATGGATGAAAAACCAGCTATGATTATTTATCGAGGATCATTTTCTCATTCTATTTCTCAATCGCTCTCTCTCACTCTCACTCTTTTTCTTCCCCCTCCCTCTCTTTTGCTGTGTCTCACACACTGCAACGTACATTTACACTCAGACAAGTATACGTCTACAGTCTCTCAAGAAGAATTTTTAAAAAGCTCAAAGTTAATATAAGTAATAGGCATTGCTAATAAAAGTTCTGTTCTTCAATACAGGTCCCAAAGTCAACTTAGTTTTATAGCATTGCTTTTTTCTCTTGATCTCTTAGTTCTCTTCTCTGCTTATTTCTATTTGTCACTTTCCTGATGCCCCCTTGTTTCAGGCTCCCACTGCCAACAGCTGGGATAATCTTCTTGCTGGTCCTTGCCACCAAACTTTACCCCTGTGCAACAGCCAAATACAGATGTGAGTCTAATGATCTCTAATTAGGTCTGGTATGCATTTGCATCTCAGTTGGTGACAGTCGGAAAATTTGAATAAAATACCTACATTTATGTAATGTTTTTCATCATGTCTATTTTAGATAAATACTTGTAAACTCTACTATAAAGTTGGTTTCCATTCTTCGTCACTAACTCAGTTACTAAACACTACATAATGGAATTTATAACAGTTTTTCATAAGAACACCAGGTAGGCAATTTTTAAATCATCAGCAAATTTTAAATTAAATATTTAATAATTTTAAATTGTAACAATTATGCAGGAGGGTAATTATAGGATTGTTGAGTTTGGGCTTTCCTTACTTTGATGATGGAACTAGAAGTTACAGTGCCATGCACTTATTTGAAGAAAGAGTGTTCCAAACAGAAGACATATTTGTACTATACATAAATTAAATTATCTATGGTTTAACAATAGTATGGGTCTAAAAAGGTTATTTTACTTTTACTATACTTTTAAAAAATATACCATGAGAAATGACACACTATAATTGTTCCCAAACCTAAAGGATGGTTATGGTTCTGAAAAACCCTATGATTAGAAAATCTGTCACCCATCCTTGAGGGATAAAAAAAAAAAAAATCAAGAAAAATGAGATTATGAAAGCTCTTATTTTCATTAAGATAAAAC
>NW_012134081.1:4187664-4189504 GCF_000956105.1 Propithecus coquereli
TATCTTTTATAGGTCAATTATATGAAATTTTTGAGACCAGTCAATATTAAACTCATGTTTTCTTTGCTTCCTGATTATCACTTAATTTTTAGTTGAAATATCTTCAACCAGAGCATAGCTAATTTCTACAGTAAAAGTCTGCTGGTATAATCAAGAAACATTAATTGAGCACATATTTGTTTAATAGCTACTCCATACTCAGTAGAGTGCTAGCCAACAAGACAGCTACAGTGAAATTTCAGGCGAAGTCCAGCAGAAGATCATTTCAGCCTAATTCCTCCAGGAAACTCTCAAATTACTTATTATGCCTAAAAGTTGTACCAAACTGAGTTAAGGGAGTTGGGCTTTTCTAGGCTCCTAGGCCACAACCATCAACTAAGAAGTTCCCTTAGAGGAAAGAAATCCCTGAGAACTAACACTGCACTGGGGTGTAAAGTGGCTCCAATAGCTTGAGGGCTGGCCACTTAAGAAAAGTCACAGATGAAGTTCATTTTGGGCAAATCTACATTAAAGCGGCAAAAGGGGGCATAGAGAAGCTGTAAAAAGGATATGAGATGGTCTGAATGAAGCACCAGACATTTCTACTACACATTTCCCCCATACATGTTATGATGATTAAATAAAACCATCGATATAAAAGATTTAGCAGAACTCCTGGCACAATCAGAACTGATTATTAGCCCGTTGTTACAGCATAAGGATACATCCTGGGCCTTCTGGAACTTACAGGTGGGTGCCAAACCTAGCTTTAGTAGAGAGTAGGAGTGGTCAGTGGCTAAAAGATGTCAGGAAAGTCTCCCTAGAGGAGTCAGCATGTGGGCTATATCTCAAAGCATGATTAAGAAAGACATGGAGAGGAGAATGGACAATGAAGAGTGCGAAAGGCAGAGAAAGCAGCAGGTGTAAAAGAGACAAAGAAAAATCATTAGAGGAATGCAGGTATTTTTGTGCAACCTGAGCAGAACACTTACAGAGATAAACTTGGGACATCAATGGACCATGAAAGAAGGTATTACTTTGGCATTCGTTAATTCATTTTCTTAAGCAAAGTTTCCTGAGAGTTTCTTCCATACCAGACACTTTTCCAGAAAGTGAACAAAATATATATCAGTGAACAACAGCAACAACAAAGTGGTTTATAATAAAACAGCAGAGAACAAACAAGAAACAAAATACACAAGTAAAATATATAGTAGTTTAGATAGTGACAAATGTTTCCAAATTAAAAAAAAAAAAAGTAATGCAAAGTAAGGAAGTTAGAGAATGGCAGGGGTGGGGAGTAGGAAGTTTATAGTTTTAAAGAGAGTGGTAAGAGTTGGACTCATCAGGCAAGTAACATCTGAATAAAGGCTTGAAGGCACTTTACTCAGTTAATAGTGCTGACATGTTAGAGGAAGAACCAGGAGGCTAATGTTGCTGAAAAGAGCAAGTATATAAGCGAGTAGTAATAAACTATATCAAAGAGGTAACAAGAATCAAGATCTTTAGGGCCTTGTAGGCCATCGAAACATTTTGTCTCTTGCTCTGAGTAAAATGGGGAGAGATGAGATGATCCAACTGCTGTTTTTAAAAGATGACCCTGGGCCGGGTGCAGTGGCTCACGCCTGTAATCCTAGCACTCTGGGAGGCCTAGGCAGGAGGATAGTTTGAGCTCAGAAGTTGGAGACCAACCTGAGCAAGAGCGAGATCCCGTCTCTACTAAAAAAATGGAAAGAAGTTAGCTGGACAACTGAAAATATATAGAAAAAAATTAGCCGGGCATGATGGCACATGCCTGTAGTCCCAGCTACTTGGGAGGCTGAGGCAGAAGGATTGCTTGAGCCCAGGAGTTTGAGGTTGC